>NW_004524611.1:424070-424315 GCF_000260255.1 Octodon degus
CATCCATCCATCCATTCATCCACCTGCCCATCCACCCATCCACTCATTCAGTCATCCATCCATTCATCCATCCACCCATCCATTCATCCACCCACCCATCCACCCTTCCACTCATCTATCCATCCATCCATCCACCCACCCATCCACCCGCCCATTCACCCATCCACTTGTCCACTCATTCATCCATCCATCCATCCATTCATCCACCCACCCATCCACCTGTCCACTCATCCATCCATCCATCC
>NW_004524611.1:424415-440635 GCF_000260255.1 Octodon degus
CCATCCACCCACCCATCCACCCATCCACTTGTCCACTCATCCATCCACCCATCCACCCACCCATCCACCTGCCCATCCACCTTTCCACTCATCCATCCATCCATCCCTCCATCCATCCCTCCATCCATCCATCCATCCACCACCCATCCACCCACCCATCCACTCATTCAGTCATCCATCCATCCATCCATCCATCCATCCATCCATTCATCCACCCATCCACCTGCCCATCCACCTGTCTACTCATCCATCCATCCCTCCATCCATCCATCTATCCATCCACCCACCCATGTACCCGCCCACCCACCCATCCACTCATCCATCCATCCATCCATCCATCCATCCATCCATCCATCCATATATCTGTCCTTCTATCTGTTTATCTATCTCCACCTCTATCTACCTATCTCTATGTCTATGTCTATTGTGCATATATCTAAAAATAATTGGATATGCAGTGGACCACAGTCAGTGCTCATCCATATGTCCTAACCCATGGAAGTAAGACACTGGAATCAGTTTCTTGGGAGAGCTCTGTACCACCTTGGAGTCATTGGTTCTTTATTTTCAGGAAACAATGTGGACATAGTAAAAGAAATAGCAGATTTAATCATAACTCCAGGGCTAATCGTACTTCTTGGTGTAAATGTATTTCCCTGGGCTTTATGCACATTTCACTCTTAATGTTTACTTTGTGCTCAGGCGGTATTACAATGGAACAGTGCAGACACTGGTGCTGCTGTCATTGTGTGATTCCAAGACACTGAATCTCTGAGCATCTCTGAGAAGAGCCAGGTCCCAGGGGCTCTGAGGAGGGACCCAGGCTGAGCAAGCAGAAGGGGGAGAACAGAGCCGGGAGCCTCCACCGAGCGTTTGCACCCCCGCCTCATTGCTGCTCTCCCCACAGGCCCACTCGAGGATCATGTAGGTGCCAGAGCCCCCTCCCCTACTTCCTGGCACCTCTGCTCAGCCAGGGAGAAGCTCTGCCAGTGGGTGAACCCGAGCCGAGCCTCCCAGAGACTCATGCTACAAGTTAAGGCAAGGGACCATTGAGTCAACTATGACTGAGTGTCCTATGCACACCTGGAGAGTCAAACCATTCCTTACCCCAGCACTGTGCTACCTCATCGCAGTCGACGTGACCCTCAAGTAAGCAGAGTGGCCTCAGGGCACACACGGGGGTGTGGGCCGAGCTGAGTGGAGGTCAGGAGAAAATCACACTTAGGAAAGGGTGAACACTGCCGAGGAGGGTAAAGACACTAAGGCCACCTGATTTCATCACATGAGGATTTATTTGGGCAACTCAGCCACTGGTGAGTGTTTTGGTGAACCGCACATGTAGGAGGAGAATCCAGAGAGCTACCAGGGAGGAGATGGCTCCGTGCACACGTGGCACGCTGCCACAGGGCAGGTCTCGGTCACACCCAGGGGGACCACTGCAGGAAGAAATGACAAGTTCACATTCTACATACAAACACTTGTCAGAGCTTCACAGGTCCTTCTTCTCTCCCACTGCTTGTTTTTGAAATTTTACATCAAGCACGATCTAAATATTCCATTGGTTTAATGGGACAATGTGTGCAATTTACATAGAATTTGAATTTTGTGGGACCATCAAAACCAAAATGAATGCACACACTAAAAGCCCCACGATGCCTTTTATATGATATGTATTCTATTACTGTAGGTTCCAAAGGAAATATTAACACTTCAATTTTAATATATGTTAATTATATTAATATAAAGTAGTGTAAAGTATATAAAATATTCAGTTAATGTATTTTTAAAATATAATACAAGTAACAAACAATATTATATATAATGTTCTTTATTTTTCATTATTCCTACCTTTTTATTGAAATGAATGTATAAATATTAATCAAGTGACTACAAAATTGTGCAGGCACTTCTATTTTATTATGATTTTTAGTTCTTCATTTATAAACTATTGAAAAACCTCTTCAGAAATTCATTTAAATTGGATTAGTTAGAAAAATATAATGGCTTTTTTTCTTAGAATTTCAAAGCTTATTCTCTGAACAAATTGGCACATTTTAGAATACCAACAATTTGTTATTTCTTTATAGCCTGTCTGATAATAGATGCCAGATTGCTACTTGGAATTCACCCTATTAAAAAGCTGATTCAAGAAGCCTTACTTTGGCCCTTAAGAACTAAGGGGTAAGGCGCCCCCTGGAGAGTGCTCCCTGCTGCACCCCCCCTTGGCACCTCTTCCCTCAGCCTGGGCATTCCTTAAGGCATCTTTAGATTGTGATGCCGTTGGAATCAACCCCAGTCCTGCACCCGTGCTACCTGCGCAGCCTCTCTTGATGCAGGTGGATCTGCGCGTAGGACTCTCTGGAATAAAGACACACACACACACACACACACACACACACACACACACACATCTGACTATCATCTTTTCCATACTCATGTTCCCTGTTCTCATAAACACTGGGTGAGTGACCCGGGAGACTTTGGCCACAGCCTTTTCACCAGCCAGTCCACGCGAGGCATTCTCTATGCATGTGTCTGTCTCTGAGACACGTTATTCGGTATGTGAGGCTGGCTTGCTGCCCTGGATTCAGTGGTCAGGAGCCCCGTAACTGAGGTCTTCTTGAATCTGATCTAAGGCTTGCGTTTTCTCCCTCAACAGATCTCAGGCATTTCTCCAATACAAAGCACAAGAAGGAGAAAAGGTAAAACTAAGTACATAAAAATGACTTGTTGAGGGGCTGAGAAGAGAAGCGTGAAGCCCGACGCCATCTTCTTCTCCGTCACTTGGAACGTGCTGTCAGAGAGCTGCAGCGCCTGCGCGTAGACAGCCACCGAAGGCCAGGCATAGGTCTTGGGCTGAGGGGCAAATTCCAGTTAACGGATAAATTCAAACAATGGCAGCTGCAAATAACGAAGGTTGGCTCAGGTGAAGTGTGGAAACTCTCCCCATACTTCAGATCAGAGGCAGGGAGAGCAGGGGAGAAAGGAAAGGGCAGTGACACGAATTTAAATGTGGTAGGCACAGTGACTGACCTGTCATAGCTCTAAACTGCAAGCATGCACTGGTCAAAAAAAAAAGAACACATCTGAACTTTAAAATAGACAAACAAGGGCCAGCCAAATAGCTCAGTAGATTAAAGAGACTGCAGGCAGGTGCAGGGGCCAGAAATTCGATCCCTGGGCCTGCCTGGCCAGCCCTATGCCTGTAGCGTGCTGAGCAGGCGATTGAGACTGGGCGTGGTGCCGCACATGTGTAATCCCAGCTCTTGGGAGGCTGTAAACAGGTGGATCACTACGAGGCCGATCTAGTAAGTGAGACCCTGAACACCCTGTAGACCCTTCCCTAAAATGCAAAATAAATAAATAAATAAATAAATAGACAAGCATGTGTGTCGTGAGCGATGAGTCTGGAACCCCTGATTATCCACAGCTGTGCTCACAGCTTTATATCACATGTCCAGGGCAAGTGATGAGGACCCTCCCCCACCCACAAGAACCTGGATCCCATGGTCACCTTCATACTGCCCCTGCCACCCCAGTAGCCACTCTGCTCTCCAGGCAGGCTGACCGCACCTCCAAGTATCACCAGCAAACACGCTGTAGCCACCTGGGACACAAATTCCCACACCAAGCTGGTCAGGGCTTGTTGCCATCCTTGGCCACTTTGATCCCTTTGCTATCTGCATAAATATTACAAAAATATTTTAGAGCTTGAAATTTAAACTCTGGAAAGATTTTCCTTCACTTTTACAATAAAAATCACACCAGCACCTTGAGTTTTCACCTCCCACGCACCCTAGGAAGCACTCCAGCACCTCAGGCATTGGTGGCTGAGCACGGGGAGAGCCCCTGGTCAAGGGTTAAAGGACTAGGCACAGTTCTAGAAGCTAAACCACTCCTGGAAAACTTTCTGAGTGTGTGTGGGCTTTGGTAAGCAATTTAACGACTTCATCTCCATATATCCAGAAGGCCCAGATTCTGCCTCCCGAGGGCCATGACTGGTCTTCTTTCTTGGCTTCTTTTCTGAAGTCGGATGAGAAGATACAGAGGCGCACTCTGCGTCTCCCGCAAGGGTCTCAGTGCTGTCACGCATCCGCCGATATTCTCCACTGCCTGCTCCTTGGGGCTCTTCCATGTCATAACACTCAGTTCTGGCTCGTCCTGTCAGTGGGCGCAGTACTGCCCAGCACAAGTGTGACACCATTTATTGGGGCAGATGTATGTCCCCTGTGTAAAGTCATCTGTGGTGAGGCACAAGTGCCCCCGCTGAGGTCGGCGAGGCAGTGAGCACGCTGGCAGGAGCTGTGTCCTTATCTGAGCACAGCTTTCGCCGTCAGAGCCGCATAAGAAAGCACACACAGGATCCGCATGCATCCTGAGGGCTCTCTGCCCCACAGTCCTCCGCACACCACACACGCGCTGCCCCAGAGCCACCAGGACCGCGAGTCAAGCCCAGCTCAGCAGCAGTCGCAGCCCCCCGCCCTGTGGAATCCTCTTCCTCTTGGCCTCTCCTGGTCTACTTAGCAACATCTGCATGGTCTGTGGGCTCTGATGTGCATACCTTCCCTGCCGCGCCCTCTTGGGGATCCACTCAGCCACCCTGAGGGGCGGGATGTCTGCACTCCCTCTAGATGGAGGATTCCAGGGTGACGGCCCTGTACTTTGGTGACCTTCCCTTTCTGGGAAACGTCTTGGCCTGGCTCAGCCTCCAGGGTGGACATAGGTTGTCACTGGCCCCTGCTGCGTATCAGCTTCATCCTTGTCTCCCTTGTGGTCCCTGGCTTCCCCCTCCCTGGTCCTTAGTCTCAATGAGATCTTCTTCTGCACTACCTGATCCTCGGCCTGCAGAACAAATATTCTCTGGCCTTGACACTGCCCCATCTGTCCCCTTGCTCTGGGACATAAAGTCTCCCTCGCTACTCCCATCAACTTAATTTTCCAGGCAAAACCATCCGAGCCCTAATAATTAGTTGGCCAGGGTTTTGGAAAATACCATTGCAGATAGGAGTGATTCACAGAGAGAGGCAAGGTACCAGATGAGCAGAACCCAAATGAAGGCCCAGGGCCAGTGGGTTCAACTCAGCCATCTGGGGTCAGCAGGGCATGGCTGGGCACCACTGTGCCAGAGCGAAGCCCCAGACCCTGAGCAGAACATGGGTTGCACTTGGTGCATTTTAGGCAAATGTTTCCTCAGATAAACTAGCGTTGAAAAGCAGATTCCAAAGCAACATCAATGGGAACAGCAGAGCAAGGTGCTGTGGGGTTGAAAGGATTTTCTCTGGAGGGAAAAGTCCAGAGATCATAAAGCTGCCAGCTTTGGAGCTGCTAGAGAAGTTTCCCAAGGAACCAGTGGATAGGAGGTGAGCAATGACAAAGACGAGATGGGGGGGGACCCTGGACCTGAGGTCCTGGCTGTCCCCTGGGACACTGACACCCTGCCCTGTACTGGCTGGGAAGGGCAGGGTGGAATCAGAGTGCAGCCGGCCTCCTGCTGAGAAGGTGGGACTCCCCCCCGCCCCGGACAGTGGTCCTGCATGCCCGTGGCACTGACAGGGACAGGCGGTCACTTCTCATGAAGCTCTGGAAGCTGTGACCTCAACTGTCTGTGCTGTAATCGTCCACTGTTATCCATCCATAGTGTGGCCACTATCTGCATTTTCCAATTTTGGGATTCTAGGAATGACAGATTGGAAGTCATTGAAGGACAGTCCCTCCCGAGTAGTCTCTTCTTGTCTGTATTCCCTAATCAACACAACAACATTGCACCGCCTTTGGTGCCCGAAGCCATCTAGGAGTATGGTAGCCCACACAGGAGACTGAGGGGGGCCCTGCAGGACTGCACCACTTACGCGAGGGCTGCACTGAGGATTTGGGCTTCTCAACACCTAAGTGAGGAGACAGCCTAGAGATGGGTGACTGCATTTTAACATCAATGGAAGCTTATGGATAATCCAGGGCAACACATATGCTGTCCTGAGACTCAATTCTCAAAACTAGTCACAGTAACACAGGACTGTTTATCAAAGAAATGTGCCATTTGACCCCAAATTCTAGATTTCAGTCATGTGTTATTATGAGATCATAAATAAATTTAAGAATATTGACAAAATCTGATTTTTCCAACCTAACTTGCTGTCTTAGTTACTTTTTACTCGTTGCTGGGACAAATACCCCACACTCAAAATGAGGGAAGGAAAGGTTTATTTAGCTCACGGTTACTGGAGGGTTCAGTCCATATTCCGCTGGCTCCAAGGCAAACAACAGCAGTTCATGTGGCAGAAAACAATGAAGAGCAGAGGAGGAGCGGCGTCCAGCAAGCCTCTCTCTTCCTTCTGCGCTGACTGCCAAGACCGGCGCTCCACAGTGAAGATCGGAGCTCTTCCAAATGGCGTGGCTGCGAGGATCAAGCTGCTCCAAAGACTGGGACTTCTCCAGGGTAAAGGGGCGGGGCAGCAGGAAGTCGAGCAGGTGGCCTGAGCCTTTCTCAATTCCTGGGCCCTGCCCACCTGCAGAGCGAGACCCCCACGCTGAGAAGGCCGGAGCTGATTCAGCCAAGTTGACACAATGTGTCAACTAACACACTTGCCTATGTTAATCCCTCTCAATCCCATTTTTCCTGTCATTTGATGGTTAGGCCTGGGGTCCTGGTCTATGATTGTTTGTATCCTCTTTCCAATTAACTTTGCAATAAATTATACCATGATGACAGTGTCTAAACTACAGCAGGAGCAAAATTAAGGTTTCTTATATAATTCTTCATTTTTCACCTTTCTGGTAATCTACACGGGGTAAAATTAGTCTATATAATATGGTCTGTCTCCATGATTTCTTTAAGATGAAAACATTCAAAATCCTTCCTGTGCTTATTGTCAGTTGTGTGAAGCACGTTGCTCACCACAGTCACGCTCCCCGTGTAACTGGTGCCAGAACTTGCTCTTCCACCTGACTGCGACCTTGATCCATGAGCCGCACCCGACCTGTCTGGGCTCCTGCGCCTGGCAACCTCTCCTCTCCTCTTCATTTCCACGAGCTCAACTTTTCTCCAAGGTATAGGAGTGAAAAATTAGGTAAATATTTTTCACAAATCTCCCAGTCCCAATGGTACACTCTGAAATATTTAACCATTTAAATTTATCTGAAGATATAAACTGGTGAAATAGAGGGAAAAGCGGCGCATGTCGCCGCGATGCCAACCGCCCCAGGCATGAGTGCGGCTGGGCCAGCCGGGTGGGCGGGCCCTACTCGCAGGCCTCCCTTCCGCGCCCAGGCGGTGCCTTTCTTCAGCAGCGTCGCTCTGCGGGGCACAGCACTCCCTTCCATCTCTGTAGGTCTGCAGCAGGCAAATGTCACAATCTGCCCCACCAGCAGTTCTCAAGCAAGTTTTGGAAACTAAGTTAGGTCAAATCCACTGGAACCGCTTTCTTCATTGCAGCCATTTCCAGAGAATTCTGTAGAGCGGAACAGTATGCACAGGAACGCGGGAGCATATTCCACACGTCTTCCACCACAGCGCTCTTCTCACTGTGCGTGTGTGTGTGTGTGTGCACGTGCATGTGTGCATGTGTGCACACATACTGCTCATCCGTAAGACTTCTGAGATGGGGAGCTGCCAGCCAAGAGACGGCTAGACCAGGACAGATTATTCAATCTGTCCCCGCCTTCTTCCTTCTGTGCTGGGTCTGCATTTGCTAGCTTTCTGCTGATAAAAGGGAAGGAGAACCCACTGCCTGGAGCAGTATCCCAAAGAGTGGGGCCTCAGGAGGAACTGAAGCCAAATGGTGATATTTCAAGAGAGGATTGCATGGCACTTGGGAGCACCAAAAGCCAGCGGCTCATGGGGAATCAGAGGAGCCCTGAAGACAGGTATCCCTGCCCTGGGAGTGGGCTCCATGTGTGTTGAGCTGCCGTTCTGCCTAATAACGCCTCTCTCAGAAGAGTGTAGTTGTCATAGAGACGGGCTGATGGGGAACGGAGGGATGTGGGTACAGATGTTCCCATAAATGGGTTTGGTTTGGAACAACAAAACTGACAACCAGGTTGATAATGTGACAGCCCTAAGCACAGACTCTTCTAAGCTGGTGTGCGGACACTGGCCCTGTCTCCATCCCTCCCTTGGTACCCCGGGAAGGTCATGATTAGAAAGCCGCCCACCCCATGTTCCTAGTAAATGACCGAGGTTCAGAAAACATGACACAGGAAGGTGGCGCATTTGGCATCTCTCAGACCACAGCCGGAGGGCGACATCATCAGGTGACCCTCATTTCTGGTTCCACTTCGCTGGTTGGTTTTTCCTGCTACCCGTGCGTAGAGGCAGGACTCACAGTGCGTGGGGAGCTGCGGCTGGGCGGAGCTCCAGCATGGGCGGCTGCGTGGTGCACGTCTGGGCCTGGGAGAGGTGGAGCTGCACTTGTGATTCAAATAAATCAGTTAAGGTTTACTTGCTATATTCGGTTACAAACAGGAAAAGCCTTCAGTAACAGGAATCAGAAATAACAATGACTTAGGATTTAAATACATACCGGGCTTGATTGCAGATAGCACCTCTCTTCTGCAGAGTGACCCGACGCGGTGCTGATTCTCCACAGGTGAAAACCATCCAAAGAGAAGCAATCACAAGATGACGTCACTCATCTAGTCTCTCTCCTTAAAAAATCAAAATGAGACATCACAACTTCATTATTTACACTCGTAACTATGTTCATCCAGACAGAAAATGTTAACATTTACCGGTATGTGTTCACAAAGACGAAACCTTTTCTACACTGAAAACTAATATTCAGAATTGTAGCATGTAAACGTAACAGATTTTGAAGTTTCTCCACAGCCAGTTGGCAAACCCGTAACTTACTTCATGAGAAATATGCTGGAGGCCGGTGAAGAACATTCGTGAGCAGATGTAAGGAGAGGGAACTCCTGGCCGGAGCAGGCATGGCGCGAGGGGGCCGCTGCGCGGTGAGCAGGGTGCTGTCTGAGTTTGCTTCCTGCTGCTGAGACGGAGTTCCCAAGGCTGATGGGCCCCAAGAGCATTGGCCTCCTGCTCTGGAGGCTGCAGGGGCCTGAGCAGGGTGCCCACATCCGGGGCCTTCGGGCGAGGGCCTCCGGGGACAAGGGAAGAGGGTGCGGGAGGGCGAGCAGGAGGGACCCACCTCCTGGGGAGCTCGCTCCTGGGAGGAGGATGCCCGCGGTCCCCACTCAGCGTCCATCGCCCTCCCCGAGGTAGGGCTGCCCCCGGATGGCAGCACTGGGCAATCGCATTCCAACTTGACTTTCAGAGACAAAAATCAGACTCCAATCTCACCACATTCTTCATTAGAAAGTGACCCTCCGCTGGGAGCTTAGGAGCTGCTTTGGCAGCTCCTCCTCTCATAGGTGCAACGGAGATAATTTCTTTGGTTCAGGTTGTGCGTTGTTTAAACGAGAGGATACACACACGCACGCACACACACGCACACACACTCACATGCACACATTCACACTTGTGCATAAATGTGAGAGTGGATCCAAGTATCAGGCACCACTACCTTCACTGTAATAGACGCTGACAGACCAGGAGGCTGTTGAAGAGCCACCACAGCATTTCTTTTCACTTTTTTTAAGAAAGGGGAAGAAACGTGAAAAGATACAGAATTTCAAAACAAGATGACAGGAAATTAACAATAATTATTTTATTGCATATTGTTATATTCAAAGTCCTTACTCAAGGCCAGTCAAATAGCTCAGCAGATTAAAGCACCTGCAAGCCAGTGCAGGGGCTGGGGGTTCAATCCCCAGGCCTGCTGTGCCAGCCCCGCCCCTGGGGAGTGCTGAGACAGCAATTGAGACTGGGCGTGGTGGCCTGCAGCTATAATCCCAGCTCTTGGGAGGCTGTAAACAGGCGGATCACTAGGAGTCCGATCTAGTTGTGAGACCCTGAACACCCTGTAGACCCTTCCCTAAAATACAAAAAAAAAAGTAGTTGCTCAGATTACAAGATACAGACAAGAAAAATTGATCAAACAATACAAACACAAACTGTTCCTTTCAATGAACTAACAAATTATTGGTACAAATGTCTCAGCTATCTAGTGTTCATATACATATGTTCCCTTCCTTTTTTACCTTTTCCCCATCCCTGCTGTACTTTCATTTTGAGCAGTTTCTTTCCCTTTCACACTCTCCACTGTGAAAGGCAAAAATCCTTCAGATCTTACTCTCTCAGAGTCTGCACTAGTGAGACAGCAGGCTTTTGCACATGCATGTCTGACTTACCTCACTTACGAGTATGCTTTCTAGTTGCAGCCACGTACCTGTAAAAGCTTTGAGTTTATTTTTTTATAGCTGAGTAGTACTCTGTTGTATAAAAATAGCACATCTTTTTTTATCCATTCCTCAGAATTTCTTATGACATGAGAGACTTGAAGAATCGGACTCAAATGTAGCTTTGCAAGTATGGACATTTCCTTAAACTAGTGCTAAAAATTAATAGAACATGGCATGGTGGTGCACATCTGTAACCAGACCTTAGGAGAGCAGAGAGAGCGGGGAGTAGAACACTGAAACTCAGCATGTGCGACTTAGTGACTGAGGGAGATCCTGTCTCAAAACTGGAAGTGCTGAGAACGCGTCTCCCTTGAAGCTGTAGGGTCAGTCCCAACTGCACACCTGCACACCACAGGTGCTGAGGGCTGGAGAAGTGCATTTTAATCATGGAGACAAAACATAAAAAGCTCTCAATATTTTTCTAATTCAGGTGGGAGAGGGAAAAAAACTGAAGTCACGCACTAAGATAATTGCAGTGCTGGTGAAGGCCTCTGGTGGCTTTGGCAGACCGCGTCCTGCTGTAAACACAGGGCAGCTGAGGGCGTGCATCTCTTCCTAGGTGGGGTGATTGATACACTGTGTGAACTTGAGATGGGAAGCTTGGCTGGGGGGCTTGGCAGTTCCACTCCCTGGGGTGGTGGGGCCCCCCCTTAGGATGATGAGGATCCTCTCGAATGACTCAGCACTTAGAGGGTATATAATGGGGCCGAGGAAGGGTTCTGCACGCCACGTCCTTGGAAGAGCTTGATAGACGCAGCTCGGATCTTCCCAGCAGCCACTGCCACTTTCTCGGAGGAAGGCAGACCTGGCAGTCAGTGTAGAAGGGACAGAGAGGCTTGATAGAAGCCGCTGCAGCTCCTCCTCTGCTCCATGTTGTTTTCTGCTGCCATGAACTGCTGCTGAGTGCCTAGGAGCCAGCGGAGTATGGACTGAAACCTCCACTAACTATGAGCTACATTGGCCTTTCTTTCCCTCATTTTGGGTGTGAGGTATTCTGTCCCAGCAATGAGTAAGTAACTGAGACACTAGGTGCCCATTACTAGTGGTGGGAAGGGTTGGGGACACCAAGTCTAAACGTCTTGAACACCTGTCTGAATCCGTCTCTTCTCTAATGCTATTTCTTGAGGTTGGTTACGTCCTTCAAGATACATTTTGTATCAAGACAATGTGACAGATCAGTAAAGCAATCTGGTGCACTAACAGTTGTGGGTTCTTGAATTTTCTGGATAATTCTTACAGGTTCCACCAGGTTATATGCAGTGAAAGCAGTCTATTGCTTCAATCTGCAAATTTTCTAATGTAAGATCTTACTCTGTCAAATATCCAGTTACTTCTAAAGGAAGCCGGCAAGCTTGGTTGCCAGAGACTGACTTAGTCAGTTCAGAGCAGGCCTCGTGCTGGCTTCCTCTCAGATTGTTTCATACGCGAGACCATCAGACTTTTACACAATCATTTCAAACAAAATGAGCTACCACTCAGTCATAATTTCAGTCTCCAACACTCTTCCCTTGACTTTTCCTAATCAAATCATTGTTGCCTTCTGCACAGTGATTCAGAGTAGACGACCAGGCCTGGCATCTTGTCTGCACGACAGTAGCACAAAGCGCTCCTCTTAATGGACTAAGAAAGTGATTGCAACTGTCCTAAGTAAACTGTTTGAAAATTCAGTTCCATTGTTACATTTACTTTTTTTTCACTCTTTCTAAAATAGAAAGTAAATAAATAAATGAAAGAGGCTGGGGAGATAGCTCAGCAGCATAAGTACATGCCTGGCAAATGCAAGGTCCTGAGTTCAATCCCTGGTACAAAAAAAAAAAAATTCTATGCAAAACAGTTGTCTAAGAGATAGCCACTGATTCTGCATGGAGAAATTGCTTATAACAGCTTTTTTACATTTTTATTAACCTCACCATGTTTCTCTGCTTGTCACCCGGCACTGGCCCCAAAGACAGTGCCACGCATTTAAGCATTTTCTGGCATCATTCCATCTCAGGCCCATGTTTCTCTTTAGGAATCTATTGCATAAAAATCATCCAGAGCTTCCTGGTTCAACACAACACTTCACTGTTTCTCCAAATGTGTGGCATTGGCCTCAGTGTCCCCACCGTCACACGCAGGAGGCCACCAGCAGGCCAGGGTCCAACAGGCTTAAGACCCAGGAAGGCGCTGCTGGCTCTCACGAAGGCTGCTGTGGGAGAGACCTGGGCCAGGAGGAGAGAGCAGGGCAGACCTGCACCCCTGAAATGCACTGAGCTCTGTCCACCCCAAAGTCTCACCTTGGGGTACCTGCCTGACCATGACCATGTTTGGGAAGCGCTGTGTCCAGCACATCCTTGGGGATCCAGAGAGGTATGGTGGACAGTGAAGAAATGATGCCAAGAGGCATCATGCGGCAAGCCGAGGCCAGGCAGAGCCCTCTCCTGCTGGAGAGAAAGGACTGTCCACCTGCAGCAGCACTCCGGAAGTGGCCGCCATGGGCAAGTGCTCTGCCTAGCAGCCTGCTTGCCGAGCTCTCCTCCTCACACCTTGGGCTCTGGGAGCAGCAGCTGCTGCACATGTAGCCCATCCCTGGCGCGCCACGATTCTGGGCAGGCCTTGCATCAGCCCAGTGTGACCGACCCCCAGCTTCAGCTGCCCCTAACAGGAAAGAGGGCCTTTGAGTGAGTCGTTAAGGCTAAGGAGATCGTGAAGACTGACCCTCGGCCAACAGGACCCGTCCTGGTGAGAAGAGGGGCCCCTGGAGAAGAGCGCATAAAGAAGGCCGGGGGAAGACCCAGCAAGACAGCAGCTGCGCATGCGCCAAGGCGAGGCCCACAGGCAGCCTCATCGCGGCGCCTGGATCTTGGGCCTCTCAGCACCCAGACAGCAAGGCTCCGCTGCCCACGCCTCTGTGTTTGCTGTTGGAGGCACAGCCCTAGCAGGCTGACCAGCAAGCCCACAGCTCAGAATCCCAAGTCGATTCTGCCAGGCTTCACCTAGTGAGGAGCGAAGGCCAGGCTCGCCCAAGTTCCATAGCTGGAGAGCACAGTTCCCGGCTGTCAATTAACAGGGTCATGGGGCTGGGGAGACGGCTCGGTGGAATAAGCGCTTCCCTGGCAAGCGCAAGGGCCTGAGTTCAATGCCTGGTTCCGCAGAAAGAAAGAAAGAAAGAAAGAAAGAAAGAAAGAAAGAAAGAAAGAAAGAAAGAAAGAAAGAAAGAAAGAAAGAAAGAAAGAAAGCAAGCAAGCAAAACAAACCAAACCAGGGTCAGCCTGGTAAGTGACGCCCAGCTAGCCCGGCTCAGCGCAGGTCCGAGTGTGAAGACACCCTCAGGAGGATTCTCTCTGGAATGGGATGAAAGTGAAATGAAGGGAAGGCCAGCTGCGGCCGCTTCACAGGCGCTCGGCCTTCGCTCTCGTCTTGCAGGACCGTTCAGCCTCCTGAGATGGACCGGACTCTCCACTGAACTCTGGGTCCTGCCTGTACACTTGGGGTCCCCGGTGTGCAGACCGCCGTTCTGTACCTTCCGCACTGGACTCTGTGTGCGGCCGCGGCGAGCCAATCTTGCAACCCTTGTGCGTTTCGCATCTTACGCAGACTCTTTTCTGCTCCTAAGCGCAGCTGACACGCAGTTCGCTCGCGCAGGAATCGCAAAGCGAGTGCCGGAGCCCGCTGTCCTCACCCGTGAGACCAAGGCCCGGGCATTCTGGCCGCTCCCCTCCCCTCCATCCGCGGCCCGTCCCTCTGCCCCCGGCCGGCCACCCAGGCCTGCTGCCTCCGCTGGCCAGCGTCCTTTCCTTCCTCCCTCGGGCATGTCCTGGGCCTGCTCTGCACTGCAGGCAGCTCTGTCCTGAGGTGCTGCAGGTGCGCCAGCCTCCAGCCGCCCCTCTGTCCACTCGCACGGCGGCTTCAGAGCCTGTCGTCTCGCTGCTCTTCCCTTGGATGCCACCTTTGCCCTGGGCTGCTGCTGGGCCCTGGTGGCCGCTGTTCTGCTGTCCCCTGTGCACGGGGCAGCACCCTCTTGTTTAACTGCACAGTCCCCGTAGGTGTCGTCAGCACGGCAGTACTGGGTTCTTCGAGGCTGATACCCGCGCGTGCTGCGTCTGCTGCAGGGGCGTGGCATCAGGAGTGGCATCAGCTCCCTCCGAGGTGACCCTAAGACGACCCTGAGGCAGCCCCCAGGCGCCCCCGAGGTGCCCCGAGGAGTGCTGCGCTGACAGCCGGCAGACCCAGAGGCCCTGAGACTGCCACACAGGTGTGGGTAATGCTAAATTTATAACTGAAGCGAGCAGGATTTTCTCATAGAGTAGGTTTAAAAATAGGAATTTCAAGAGGAAAGGTGCTTAAACGCGAGGGGCTGGCTCCGCGTGGATCCAGCTCCGGCGCCGCCGTTTCAGGGCTTAATGATAGCATGTTGGACCTTGAGAAGGGAGTGGAACCAAACCCCTTTACCGTCATGATTGTGCTTTAGTAGAATAAAACATATATCACAACATTTGCCATTTTAATAAATTTTAAGTATAAAACTCTGGTGTTTAGAAAATCCACCACGGAGTATAGCCAGCACGGCCGTTATTTCCACATACTCTACGCACGTTGAAAACTAGCTACCAGGCCTCCCTCCTCCAACCCTGGTGACCCTCAGCGCTGCCCTCCCCGCCCTCCGCTCCGCTCCCCTGCCCTCCTCCCCCTCCCCTTCCCTGCCTCCCTCCCCTCCCCTGCCTCCCTCCCTCCCCTACCTTGCTCTCTTCTCTCCCCTCCCCTCCCCTGCTTCCCTCCCTTCCCCTGCCCTCTCTTTCCCTCCTCTCCCCTCCCCTGCCCTGCCTCCCTGCCCTTCCCTGTTTCCCTCCCCTTCCCTTCTCTGCTCTCTCCTTCCCTCCCCTCCTCTCTCCTCCCTTCCCCTGCCTCCCTCTCCTGCCTCCCTCCCCTCCCCTGGCCTCTCCTCCCCTTCGCTCCCCCTTCTCTTCTCTCCCTCCCCTGCCTCCCTCCCCTCCCCTGCCTTCTCCTTCCCTTCACTCCCCCTTCTCTCCCCTCCCCTCCCCTGCCTCCCTTCCCATTCCCTCCCCTCCCTGGGCCTCTCCTCTCTTTCCCTCCCCCCTCCTCTACCCTCTGTGTCCCTCCCCTCCCCTGCCCTCTCCTTCCCTTCAGCCCTCCCCTTCACCCTTTTCCTCCCCTTCTCCCTTCCCCTCTCCTCTCACTTCTGCTCTCTCTTTCCCTCCCCCTCTCCCTCTGAATTGAATCATCCCAGAAATATCACATAAGTGGACACATGCAGTACTGTCCCTTCCAAGGCCTTTTTATTAGTCACTGTAGTATTCTTCCAACTTATATACACTGTTGCAGGTATCAGAACTTCCTTCTTTTTCTAAACTGAAAAATGTTGCGTTATAGTGAATGGAAGTAACACATGCACTAATTGGTCTATCCACCGACGGACGACTGTTTCGTTTATCTTTTTAGGCTGTTATGGATGATGCTATGCAAATGCCGGCGCACAGGCCTTGGAATCCCTGCCTGCAGTGCTCCTGCGCATACTTCTAGAAATGGAGCAGCTGCGTGAGGAGCTTCTGGTGTTGCTTAAGGAAGCCCCACGTGATGTTTTCCAGAGAAGCCACGCCTTTACATATCCATTAGTAACACAGGGTTGGTCTAATTTTACCACATACTCACCAACATGTGCTTTTATCTTTATTTCTTTACATTCTTTTCATTTCCTGTTTACTTTTTTCTTCCCTGCTTTCCTCTCTCTGTCTCCCTCTCTGTCTCTGTCTCTCTCACTCTCTCTCCACCTCCCAATAATCCTGTATCATTTCCAGCAAGTGAAGTTCTAATCATGGGGCCTAATCATGATGAGCAGGGAGGGATGATTCTGAATCATTACACTGGGGCATGGGAGGAGAGGAGAGGAGAGGGGAGGGGAGGGGAGGGGAGGGGAGGAGAGG
>NW_004524611.1:441635-444482 GCF_000260255.1 Octodon degus
GAGAGGGGAGGGGAGAGAAACAGAGAGAGAAGGACAGATAGACAGACAGAGACAGAGAAAGGATTCTAAATGAATTTGACCAAATTATTTTCTCTCATTCTTTTCTCCATTTGGTCCAAGGCCAATCACCATGGTCCTATGACCCAGGATGGAGGGCGTACCTGGCCGCAGCAGGGAGGACTCTGACAGACCTGGTGCTGCGAGGTGGAGGGAAGCGGCCTCCGTCTCTGGCTTGTGCTCTTTCCTTCCTGATACAGAAGAATATTAGGCAGGAAGCGAGCGGAAAACGTGCAAGGGGCGAGGAAGGAAAATTCGCAATTTTCCATAGGTATTATGAATTCAAACAATAAATACAGAGAAAAAATTCTTAAAAAGAAATCATAAAAGGCAAACAAAGCACTAATGGAAAACAGGAGAAATAGGGATCAGGAAAAGAATACACCCTTTGCAAAATGAGAAACATGAATACTTGAAACTCAAATCAGGTGTTAGTATTTCCCACTACGATGAAGTATCAAAACAAATCTAATCCCAATATGAAAAATACAGAAGTATTTACTGAGAAAGGATACAAACAAATATGCAGAAGGCATTGCTACTTCACAGACTGTTCTGCAGAAATATTTGCCAATAAATTTTAAAACAGATCATTTTCTACCCAATTAATTTAGTTAAATTAACGACAAAAATGATGAGCCCAATTAGAGCAAAAGCCTCGGCGTGCATTACGTCTCCACAGCTTCACTCAGCAGTGCTATCGCTGCAGGATTTCCTGTAACTGTGTCAATCACAGAGACACCAACAACAGCAATGCGGACGCAGCTCCCCGGCGACCGTGGAACCCGAAAGCCAACGCGCAACCTGGCCGGGCCGCGCCAGGGTGCACTAAGGTTCCATGTCCACGCTGGCCTCGTGGTCAGAGCAGCTCCAGGGTGGCCGTGCACGGCCCACGGACACCAGCCAGAATGTGAGAACCCGGCACTTTCCTTCTCCTGAGAGATGTCACAGCACTGCGGCTCTGCTTGCTGCTGGAAGGCCGAGGTCACAAGCAAACGGGGAGATGACGTCCTGCTCGCTGTCCAGAAGGAACGTGAGCTTGACCCTGTGTGGCCCTCGGGTCACAGTTCAGTGGCTGCTACAATGCTCACCTGCTACTGAATTCCCCTTCAGTTCTGACTGGACAAAAGTGAGTGAGAAGGACACGCCTGACCCGGCACTGGCAGCACGAGTGGGAGCTTGCTCAGCTCAACCCAAGAAGCAGCTCCTGGGGAAGCTGCGAGTGGAGCGCGGAGAGCAAGGTGCAGCGTGCTTAGCAAGCCCAAGGAGGGAGCCGGGCGCTCAGGGAGCAAGTGTTTTTTCTCTGTTTTGCTTACTTTTCTAAACTTCGATCAACCTGCAGAGCAACTCCCAAAGTCATACACAAGTTATCACGCAAAGAAACATGTGTGGGTTATTTGATACACTTCGACAAGGTCACAGTGAGGCAGACACAAGCTCTGTCGCCTTTATCTTAGATATGGTGTTCTTGAGACTTTGCCTTCCAAAGACTCCCAGGCAATGGGGACCTCGCCCCACCTCAGACCCTGGGCAGGCGCGCACCTCACTGGCACAGCAAGCCACATCCTCCCGTGCTCTAGACAGTCCAGCTCCCTCAGTGCTCCTTTCCTTTTCTCTCTTCACCCATCTCTCGCAGGTGGGTGAAGAAAGTGTGCATTTCCTCATCAATTGGTCCAAAAGCCCTGCGGGCGGCTTCCGATTTCTTCATGTCACTGTGCCCTGGAGCCACCCGGACGGGCTAGCACTCTGGGGTCACATTTCTCTTCTGCACCTTTCATTCTCCATTTTCCGTGTTGGTGCTGGAAGATTTCTTAGGGAAGAGAGCTTTAGCACAAATTTTGAGACTTCCCCAGAACATGTGTCTTACTCTTCTAGGTGCAGGTTGCTTTGGGCCTTTGTGTGTACCCCAACATCCTGCCTCCACCTTTTATTAAGGGTGAGAAGTTCATACGCATTTGGTTCTGTGCTCCATTCCTTTGATACTGGTCTGTGGTGATGGTTATGACCGCTGTCATCCACTAGGACTGTGTAACCTAGCAAAGTTGCCCAGTTAGGTGAGCCGGCCACCAAGGCTCCTTCTGACTATGGAAAGAGGCAGGCCTTGTGTAGACAGAATCGGCAGAGTGAAGGGGTGGCCTTTTCAGCAGTTTGCGATGTAACGCTCGCTGAGGATGCCTGAGCCCAGCGCGCCCACTGCTCCGGGCTCCAGCCCTGACACGCACAGTGTGACACTTATGCCAGGGTCCCAGACAAAGCCTCTGAGATGAGGTCTGCACAGAGCCATGTTCTTTGTTGCCACTGACGCACAGGTACAAGAAATCCCTTCCGCGTGTCGGGGGTGTGGGTGCTGAGGCCCGGTTGTGAGGGACCCTGGGCTTGGACCTGGCCTTAAGAGTAAAGAAGCCCTGCATGTTGGGGCCTGGCGCTCAGAACCACAGCCCTAACTGATAAACACTCGCGTTCCTAAACGGGTGCGCCCTCCCCCCACGCATTCAAAATACATTCACATGCTTACTGGTTTTCACCTATATTTAAAAATACTAAAATGAAATAAATTATAAATAATATATGATACTAATTATGTGTTGAGAAGCAAACATACATAGCTCATCCTGAGCGTGAGCTATTCATGTGGGAAACCTATAGCCATGTGCTTTGACGGGAACTTCAAAAGAAGTCAGAGAAAATGTTCATTGTTATATTATGTTTAGCTTCTTCTTCTTCTTCTTCTTCTTCTTCTTCTTCTTCTTCTTCTTCTTCTTCTTCTTCTTCTTCTTCTTCTTCTTCTTC
>NW_004524611.1:444753-450450 GCF_000260255.1 Octodon degus
TCCTCCTCTTCCTTCTTCTCCTTCTCCTTCTTCTCCTCCTTCTTCTTCTCCTCCTTCTCCTTCTCCTTCTCCTTCTCCTTCTTCTTCTTCTTTCCAATACTGGAGGTTGAACCAAAGGCCTTTGCATTAAACTACATCCACAACCCTTCATCATATTCTGTTCTGAGACAGGATCTCAGTAAGTCACTGAGACCTGACCAGCCCGCGCTTGAGTTTAGGATGCTCCTGCCTCAACCTCCCAAAGTGCCAGGGCTATAGGTATGCCCTGCCACTCCCAGCTTGCTTTTACATTCTAGCAGCTCTGGGGAAGAAACATGTGGGACTTCCCTCTTGAAAGGGTGGAAGTTGCAGGGCAATAGAACTGAGGCAGGAAAAGCTGGAATCTCGGGCCAGGAGGTAGAGAAAAGATGGAGAAGGTGATGCACTCTTCTGGGCAGGAAGTGGAGATCCAGGCCCCAGGCCCGGCACCAGGGTATAGTCAGTGATGACAGCTGCCCTGATTCCAGTAGGTCTCTATGCCCCACGCCGCAGGGCCTCTCAGCCCCTGCTCCTTTTCCAGGTTGGGATCCAAGGCACAGGACAGGGAGACAGTGACAGGGTGAGGCTCCTCACCAGGGCTCCACCCACGGGCAGGGTGGCGGACGCACTCTGGTAGTGACCAGGACAGGACAGCAGGCCCCACAAGGTGTCCTTCCCTGTCTCCCCATCTTGTCCGGGAGGCTCCTGGTGGGCCCACAGGGTCTCCTACTGGGGCACCTGCCTCTCCTGCCCTCGTGTGCAGGCTGACAGAGCCATATGGCTCTGCACATTGTGCAATCCTTGAGAAACACACGATGCTGGACTAGCAGGACACAGTTCAAGTCCCCGCTGCCTGGTAGGGAGGGTCACTGCTGACTGCTCGCAGAGCCTCGTGGGTACTGGAAGAACTTGCATTGGATGTGGCAGTGGGTCACTCTCATCTCTTGGACCTTTGCATAGTGTGACACAGAGCCACCACGAAATCCGAGGGAAGTTAGATGAGCACGCCCACACCGTGCCACAGATTGTGCCACAACACTCCTCCATGAGTAACCTGTAGCAAAGTCACAGAGAATGTGCTCAGGGCCACCTCGCGGGAGACCTTGCTTCTTTGCCCACCTATGAGGAGCGGCAGTTAGCAAAGAGCGTCATGGGTCATTTTTCCCCTTTTTGTTTTTTTAAAGAGAATAATAACTAGTAAAAAAAAATTATGATACAGAATTTCACTAAACAGAAGTACAGGAATTTAACAGTGGTTGTTAGATTGCATACTGTTGTCTTCACACTATATCACTTGTATGTAGTTGTATAGTTGTTCAGGGCCGGCAAGATAGCTCAGCAGACTAAGCGCCTGCTTAGGTAAGTGCAGGGTGGGTTTCACTTCCCGGTGCCACATGAGGCACTGGCCCCGCCCCCGGGCAAGCTGAGCGACCGAGTCCAGGCGTGCTGGTGCATGTCTGTAATCCCAGTGCTGGGGAGGCTGAAAACAGGAGGACACTAGGAGTCCATGCCGTGCATTGAGACCCTGTACCAAAAAATGATAATAATAAAAACAAAAAGTAGTTGTTCAGATTACCAGATATAAGCATGCAAAATTGGTCAAGAGAACAATAATAAAAGCAGCAGCCGTTGCTTCCCCCAGACCAGCAGGCAGCAGGCGCCGTTTGTACCCGCAGCCCCAGCCTGGGCACGTCCTCCTCCCCCTCTGAGATGCGAGCTTCGCTCCGCCAGCTGCTCTTCAATGGCGGCGTCTGGAACACTGCAGAGAAACCCTTTCTCTCTGCCCCCTTTGTGTCTCGTGTGAAGCTTGCAGCTCTCTTGCTTTCTGCTGTCAGATTTAGTTGATTCAATGCGACATTATTTTAACAGCATGTGACAGGTTCCACAGAGCGGATTTATGGGACGCGTCCTGGGAATCCAGCCCCTGTCATTAAGCCCGGCGCCCTCGTGAGTCTATTAGTCAACGAGCGCTGCAGAGTCTACCGAGATCAACACTGCCGGGAGGCGCCTTAATTTATGGCGTTGTTAATGCAGCAGGATTTTTTGAGAAGATAAATTATGCTATTGAGTTATTTTTATCAATATTGCTAATGTTCTTTCTGGTGTTGTTCATTATCGGGTGCCAGGATTTTAGGAAAAATGTCAGTCATGGGGTCCAGAAGCGTAGACAGCCAGCTTGGATTTTAAAATTCCAAACTCTAATCCGCAGGTAGCCAGCCTAATGGAAAATCTGAATCCCCATGGAGTCTTCGTTAGCCATCACAGGTCTCCAAGCAGAGGCCCCCGCGGCTGGGCCAGGCTGCCAGCAGGAGGCCAGGAATGTCCCTCTGTGTCCCTTCTTCTGCTCCTAGCGGCTTGCATCCCGGCTGAGCTCCCCTCAGACCAGCTGGCCTCCGCTTACCACAGGAGCTCCGCCACGACGTCTGGGCTCGGCTGTGCATCCTGGGACCACCCCCACCCCATCTTCCTGCTCGCTTGTCCTGCAGTAGCGTCTTCCACAAAATTTGTGCAGGAAGTGAGGGGCTGACGTCTTTGATCAGCCCTCTGCACTTCCCCAGCCCTGCACGCACAGTTCAAGAGGACCAGGGCCCTGGAGGTGGCACGGACAGAAAGCGATGTTTCTCTTAAGGTAAACCAAGACTGATGTTGGTCCTAGAACAAGAGCCCAAAGCGAAGGTCTGAGAAGCCGCGCTTCTCCGTGCCCGGCTGCTGCCCTCTGGTCCCCCACTCGCCCCAGGAAGCCCCGGAAGCTAGGGCGGCTCTTCCTGGACGTGGGTCCTGGAAACCTGCATCTCCTGCCCCCGCGCAGTCGCAAATCCCACAGCGTTGCCCCTGAACCCCACACCCGGCCAGCACGGGCCAGAAGTAGCTTCCGCCTGCCTTACGGTTGGAGGTTGGAAGATTCCGGAGAGCCCCCGTACCCACAGGACGGAGCGTGCGGGGTGGCCCGAAGTCCCGACACACACGGCTCCCCTGGGCGCTATGTGGCTGATCCTCAGCAGAATCAGGGGTCCTTTCAACCCCGCGTGTCCGGATTTTCAGCGTGAAGGCTCCGGTGGTGGTAGGTAGGAGAGAATGGGGTCGGAAGGAGTCACCCTGCTTTCCGCCTGCGGACTTGTCACAGGAGGGCTGCAGGGGGTCTCGGTGACTGTCGGGAGGGCCTCTCCTTTGTACCCAGGAGCAGCCCCACATCTGTGGCTGTGTGCGGAAGGCCGCGCGTCGGCCGCCCACCTGAGTCGGAGCGAACGCAGCGCGTTCATCAAAAATTCCCTCTCTGGAACTGTGAAACACCTCTTAGAAGACTTTGCTATCTTCAACAGCGGTTTGATTAATCAATTTTCCTCTCTGTTACTTTGTGATTTATGAGTTGTTTTTGCCACGCAGTTTGAATTCTAGGTCTCATCAGCTAAATGATGTTCTTAGAGCCTAACAAAGCCTTAAATTACATATTAAGAATAAAATGGCTCTCGCACTTCATCACATGATTCGCGTGCGCCTTCACCTTGTTTTCTTTTGCAGGGAAGGTAGTGAGAAAAAGTGGAAAGAACTAACACGGATCCTCCGCTTTAGCTTTGCTCACCTGTGAGTTAATTCCACTTCCAGGCGGCGAGTTCAGAGTTTATATCAGAGCTCCACCTGTGTCCCACGCTAAGAGACTCACAGTCACCAAAGAGGCCATCGGGCCCTGTTCCCTGCCCAAATCTGGGACTTATTTCACTCTCTCTCAAAATCCAGGCATATTTTCCTGGCCACACAGAGAAGCTAGGAATGCAGATTAACAGCTACTGGGCATCTTATGCAATACCTGAGTACACAGGCCCCGGGTAGAGCCGGGGGTCAAGGTGTAGGGAGGCGTGAGGGTCATCTCACTGCCCAGTACCCCAGAACTCTCCTCTGGTGTGCCCCAGCAGATTCATGTGGTAACTTCATCCACATGTGCCTCATGATTCAGTGTGACCACCTTTGCTGTGCTTGTCCTCTTATTAAATAGTGTGTTTGCAATCTGTTTAAAACTGTTTTTTTATAGTTGAAAGAAGTTCTTTTAAGAAAGTGAAACAAATACCTTACGGTTAGCACCTGTTCTAACTCCTGGGCCTGCCTGCCCGCGAGAGTCTCAGGGTCACCTTGTAGATGAGGGGCTGTGTGAGCTGGTCCCCATCTCTGCTCGCCCCGTGCACACTTCCTATGCCATGCTTGCAAACATCACAGCTGTCGGAGCTGCTGTCCTCTGCCCCTGCACCTCAGCCCCTCGATGACAGCAGCTGTGTGTGTCTGCTGTAGGCATGACACGGCCCTCACCCCTCTCCTCCTCCTGCAAGTCCACTCCTCATATTACATAGGGCTGAGCACCATGTTCCTGGGGTTACAAAAGGTCAGTGTGCCCTCTTTAATCTCAGAGTTAGACCTTGTCTGTATTCTGACCCCTTCTCATACCAATCACTTTAGTCCGAAGCTCAAAGAACATGGTCCATGAAAAGCAATCATTAGCAGTGGGATTCCTAGAGACTGGAGCCACACAACCATGCAGCAGCTGGGGACTGGTCATGGTCGAGCTGTCATCGCACTGGACCAAGAGAGGGAACAAGACAGGGAGAACAGAACCCAGGGGGACCATGACTCCTGCAGTGAGTTAGTTCTGTGTGTCAGCGGGACTGGGCCAGAGGGCCCTACCCAGTGTTCACCAAGACCAGCGTAGACCTGTGGAGCTGTGGATTTGTCTGCAGGTGGAGCAGGAAACTTGTAGGAAGGTGCATCATCTCTGTCCTGTACAGGGGCTCCTCCGAGAAGACAAGCAGAGGGGCACCTGGGAGACACCTGGACAGGTACAGCTGTGCAAACACAGTTCTTTTATTTATTTGAGAGAGAGAGAGAGAGAGAGAGAGAGAGAGAGAGAGAGAGAGAGAGTGGTGTGTGTGTGTGGCCAGCTCAGCCCACCAGGGGGCGGGGCTGGCTGGCATGTGGTGCTGGGGGATTGAACCGCGGTCCCTGATGCCTTGCCAAGCTTGTTCCAAGTAGGTGCTTTAGACCACTGAGCCATCTCTCCAGCCCTCTTACATTGTATTTTGAGGAAGCTCCACATCGATTTCCAAAGTGGTTCTTTTAACCTTCACACTCAGCAATAAGTGGCAGAGCTCCTTTCTCAGCATCCCCACAAGGATTTGTTGGCATTTGAGTGCTTGGTGACTGCCATTATTTTCAGAGTGAAATGAAATCTCAATTTTATTTTATTTTATTTTATTTCCTACAATTTTATTGAGAAACAAATAGCAACGAGACAGTTTCAAACCAAATTGGTAGGACAGTTTCAGTAATTAACACATTGCATACATTCTTCCTAAGGGTTAATTGCTGTACAAGATACAGACATGATATCCTATTTACAAACATTATTAGAACAAAGACCTCTATTCATTAAGAGAATGCAACTATATATCTATCCTAACCACTTTGAATACACAGGTACAAAATGGACATTCATCTGTATCCCCTTTTTTTGTTTAGCTCCGTTATTTGAATATTATAGGTTTGTGAACTCAGAAAACTATTCTAAAAGAGTCCAGTAGCCCATAATAGGATTGGGTCTTCCACTTTACTGGCAATGTCAGAAATTGTTGACCTGAGTCCCCTACAGCTCAACATAACAGCATGGCTTTACTTCTTATACTTCATTTTTATAAT
>NW_004524611.1:450725-452371 GCF_000260255.1 Octodon degus
ATTAGAAAAAATCATTCTATTCATTAAGAGAATGCAACTATATATCTATCCCAACCACTTTGAATACACAGATACAAAATGGACATTCATAGTTATACCCATCTCCCCAGCCCTCCTGTTGTGAGTCTTAATTGACCTTGGAAGGCTAGGGCCAAAATGTTGACTTTCCTTGCGGTCCTCCTTTTTTCTCTAATTTTGGTCTGCAAATTTAGGTTGTTAACCGTCCAAAAGAGAAGTTTATTGTTATTACCATACAATCTAGGCTATTAAGCTTAACTTCACTGTCTGAATATCGAACATCTTAGTCATAATAAGGAACAGGTATTTTTCATCAAGTATTGATATGTTGAAGTTTAAGTACATATAGAATATGATGAAAAAACATTTAAAAATTAGAATATATTTTAAAAAATAGGCATAAAGAATTATATAATTCTTATGTTTACACATAAGTCCAAAAATCTAACCATATACAACCTTGAAGCAGGACAGTCCCACAATATTCCTTTTCCTATCTCCTGCCTTCATTCACCACCCCCTTCTTATTGAACAATCATCTACCCGAGAGACAGCAAAGCAGCAACTGGCATGTCATGACAAGCAGCCCATATTCGGAAAACCAGAATGACAGGCAGTCCAAGCATGAACCTACTGTTACAAATTGCCATCTTCAGTGCAGTTGCTTAGTCCATAGGTGTCAGTATATATAGTTAGTCAGGGTGAGAATCTTTCCAATTAACTGACAGATTCAAAAATCTTCTGGAGATTCTCAGGATCATTGCCTTGCCCATCTTGTACATATAACTATGGCTTCTCACTGTCATGTTTCCTAGCTCTTCTTTTCCTCTCTTAATTAGTTAGTCTTCGACTTCTTGCTTTCCTTTTACTTGTATTATACCTTTCTATTTCTATTTCTTCTTTTGAGTTCTTATACGAGGGAAACAATGTGATATTTACACATGTGTGTCTGGTTTATTTCACTTATGACTATATCTTCAAGCAGCATCCACTTCAATATAAAGGCTTCAAGTTTATCATTCTTTATAGCTGAGTAATACTCCATTGTATAAAAATACCACATCTTTTTCATCCATTCCCCAGGTGATGGGCACTTTGGTTGTTTCCAAGATTTGGCTATCACAAATTCTGCTGCTTTAAACACATATATCCCTATGATATGATGTTTTCAGATCCTCCAGGAAAATTCCCAGTAGAGGAATAGCTGGTTTAAACGGGATTTCCAGTCCAACTTTTCTATGGAGTATCCACACTGATTTCCATAACGGTTGTACCAGTTTACATTCCCACCAGCATTGGAGAAGGGTTCCTTTTTCCCCACATCCTCTCCAACATTTGATTTCTTTATGATACTCATTCTTTCTGGGGTGAGATGGTATCTCAATGTTGTTTTAATTTTCATTTCATGGATGGCTAGTGATGTGGAGCATTTTTTCATATATTTATTAGCTTCTTTAATTTCGTCCTCTGAGAAGTGTGTGTTCATCTCAGATGCCCATTCCTGGATTGGGTCTTTAAATTTTGAGGCCCTAGTGTTTTTTAGTTCTTTATAGATTCTAGAGAGCAGACCCTTGTCTGAGTACTTATTTGTCATGATTTTTTTTCCAAATTTGTAGGTTGCCTTTTCA
>NW_004524611.1:458133-460392 GCF_000260255.1 Octodon degus
AAGTACTCTGCTCCATGTTCTTCTTGCCTTCATGGTTTGTGAAGAGAAGTCGGCCATAATTCTGATGGGTTTTCCTTTGAATATGATCTGCTTATTTTCTCTAGCAGCTTTCAGTATATTATTCTTGTGCTGAATTTCTGGGATCTTGACTATTATATGTCTCAGTGTGCTTTTAATTGGGTGAGGTTACTTGGTGTTCTGTATGCTTCATTTGCCTGAATGTCAAATTGTTTCCTCATATTTGGGAAGTTTTCCGCTATTACTTCTGCCCTTATTATTTTAATGCCATTTGTATTGACTACTTCTTTTTCATTGATCCCTATTAATCTCACGTTTTGCATCTTTGCATCATCTTGCAGGTGATGGATTATTTTTTCCTGCATCCTAGTTGTTTTTAATAAATCCATTCTTACCTTTTCACTAGCTGCACCAGCATCTTCAAGATCTGAAACTCTGTGTTCACTTTCACTTAAATGGTTTTGCAAGCTTGTGATTGAGATTTTAATTTGCTCTATATCTCTTTGTCTGCTTCATGTGATCTATTTCTTTCCTGCATTGTTCATTCAAGGAATCCGTCACTTTTGTAATTTCCTCTATTATTTTATCAATGTCTTCTTTAGAAGCAGTTATTCTTTTACTGCAGTGTTTTTTTCAGATTGGGTTTCCTCCCTGTATTTCTGTAATTGATTCTTTACTTCAGATGCTATGAGTTCCAAGAATTCTTTTCTTATTTCAGAAAGTTCTGCTCTGAGTTCCTCTATAACTTTCTGCTGTTACTCATTTACTTTTGACGCTATTAATTCATACATTTGAGCTGAGCTAGTATCTTCTGCACTTGTTCTGGGTGGGCATAGGGTTTCCTCCCTATGTTTCTGCATTTGATTCTTTAGTGCAGTTGTTATTAATTCAGGGATTTCTTTTTTTTCCTATCTGAGTTCCTCTATACCTTTCTGCAGCTGTTTGTTTATTTCAGAAGCCATTGATTTCTTGATTTCAGCTGTGTGATTCCCAATTTTTTCTGTGTTAGTGTCCTCTGCACTTGTTATGTGTGGGCTTGGCTTCTGAGATTGCATTTTCTTCATTCTCTTTGGCATTTTGTGTAGCACTGTCTTCTGACCTTTGTTGTAGAGCTTTGGTGCAGTTTTAACCTTAGCACCTACTGAAGTTCAGGTGCAGATCTACAAAGTTTGGATTTATCCTGCTGTGCCTGGCTTAGGTCTGGCTGCTGTGCTCAGCTCCTTCTTGCTGCTGCCCTTGAGAGTGAATCTGTTGTGCCCCTCTGGCAAGTTGTTCTGCTCCTGGACTAGCTGGGTGGTTCTGTCCCCTACTCTCTCTGCAGGGATTGCAGCTGCATGGTTTCACCTCGGGCCTGTATGCCAGGTCTGAACTGAGTCTGGAGGGGACAAGTTGGAGTAGGGGAGAGAGGCAATTCTCCCACACACTCACCAGGCCTGGTCTAGAACTGGATCTGGGTTTCCCCAGAACGCGGCAGATATTCTCACTGGGCAGGCAGGGTCGGGGGGTACTGTGGAGTGATGGGGGCGTCCTAAGGGGGTGGAAGAGGGTCTCACTCATACTGTGACTGGGCTGGGACCTGCAGGTCCCTCCAGTGCAGGTTAGCTGGGAGCTCTCCCACAAACTCACCGAGCCTGGGCTAGGATTTGATCTGGGTGTTCTCAGAACGCGGTAGAAATTCTCACGTGGCGGGCGGGGTGGGGAGGTGCTTCAGAGTGTTAGAGGGGCTCCAAGTGGGTGCAAGAGGGTCTCACCCATGCTGTGCCTGGGCTGGGACCGGCAGGTCTTGCTGGCACGGGGTAGCCAGAAGCCTCAATTTTATTTTAATTCTCATTCCTTTAATGGCCAATGATACCGAACCTTTTTCCTATGGTGCTGACCATTTGTACTTCTTGTTCTGGAAAGTATCTGCTCATCCTACATTCCCATATTTAATTGGGTCTTTTATTCAGGGAGGTCTATATTTTTGAGTGTCACTAACACAAAATAAAATTAATAATAATGTAAAGGACAAATTTTCTGGGGAGGAGAGCTTGTGCTTCAGCCCCAGAGCCAGCAGGTGGGTTGCCCTGGGAGCCACCCCGCCTAGAGCTTTCAGGTCCTAAAGCACAGCCTCAAAATCAGTACATTTCTCTACCCTTCTTTCTCTCTTTTTTCCATGAGACAAAATGCATATTATATGTTATATATTGCTTTACTAATTAATATATGTCATATATACACTATATCAACATAAGATATATT
>NW_004524611.1:460837-471690 GCF_000260255.1 Octodon degus
ATTTATGTATTTATTTATTTATTTATTTGTGTGTGTGTGTGTGTGTGTGTGTGTGTGTGTCCAGCTCAGCCCACCAGGGGGTGGTGCTGGCTGGCATGTGGTGCTGGGGGATTGAACCGCAGTCCCTGTGTTTTGCTAAGCTTGTTCAAAGTAGGTGCTTTAGACCACTGAGCCATCTCACCAGCCCCCTTATTTATATTTTATAGTCTATCAAACACAACATGATGTTCTGCTTGAAGTTCCATGTCTGTGTAGGCTTATATACCACTAATCCCAGACTTTGTTTCTCTCAAGAACATGGTTAGTCAGTTACGTGAAATTAATCACTTCCTGAAGACCATGAGTGGCATTAATAAAGGGACCCGGGCCGGCCAGATAGCTGAGCAGACTAAAGCGCCTGCTGAGGCAAAGCATAGTGCCTAGGATCCATTCAGGCTCGCTGTGCCAGCCCCGCCACCCCGGGCGTGCTGAGATGGCCTTGGAGCCTGGGCGTGGTGGCACATGCCTGTAATCCCAGCTCTTGCGAAGCTGAGAACAGGTGGATCAGTACTAGTCCGAGCTGTTAATGAGACCCTGTACTAAATACATTAAAATAAATAAATAATGAAGGGACCCAAACCGCCCAAGGTGGGGACATCACACCCAATTTCCAGTGGGAAAATTGGATTTATTTATTATCTTCACATCCAGCGTCTCAGAGAGGAGACGCCCACTGCACCCCAGGAGGGTGGGAAAGCCGAGGCACTCTGCTGAGCACAGTACACGAATCCTGACCATGACACCTGTGCTTGTTTGGGGTAAGCGGGACCCCTGATTCCCAGGGGTGAGGTCATGTGCAGGAGACTCTTTAGGCGATTCCTGGTGATTTCTGCTGTCCAGCTCCATGTGACTGTCTTCGCCAAGCCCCCAGGAGGGTGAGTGTTCCATGTGAAAATCCGAGGACACGGCAGAGTGTCAGAGGAGCAAGGCTCTCTGCGGGCTGCAGTCACGGGAGGAAGCAGGACACGCCCAGAAAATGTCGAGTTTCAGGCAAACGATGAATGACTACTTAACACAGGTTAAAATTGAAAATCAATTGCTGTGTTTAACTAAAGACACTTGCTGCTTGCTGTAGCGTGGATCCAGAAAGCCGCTTAAGACCCATGTGCCAAAGGCTTATTCCCTACTATGAGTCTCTGAGGAGGTTCTGGGCCCCCAGAGGTGGGGCCGGCACTGGCCTTGGGCCACCAAGAGGATCTCCTAGAAGGTCTGTCCTGCTCTGTCTCTTGAATGTCCCAAAGTGACTACTCTGCATCGTCTCGATTGCCCCACCATGCCGCCACAGAGGCTCCCTCTGGCGTGGACTAACAGCAGCAAAGCCTTGAGGTCCTTCTCATTCATTCACCCCAGTGATTTGTAACAGTAACAGAAGGCTAACACACTGCTTATCAGCCTCAATTCAGCTAGGCAGAAGCTGACCAGGTAAATGAGGGCATGGTAAGAATTAGTCTTTAAGGGATCACTAATTTCTGGAAATTCCCCAGGGGTGGAGGCTTGCTTTTGGTTTAGTATTTGGATGTGAGAGAGGACTCAATTTTGACTTCCTCTACCACAGCAGCCTTCTGACTAGTGGCTGGAACATAGACACAGGGTCCAACAGCCTAAGACGAAGGAGGTGATGGTGAGATGGGCCCGCAGTGCTGTGCAGCGTTGTAACTGGACAGGGTGCAGCCAGGGTCTTCTGCATAATGCACGCGTATGCCTGGGAGAGCTCAGAAACTGAGCATTCATGAGAACGTTGGTGATTATTTCTCTACTAAGGACAGCATTGCTGGTTGGTCATTGCCACAGGCCCCAGGTTACCTGGTAAAATGTAGGATGCTTTTGAATCGATTCAGGGGCTTCATGCAGTGATAACAGGACAAATAAAGACACTTAGAAAAGAGGACTTCCAGAGCTGCTTCGGGGTGAAAAGGGGAATGGAGTAAGGGGAGCAGTATTTTGAGAGAGAGTCGTGGTGGCGCTCACTGTATTTTTTGATCACACCCCACACGTACAAGCATGGCCTCCGAGGCAGCACCCCAAAGAGGTCCATCTTTCACGGTGACTCAGTGAAGACATGGGGAAGCTTCTAGAGTTTGTCATTGATTCATGATCCAGGGCCGGGATTGCGGGTGTGAGTGCTACACCCGCCCTGGGGCAGACCGTCTGCGTGCAGTATCAGGAGGGAGAGGGGCCTGCGCTCCACCTGTGCTGCTGCCGCCACCGCTGGCTCTGCTCCTGCCCTTCTGCTCTTGCTATTTTCTGCCACCATGAACAGCTGCCCTCTGCCAACTGCCACCCTGCGCTGGAGCCAGCCAAGCATAGACTGTAACCTCCACAAAATGTGAGCTAAATTAACCTTTCCTTCCTTAATGCTGGGCATCAGGTACCTTGTCCCAGCAATGAGAGAAGAGTAAGAGAGACAGGCACCACGTACCTAGATTTACTCCTTTTGCAGCTGCTCTGGAAAACCACTTTGCTGAGTGGCTTTAGGTGCCTTGATTCCTGGCATCAACTCAAACCTTGCTTTTCCCATTTGCAGTCCTTCTGCCTTTGGGGAGGAGTCAGAAGTCTCGTGGTGCCAGTCTGGATGAAGGAGGAAGTGGGCACATGGCGCTGGGCTGCTGCTCACCTGCCTCTCCTTCACTGTAGCTCCACAGCACCATTCACTAGATTTCTGCCCCCATCTCATAAAGACACTCACAGTGAAGGACGCTGAGTGCTTTCAGAAAGTGGTCAGAATGGTGGAGTGAGTGTGTTTGGAGTGGCACAGTCTTTTGAAAGGGATTCGCATCAGTGCATCTTTTACTGTAACACACTGTTAGAACTTAAATATTCACCCTACTTGGATCACCCTTTTTTTCTGCAGAAGATCAGCACCCATCTCTTCTGCAGCAGCATTGCCATTGGCCTGGGAATTCTCAGCAGGAAAGGCATTCAATTCAGGAGCAGTTTGCAATTATGTAGCAGGGAGAATTCAGCAGCCTTATTGTCTGCTTAGAAACTCTGTCCAATATTCTGTTCTCTGCCAAAGCACAGTCCGGAGAGACCCTGGCCATCCCAGCATCACGCCGCGTGTATTGGCTTCTTACACTGATAACATTAACCTGGACTGGGAATGAGATCAACCTCATCTAGCACAAAGAAGAAGTATGTTTATTTGGGGCCACTTAGCGGTGCAATCCGGGAAACTACAGATGTGGGCCACCTTGCGCATGGGCACCAAGGTTTTCCAAAATGGAAGCTCTGTCAATAGCTTTGCCCCACAAGGGGGGATGGAATCCTCACAGCCGGCCAGGATTTACAATTAGAGCAGTTCGATGAGCTTTTAGGGAAGGAGGTAGGTGCAGCCTCTGGACGGTGTGGGAGAAGGGGTCTGTCGCAGAGAAGTTACAGAGATAGCACAAAGCATTTCAGGAAGCTAACTTCTGGTCTAGTCCAAAGGTCCAAGGTCAGCTCCCATGAGGTGGGGGTGCACACACAGCCCAGCCCAATGTGGGCAAGTGTAGGTCATCCGCTCCAATGAGCGTTGGCTTCCTGAGTCTCTTCTGGGTGCTCCAGCTCCCCAGTGCACTTTATCTCCTTCCTTGACACTATGCTGCCTTGAGCCCTTGAATTGAAAGTAATGAGCCCCCCAGTATCTCTCCAGTCAATATGCTAGAAACCCCAAGAAACTGTGGGATTTGCTATGTTGGCAAAGTTCTGAGAGTGCCCCAACTCAGAGGAAGAGGAGGATGTGGATTCAAAGCCACCGAAAGCCAGGTGGCCTCACCTCGCACCCGGCACAAGTACAAAGCTGCACAGTGCCTGGTGAGGTTTTGGGTGTATTCCTCCTTGCGTTTGTCTGGCAAGTTATAGGCCTAGAAGATTTGCTTGGTTTTGTTTCCTAGCTCTGAGGGTGGAGCTCAGCAACACTGTATTAAGCTACATCCTCAGTTCTTTTTGTTTTTTCATCTTTAGATGAGGTCCTGCTAAGTTGCCTTGCAGAGCTCACTCCTGTGACCCTCCTGCCTCAGTCTACCACCCTGGCATGGTTATAGTAGATGTACATTTCTATGCACAGCTATAAGCTTGGCAGTTTTCAACAAGAAAAGGCCAGGGCAAAGAAGAGCTCCACAGAGAGGTGGGCCAAGAGCCCAGTCCATGGGCCCAGGATTTCGCAGAGCAGTCAGGATTAGCAGAGTGTGAAGTAGGCAACGAGCTGCTGGTCACATCAGGAAGCCCAGGGGATGAAGGCAGAGCCGGGGAGCTTGGGGCCAGGCCTTGGCTCCTTGGCTAAACATCACAGTTTAGCTGAAAAGCTCTCATCTTGCTCCTGGACTCGGGCAAACTGGCCGTGGACCACTGCAAGGCCTATCCTGAGATCCGAATGGCTTGGAATAAACCATCTAGCTGGGTATATGGGCCTCTCTCCATACAAAAAAATTACTGAGGACTAGGGTTCAACCCCCAGCGTGCCGTGCTGGATTCACCCCTGGGGCACACTGAGACATCCACTGAGACTGGGCGTGGTGGTGCGCGCCTATAATCCCAGTGCTTCAGAGGCTGAAAACAGGAGAATCACTACAAGTCTGATCTGTGTAGGGAGACCCCATAGACCTTCTACTAAATACAAAACAAAAGCCAAGTATGTAACAACAGGGGCACCTGACCTGCAGGAGCAGGTACCCCAGGCTCCAGGCTTCTTCTCCCTCTGCTTTGTCTCTGTGCTGGACTGGCCCAGCAATCCTGAGGTCCCCCGGCAAGCACAGCAAGGAGCAGGGTGGAGAGTGCATCCGCTTGCTGTAGAGACCCCACGCTCACCCCACAGGCGACTAGATTTGGACATGGTGGTGAATTTAATAACCAGAGCCCAAGCAGTGCTGTTAACATGTTTCTTCCAGGGTGACGCCTCCCTGCCCTCCCAGCTCATGTCTCTGTTTTGCAGCACATTGTGTCCACCTGTGAGTCATCCCCCCAGAAGGGACCCAGCCACGAAAGAAAACCCCCTCCCCTGCAATCTGCTTTCCTGGTGAAGCCCAGGACCTAGGTGCAAGCCATGCAAAGGGAAGGCGCGTGTGATGTAATCCAAGGCTCACTGTCCTGGTTACTTTTCCCTCATTGCTGGGACAGAAGGCCCAAGGCCTAAGTTAAGGAGGGAAAGGTTTATTTAGCTCACAGCCTGTGGAGGGTTCAGTCCATGCTCAGCTGGCTCCCAGGCAGGGGCACAGGGGCAACAGTTCAGGGTAAAGACCGCAAACGCAACAAGAGCTGAAGGAGAAGCAGAAGCCCCTTTCCCTCCATTGTGCGGTAATCGGGCTCCCCGCCCTAGGGAGGGTCAACGCTCCTTCCAACTCGCTGCAAGCCTCTCCCACAAGCTGAGGATGTTTACAAAGCAAAGACTTTGCCTCCTCCTGAGTCACTTAGTTAAACATCTAAACTCCTCAAGTTGACACAATGAGCAGCATCCTAGACAGATAAGGGAATGTCCCCTACACCCCAGGGTATAGGACTGCTGAGTTATCCAAGCATGTAGACTTCCCAAGCTGACACTCTATCCACTGTCACACTCAGCAATAATTCAGGACCAGTGATGTTCTGTCTCTTCTGCCTCCTGTGTTTTTCTCGGCTCTAATTTCTGAACTACAAGCAAGTAGCATGGCAGAAGGGCCTCCTTTATCACAGAACCTTCTGATGCTCTTCTCTAGGGCTGCTGTGGAACGGTCTTAAGCAAAGAAGGAATCTTCCCACACAGGATCATCTAGCAGACCAGAAGGAACAGCAGCACAGCACTCAGATGTCCAAGTGCCGCTGCTGCACGGCTGGCTGGAGCACGTACACAGCCCGCGTCGTGGGAGGCGTGCACACAACGGGCGGATCCAGCAGAGCGCCCTGGGTACTGGCTTGTGCAGAGTCCTCTAAGGCCGTGTGTGCTCTCAGAAGCCCAATGCTCAGCCCGCGAACACACTGCTTCCTACTGGGCTCCTGAATCACAGCCACTTGTCTTTAAGACATGCTAAGGGTGCCTTGCAAGATGCTTCAGCCATGTGACGTAGGGCTTGAGATTGAATACTTGATAAAACGGTGACACACAGGGTAAGGAGCCCTTTCAAACTATCAAGGAAAGGTACCCTTCTGCAGCTGACTGGTGGTCAGCTCGCAACAGCCAGGTGAACTGAATCAGCTGGTTCTTCAGCTGGAGTCACGCGGGCCTTGCCGAGTGGGCCAGGCCTTCCGCTGGATTCCTCAGTCTTTAGTGTGTGGAAAGATTTCACGCACTCTTGGCATGCGGTCCTTTAGGTGACTCTTGCAAAATAATATTATAACTAAGTGTTCTGAATTATATTATTTCCCCAAAAAAACTTCAGACTACACAACTTTCTTATATATTAAGTCAAACGCCAAGCCTCCGGGTCACAGTGAAGCTCTTCATAAACGCATGCGCAATCCCCACTGCCCCACACCTTGTGATATCCCCCGATACGCCTGCTCCGTTGGCTGTTTGCTGAGACTTCTGGAGCTCCAAGCAGCATGCTCTCGGAACTGCCACCCTGAAACTGCTGAATAGTACCATAGAGACTTCTGATGAAGGGAAGTTACTCACATGTTTTGCCTCTTTTCTTTCCCCCATTCTTAATTAAAATCAGATACTACTAGACACTGGACTTGTGACACAGGCTTTGATTCCTTTTGTCAAATGAGCCATCTCTCCATTGTGTCCTTTCTCTTCCTTTCACATATGATGCTTATGAAGGATCTGTTCTTTCTAGAGCCAGGCACACAGAGACAGCGAAGCCGGCAGAAGGCCCTGGCCTCTTGAGGCTTAAACTTCAGCTGGGAGAAACAGGTGGATGTCAGTCACCACACAGGAGAGTAGCATCAGGCACTGTGTGTGCAGCAAGACTCGGCCTGAGTGTTGGGAAGGACATTTTAGTTACAGAGCACTGGGAGAGTCAGTCCATGTGACACCTCACCAGCGACACCAAGAATATGTGTGGCTCACAGAGATAGCGCCCAGGGAGGGTCCTCGCTCCGGGGAAGGCACTGAGGTGGGAAGCCTGCTCCATGTGAGCAGGAGGACCCCAGACCACACCCGAGCAGTCCTGCACTGTTGCCATGAGGGACACGGAGGACACCGATCTCCGACACACCACTAGGGATTCCAGCCCGGGTGGAGAGCAGCCTGCAGGGCACGGCTGGAACCCAGGGTGCTGAGGAGTGGTTTGCACCCGTCCAGACTGACGGCAGTGACCCCAGGTACTGGGATGGGACTTGGCCCAGGAAAGTGTGCCGACAGACCATTGGCAGGTTCGCTAGCACTCGTCACACACACACACACACACACACACACACACACACCCCTTTGGGCTCTCCTTTGCAGAAGGCTGAACCAAGACTGTAACGTACACAACTCATTATGGAGCCAGAGTCGCAGGGCCCGCCTCCCTCTGGCCTCAGCACACCTCACCAGCACTCCACAGCTGTCAGCGCTTGGGCAGCTGAGCTCCTACAGTTTTAAACAATCAATTCATACTGGCATGGAAATTGCTGTGGGACCCCTATTCAGTCTAGGTTCGCTTTTTAGCATTTGATAGCAAATGTATTTGCATATGATTTCCTTTTAGCTTAAGATATAGCCATATATAAAACTAATTGCATCAATTTTTAAAATTCTAACACAATGTGTTACATTTTTTAAATATTGGGTTCTATTCTTTATTTAATTACATCAATTACAAAAGCAGCTACCTCTTCGCAAAATTTGCCTTGCAAAATCCTCATTTCATGAGGTGGTGTTCTTTATGCTCCATCCTTAGTAATGAACAACATTCTTTATTATCCATCATCAGAAAATTGCTTCTACTTGAAGCCTGTTCCTTCCATCATTTCATTAATTAAGAAGTTAATTAATATCAGGCATATTGTTGGCCTCCCTGACACTTCATTAAGTGCTTCCTTCCTGGAGACACTGTTATTTATTTTACCAGTCACTCATGGCGTTCCCGCTTCAGTTCTTCTCAGTGTCAAAGCGCATATTTAACCCATATGGAGTCCTCCCCGCAGGCAAAACGTCACCCAGAGGCGGCTGCGCTAAGGCTGACGGGAAGCACTGCGTGGGCCTCGGGATCTGGGCTGAGCGCTTCCTCTGCAGCTCCGCAACTCGACGCACTTGACTGACAGGTACACCAAGCTGCGGCTTCTTTCTTTGCAATTTTTTTTTTGGTCTGGCAATGTGTGCATTCTGGCATTCTTTTTTTTATCTTTATAAGAAAATCTTATTTTAATTTTTATTTGCTTCTTTTTTTTACAGCTTCAGAGCTGATTAATAGGACAGTTTTGATAATCAATACATTGTACATTGCTATCTTCTTAGTGGTTATCCATAGTACAAGAAGCAGACAGGATATCCTGTCCAAACACTGTTAGTATACCTCTTTCTTCTCATTGAATTAAGCGAAAGTAGCTGTATATTTATCCTAACTATTTTGTATATATAAATACAAAGTAACCTTTCCTTTGTATCCCCCCTTTTTTTGGTCCTGTCAGAGGTGGATATTCTATTGGCATCTAAATACTATAAGTGTTTGATTTCAGCTAAACAATCCAACACTGTCCAGCAGCCTATAATATTAGTGGGTTATCCTCAGAAGTTATTGACTTGAGCCTTTTACAGCTCATCATATTAATATGGCTTTACTTTATATACCTTGTTTTTATACTTTTCTGCTGGATGGTTAAGACCAAGATAAAGCAAGACCTATATTAAGAAGAAATGTAACTTTTGTATCTGATAAGGTCAGCCAAGTACTCTCAGGATTTATCCTGTAGCCCTGTACCGCACTTTGTAGAACATCATGTAACTCAGTTGTGCTCCAAAATTTCTGATCAAGAAGATTGTGCAGCCACAGAGGACTGTGATCGATGATGTATAGTGTGCCTGGGGAGAGTCACATGGAGAGAAAAAACATTCTCTCAGGCTTTCACAGAAAGCAAATTGGTCAAGCAATGGCTGTGACTCATCCTCATGGCTGACACTGACAAAGGATTTCTTTGCAATGTTTAAAAACATTTTTATTTAAGGCAATAAGTAAACACCCTTTAGCCATGAAGCATCTAGTACGTTCCCACCCACTGCTCGAATTAACAGAAACTTGACAAACCTAGGCGTTCCACTTACCCCACATATTACCCTTTGCAAATACACATGTGTGTGAATAGATGTATCTGTATGTGCAGCTATGTGTATTTCATCTTCCATAGACCTCTTGCATCTGGGAATTCACATGGGTATTCTTCTTCCTCGCTGCTTTCCTAGATAACGTGCATTTCTCCTTATCGTCTGTGTATTCCACAAGACTCACACCTCTCTGGACCTCTCACTCCCTCGCCGGAAGTTGTTACAATGTGAGGAGCTTACGCTCTCTGTGACTTCCGCTGCGGCGGCCTGACACTGAGGCTTGAGCAGCGTTTGCTCCCAGGAGCTGGGCTGCTGCCGCGGCCTGCAGCAGGCACCGCACATGTCCCCTGGGAAAGCAGCCTCCCCTCGTCCACCCGCTGCACCTAGTACAATCCAGAGAGCAATCCCAGATGACTCTAACCTGTGCACTTCCCTATAAGGTGACACACAGGGAAAAGTGATTGCTTTAGGCCTCTGAGGATTGCCACTTGCCCGTTAATAACTGCATCTCAATGAAAAATAGGGAAGCTGGCAGAAGCCTCCATTCTTCTCTCCATTCAAAGGGCCACATTTTCTCCACGTAACAAGGTGGACCACCCACCACCCTCCCTAGGGCCCACCCTTGTGTGGATCTCTGTGTAGAGACAGACTCTGGAATCCTTCGTCCACACCATGGAGTCCCTGCACTGAGGAATCACCTTCTCTTGACCCCACAGCCAACCTCCACCTTCTTCCTGTTCTGTGTCCACCTTCCCACTAACACCCTTCAGAGAGCCGCTTCTTGCGTTTTTCTGAACTTGCTACTTAGTTTCTCTCTCAGATCACTTCTTCTCACCTCTTCTCTCCCGCTCTGCTACTGAAAGCACTTTTTGGAGCCCTGTCCAATTCCCCTGCTGGCAGGTCTACACTGCGGCCAAGGCCACACTGCCGCCTGGGTCTACACTGCCACCTGGGTCTGCACTACAGCCTGGGTCTACACTGCAGCCTGGGTCTACACTACACCCTGGGTCTACACTGCTGCCTGGGTCTGCACTGTGGCCTGGGTCCGCACTGTGGCCTGGGTCTACACTGCAGGCTGGGTCTACACTGCAGCCTGGGTCTACACTGCAGCATGGGTCTACACTGCAGCCTGGGTCTACACTGCCGCCTGGGTCTGCACTACAGCCTGGGTCTACACTGTAGCCTGGGTCTGCACTGTGGCCTGGGTCTGCACTGCAGCCTGGGTCTACACTGCAGGCTGGGTCTACATTGCGGCCTGGGTCTACACTGTACCCTGGGTCTACACTGCAGCCTGGGTCTACACTACAGGCTGGGTCTACACTGCGGCCTGGGTCTACACTATAGGCTGGGTCTGCACTGCAGCCTGGGTCTGCACTACAGCCTGGGTCTTCTCTGCACCCTGGGTCTACACTGCCGCCTGGGTCTGCACTGCAGCCTGGGTCTACACTACAGCCTGGCTCTGCTCTGCAGCCTGGCTCGACACTGCACCCGGGTCTACACTGCCGCCTGGGTCTGTGCTGAAGCTTAGAACTACACCTTGGTCTGCTGACCCTCTGGCAGCGCTGGCGGCAGCCAGCACCCTGGTCTCTGTGCAGACACCTCCTCCGGCTTCCGGCCGCTCCTGGCTGTGGCCCCTTGTGCTCAGGGCCCCACCCCCACCCCCACCCCCACCCCC
>NW_004524611.1:471792-510572 GCF_000260255.1 Octodon degus
CCCCGCCCCTCCTTCCTCTCTCCCCTCAGGTGCCTTTGCCCTTTCTTGGCTCACTGGGTACTTCCCGCTGATCCCGTGTTCCCTCCTGTGCCCGTGCAACTCCTGCGTGGCAGGTCCCCTTGCCAGTGCTCTGGCGTCCAACCCAGCGCGCCTGGAAGCCGGTGCTCCTGCGGCAGGCCCCTTCCGAGCCAACTTTCTCTCGGTGCCGCGCGGCTGTGCTCCGGCTTGGAAAGCCCTCACGCTCGTGCACTTGGCGCCCAGGCCGAGGGTGCCTGCGCCGCTCGCTCCCCGCTCACCTTCTGGCCAGTTACTCAGCAAGGCCAGCACTGCGAGCACCTGATTCGGAGCAGACCCGCATCCCCTGCGTTCACGCTTCCCGGACGCCAGCACGCCCCGCGAGGTGCTAGGAAGCCTGCTCTCTGCGTCTGCCTCAGAGCTTAACAGCAGAGCAGGAACAACGTGTCAATCAACAAACTGAACGACGGTGCTTTCGTTTGAGTTCTCCTGGGGGCGCGGTGACGGTTGTGGAAGCCGGATTCTAACCGGGCCGAGAAAGCCCCGACCCTGACTGTGGAAGCCCCCAGCTCCGCTCGGCCCCTCTCGCCTCTCCTCACCTGCCGCGGCGGTGCCCCCAAGTGCGTTCTCTCCCCTCTTGCAGGCTCTCCACCCGCACATTGGCTATTGTGGGCCAGGGCTCCCCTACGCCTTCTCGGGGTTACGGCCGCCCCGTCCTGCAGGTAATAGCACGCAGGCTATGCACGCAGAACACTTTTTTCCCTGTCTTTTTTGTTTTTCCATTGCAGACCTCTCATTGCCTTTTAGAGGTATGCTTTATGGACGAGGTTATATTCCACAAGTTGTAATTAATATATTAGTGCTTCCTTTGGCGCATTCTTTTTAATTTTTTTTAAATTTCATTTGATTTGATGTTAAAGAGTAAAAGCAAAAACAAAGACAAAAGCAGAGTAACATACAAGGCTACATATGACACATTTTCAAAGCAAGAGGAACAAATTAATAACGGTTATTGTATTATGTACTTTTATCGTCAAATCTGTTGCTCAGATTAACAGATGCAGGTATGCGAGACCGGACAAATAATTGAACATTACTGCTCACTCTCAATAAACCTTATTTTTTTCTTATCCTTTTTACTTTTTAATCTAAAGACAATATGACCATAATTGGTAAAACCTTAGAAACGGTACATATCTAATCCAACAAGAAGAGAGGAATTCAGCTGTGGTGTTGGTGTTCACATTGCTGTCCTTCATGCAGCAGCTCAAATTGCAGATACCAGCGCAGAGAGTTAGTCGAAGTGAAGCTTTAAACACTAACTGCTGTTTTCAAAATACTGATAGAAATTAGTAGCACAGTCACTCCACCATCCTGGGCGTCCAGTTGTATGACCCCCCTTTCTGTTGCTTCCCCAGCTTTTGTCCTTCCACTTGCCTTTATTGTTTATTCCTTGTGTTCAGTTCCTTTCCACTTTAATATATTTATTATACCTTTCGGATTTTATTTATTCTTTCAGCTTCACAAACAAGTGAGGCAACATGATATCTGCACATGTGAGTCTGATTTATTTCTCTTATGATTATAGCTTTTACTTGCATCCATTTACCTATAAAGGCCTCAAGTTTGTCTTTCTTTATAGTTGAGCAATACTCCGCTGTATAAAAGTGACACATCTCCTTTATCCATTCCTCAGGTGATGGGCATTTTGGTTGCTTCCAAGATTTGGCTATGAAAAGGTGTGCCGCTGTAGCATGGGTACACGTCCACCACTGTGGCATGACACTTTCAGTTCTTTTGGGAAAGTACACAGAGGAAATCACCTAGGTTGAGTGAGATTCCTAGTCCTGTGTATTTTATTTTATCTTATTTTATTTAAGTCTCCACACTGATTTCCATAGTGGTTGTACCAGTCTACATTCCCTCCAACAGTGCAGAAGGGTTCCTTCTTAATCTCAGTGTGTTAGTTGACACATTGTGTCAACTTGGCTGAATCAGCTCTGGCTATTCCAGGCGGAGGCCCAGCCCTGCCCCACTTCCATGGAGATGTCCCAGTTTTGGAGAAGCTTGGTCTTCGCAGCCACACCACTGTGGAGGAGCTCCGATCTTCACCGTGGAGCGCTGGTCTTTGCAGTCAGCGCAGAAGGAAGAGAAAGGCTTGATGGAGGCCGCTGCAGCTGCTGCTCCTCCTCTGCTCTTCATTGTTTTCTGCCGCATGAACTGCTGTTGTTTGCCTCAGAGCCAGCAGAATACGGACTGAACCCTCCAGTAACTGTGAGCTAAATAAACCTTTCCTTCCCTCATTTTGAGTGTCGGGTATTTGTCCCAGCAACGAGTAAAAAGGTAACTAAGACACCTAGCCTGCCCAGCATTTGTTATTAGTTGATTTCTCTATGACAGCCATTCTTTCTAGGGTGAAGTGTCATCTCAGTGTTGTTCTAATTTGCATTTCTTTAATTACAAGTGCTTTGGAACATTTTCTCATGTATTTATTTGTCAATTGTATTTCTTCCTCTAAGAAGTGTATATTCATCTCAGATGCCTGTTTTTGGATTGAGTCTTGGATTTTGAGAGATTAATTTTGTAGTTCTTTATGTATTTTAAGTAGAAGTCCTTTGTCTGAGTGATTGTTGGTTAAGATTTTTTCCCAAATTGTGGGCTGTCTTTTCACTCTGTTGCTGATTTCTTTTAACATTCAGAAACTTCTCCAGTGGAGGTCCCAGTTGCTGACTCATTGAAGTATTTCCCATGCAGTTTGGTTTTTGTTCATGAACTGTACTCGCTCTTCCAGTTGATTTAGTGTTGCTGTTTTAATGTTTAGATCTTTAATCCATTTTGACTTTTGTTTAGTGCAAGGTAATAGACCTCTGACTAGTTATCGTTTTCAGCATGTGGAGAGCCAATTTTTGCAGCATCATTTGTTAAAGAGCCTATCCTTCTTCCAGTACGTGTATTTGGCACCTTTGTCAAAGATAGTGTGGCTGAGTGTATTTGTCGTTGCATCTAATCTCTTCCGCTGATCCTTTGGTCTGTTCTATTGACAGTACCATGCTGATTTCATCACGGTAGCTTTGTAGTATAATTTCAAGTCCAAAGTTGTAATGTCTCCTGCCTTGCCTTTATTGCCCAGGATTGCTTTTGTTATTCTAGGAATTTTATGCTTCCAAATAAATGTTAGGAATGTTCTCTCTAAATCTGTGAAGTATGATGATGATATTTCATAGAGAATGCATTAAGTCTATATAAGAATTTTGGGGGGAATATGGCCATTTTCACAATGTTAGTTCTTCTTATCTAGGAACAAGGAATATCTTTCCATTTTCTGAAATTCTCTTTGATCTCTTTTATCAGAGCACTGTAATTTTAATTACCTAGATCTTTTACTTCCTTTCTTAGATTAATTCCTAAGTATTTCATTTTCTTGGATGCTATTGCAAAGGGTATCATTTCTCTAATTTTTCTCTCAGTGAGTTTGTTATCTGTGTTGCGGAATGTTATTGATTTTTGGGTGTTGATTTTTTATCCTATTAAATAACTTCTGAATTTTTGGGGGTTCTCCATGTAGAACTCAAAAAACTTGAAGTTTTTTTGGTTCTCCATGTAGTGTATCATATTGTCTGTGAATATGATCATTTAACTTCTTCCTTACCTATTCTTATTCCTTTTATTTCTCTCTCTTGTACAATGGCTTTAGGTAATGATTCCAGAACTACATTTAATAGGAGTAGTGATAGAGGACAACTTTGTCTTGTACCTGATTTTAGAGTAAAATCATTTAGTTTGGTGTTGGGTGTTGGTTTGTCAAAGATGGCTTTGCTTGGATTGAGGGACAGGCAATCTATTCAATTTTCTGTACAGCTTTGATTATGAATATGTGTTGGACTTTATAAAAAGCCTTTTACATATCTATTGAGATGACCATGTTGTTTTTGGTTTTCGGTATAATGTTTTGATATACTGTATTACATTTATACATTTGCATATGTTGAACCGTTGTTACAGCCCTGGGATGAGTCTTACCTGGTCATGGCATATAATCATCCTGCTGATTTTCTGCATTCTATTTGCTAATATTTTATTTCATTTATTGAGGACTTTTGCATCTATGTTCCTGAGGAAGACTGGCCTAGAATTCTCTTTTCTGATTGAGTCTCTTTCTGGCATTAGTATCAATAGAATAATTTCCTCCGGCAATGATTTTGGGAGTATTGCTTTCCTTTTCAATTTTATTGAATAGTTTGAGGGTATTTGGATTAAATCTTTGCTAAATTTCTTGCAGAATTCACCTGTGACTCCATCAGGATATGGGATTTATTTTTTTATTTTTTTATTATTTTAATGAGAAAAAAGTATAAAATAGCAATGAAACAGTTTCAAAACAGGTTAGTAGGAAAGTCACAATAATTAATACATTGCATATTATTGTCTTCATAGTAGTTATCCATAGGACAAGATACAGATATAATATCTAAACAATATTAGTACAAACTGTTATTCTCAATGAACTAAGAGACAGTAGCTGCATATCTATCCTAACTATTACATTTTCAATTGCATTGGCTAATATCAGGTTATTCAGAGTTTTTATACCTACTGGATTCAGTTTGGGTAATTTGTACTTATCTAAGAATCTGTCCATTTCTTCTGTGTATTTGAATTTGTGAGAGTAAAGATCTTCACAGATTAAAGTACCTGTGAGCAGGTGCAGGGGGTGAGGTTCGACTGGGCATGGTGGTGTGCACCTATAATCCCAGCTCTTGGGAGGCTGTAAACAGATGGATCACTACGAGTCTGATCTAGTGGTGAGGTCTTGTGGACCCAGTAGACCCTTTCCTAAGATACAAAAAATAAATAAATTTCAAAATAGCTATTGTCTTCTGAATTTCTACAGGTCCATAGTAATTTTGCCCTTTTCATTCTTTATTGCTTGAATTTGAGTTTTTAATTTCCTCAGTAATGAGGTTGTCTGGGATTTTATCAATTTTATTTAATCTTTCAAAGAACCACCTTTTTGCTTCTTTAATTCTTCCAATTGTTTTCTTCATCTCAATTGAATTAATTTCTGCTCTAATCTTTATGATTTCCTCCTGTCTTTGGGCTGTGGGTTTGGCTTGCTCTCCTTTTTCTAAAAGCTTGAAGTGTACCATTAGGGTAATTATTTGTTCTCATTCTATTTTCCTAATGTGTGAGATCACCATTATAAATTTCCCCCTGAGAACTGCTTTCATTGCATCCCACAAATTCCAGTAAGTTGTGTTTGTACTTTTGTTAGATTGCAGATATTGTTTAATTTCTTATTTAATTTCATCTGTAACCCATTGGTTGCTGAGGAGGGTGTTATTTAATTTCTACATGTTTATGGGGTCCTGTGATTTTTTGGCTTTGATTTTTTTGTTTCAATGCACTGTAGTTAGATAATATGCATGGGATAATTTCTGTTTTCTTGCATTTATTTAAGCATGATATATGGACTAGTATGTGGTCTATTTTAGAGAATGTTCCATGTATAGCTGAAAAGAATGTGTATTCACATGCTGTTGGGTAGAACACTCTATAAATTCTACTAAGTCTACTTGTTTAAAAGTTTGGTTCAGTTTTGCTGCCTCTTTGCTAACTTTTGCCTACTTGTCCTATCTCTTTGAGATAAGAGGGTGTTAAGGTCCCCTGTGAAGTCTGATGTATTGGTTATGAGGTTTTTCACATCCATTAAGATTTGTCTTATGTAGTTGGGTGCTCCCATATTTGATGCATGCATATTTATGACTGTTATCTCTTCCTCCTGAAGTTTTCCCCTGACCAAGATGTAGTGACCATCTCGGTCTAGTTTGATCATTGATGGTTTAAAGTTCACATTGGCTGCAAACAGAATAGCTACCCATGCTTTTTTCTGAGCTATTGGAGAATCTAGCATTGTATTCCATTCTTTGACTTTCAGCCTATGAATTTCTTTTTGGTTGAGTGTGTTTCTCGTGTAGAGAAAACTGTTGGATTTTGTTTCTTGATCCACTCTGCCAATCTATCTCTTTTAAATAATGAACTGAGTCCATTTACATTGGTGGTTATAATTGATATGCACTGGCTGATCTTTTTCATGTTATTTACCTGTGGTTGGTTCCTTACTTTTTCTGTTTCTAATTGTTTTCCTATATGATAGGTTTTTTGAGTTGTTGTTGTTCTTGGAGTTGTGATCATTTTGATTCCTTTCTACAATATATTTTAGTAGTCTGTGTAGAGCTGATTAATGAATTGAGTCCATTTACATTGGTGGTTGTAATTGATATGCACTGGCTGATGTTTTTCATATTATTTACCTGTGGTTGGTTCCTTACTTTTTCTGTTTCTAATTGTTTTCCTATATGATAGGTTTTTTGAGTTGTTGTTGTTCTTGGAGTTGTGATTATTTTTATTCCTTTCTACAATATACTTTAGTACTCTGTGTAGAGCTGATTTGGTAGTTATGAATTTTTTTAGTTTTTCTTTGTCATTAACATATTTTACTTCTCCATTAATTTTCAAAAAGAGTTTTGCAGGGTATATTAGTCTGGGTTGAAATTTATTTTCTTATAGGACTTAGAATACTTTGCTCCATTCTCTTCTTGACTTGGGTTTCTTTGAGAAGTCTGCTGACATTTTGATGGGTGTTCCTTTAAATGTGATCTGATTCTTTTCTCTAGTGGTTTTTAGTATGTTGTTCTTTTGCAGAATTTCTGTAATCTTAATTATTATATGTCTGGGTGCCAATTTATCTTAGTTGATGCTGTTTGGAGTTCTATGTCCCTTGGTTCACTGAATGTCAGGTGTTTCCCCATATTTGGGAAGTTTCTGCTATTACTTCTGCCAATATTCTTTTTATGTTTTTGTGCTGGCTCCTTCTTTCTCATTGATGCCTGTTAGTCTTGTGATGTTCATTTTTGCATCATCTTGCAGCCCGTTGAGTTGTTGTTTCCTGGATCCTATTTGTTTTGAAGAAACCCTTCATTAATGTTCACTAGCTGCCATTGTGTCTTCAAGGTCTGGAAGTCTATCTTTACTGTCACTCAAATGGTTTTGCCATCTTTCAATGGAGATTTTAACTTCCTGTAGATCTCTCTGAATCTGCTTCATGCATTCTACTCTTTCCTATATTGCTCAGTGAAGGTTTCCATCATTTCCTATTATCCTCTACTTTTCTTACATCAATGCCTTATTTAGAAATGCTTAATAGTTCTTTTATTATAGTTATCATTTATGTTTTTATCTGGGAGATTATTTCTGATATGATTTCCTCTATACTCTTCTCAGTTGTTTCTTTATTTTATTTTATTTTATTTTATTTTATTTTTTGACAGAACCGGGGATTGAACTCAGACCCTTGCGCTTGCCAGGGAAGCGCTTATTCCACTGAGCCATCTCCCCGGCCCCTGTTTCTTTATTTTAGTTGCTGTTATTTCAGAGATTTCAGGTGTGTGACTTCAATTTTCCTCTATACTGATGTGTCCTGGATTTGTTCTGAGTGAGCTCGGGACCTGAGAATGCATTTTACTCCTTCATTTTGTCATTTTCTATTTCAGAAAGAACACTTTATTTTGACTTCTGTAATACATATTTGTGAAAGTTTGATCGCAGGTAGCTGTATTACTGCAAGCAGAACTTCTCTGTAAAGAGTCTGTTCTTTAGGTATCTCTTGTGTTAGAGATTCTTGTTTCGTGTGTGTCCCAAGATTTTGCCTTCTCTGTTGATTGAGAGTGGGATATGATTTCCGTTTGGCACTGTCCTCCAACCTTTGTATAGGGATTTGGTGTGGTTGTTACCCAAGTGCCTCCCGATATTATAACCCAAGGGAAAACTTGTGGTTAAGGCAGATACAGTATCCTATTTACAGTAGTACATTTAGCAACATTAACAACAGCAAGTGAAATTTAGAAATTGACACAATTGTGTAAGTAATAGTTTTGTATTTTAGATCATAGGAGCAAATACTATAGCTATGTAATAAAGCATATGGTAAACTGGGAATTTGTGTGTAAACTTGTTACCCTGCGTTCTGTCTAGACTCCTCATGTCTAGGTACTTGGAGTCTTGCAGGCAGACTAGATCACCTGTTTCCCCTTGCCACCTCCATGCTGCGAGGATCCTCCTGCATTCTGGGCCACAGTCTGGGCTCAGCTGCGTGTAGCACTGCACCTCAGCTCGCCCTGTCCAGCTGTGAGCCTCGGCCACTCCTCCTGGGTCTGCTCCTCTGAACTCGATCAGTCATGCCTGTCTGCGGAGCACAGCTCCTCCTCCAGGCTCTGCCGTGCGGAACTTGACTGGCCAGGCCTGGCTGCAGGGCTCCTGTCCCTTGGCATGCCCTTTGTGGCTTTGGCTCCCACAGGATTAAAGCATCAGATGATCAGAGCCTGTCTTTGAAGAATGTGCAGAGCATGGCTTCTGACTCATCATCGCTGCGCAAACTGCTGCTTAGTCAGTGGGAAACAGATCCGCAGTTACAGTTTCAGAGACACAAAAGACCAAAACTAGTATTGCTAGCAACTCACTTTGCATTAAACTCATTTAATTTTCACAATAATTTTTAAGAGAAGTGCGGTTCCTACACTCTAAAGATTTGCCCTTTCTCCCACCCAGCTTGGGAGGAGTCAAACCCAGCACTCTCAACCTTGGCATTTGCTTCCTCCTCGTGCATGGCCGAGGCTTGCCTATCCTCACCCTCCAGGGAAGGTTTTGTGAATTATTCAAAAACTATCAGCCGTTGGTGGCTAGAGGTCCCCTGCTTACAATTTAGAACACCATGGACTAAAAATAATTAGGAAAAAAATGTGCCTGTTCAGGAACACGTACAGGCATTTATTTTCTCTAAATATCATGGTACGGTGAGTGTGTGTCCAGTGCTGATCTTGTGCTCTGTATTATTAGCAACCAAAAGGGGGAATAAAGCCCACAACAGGCTGTAAGTTGTGTCCAAGTAGGGTGTCCCTTTTGCAGAGGCCTGAGTGTCCGTGGGTTTCCGGTGTGTGCAAGTCCCAGAACCAGCCCCCATGGATGCTGGGCAGGACTGTAGGTGCCCCTGGAGGCACAGCCGCACGTGTGCACGTCAGCACCACCGAGCCTCGGGTCTCAAACAAGCTTGCACTTTCAGCCAGCCATAGTTCCTGCTGCCACTTCCTGTGCTGCTCCAAAAAATTACCATGTCCTTCTGAGATACACGTGTTTTTCACACAGTACTGGGTACTAGAAATGCAAACCAGTGTCCCAGAGGGCTGTGGTGCCTCGGAAGGCTTCAAAGAAAAGTGTTCCTTGCCTCCGCCAGCCTTTGGAGGCTCCCAGCCGTCCTTGGCCTATGCTCATAGCAGCAGCTTCCAACCTTTGCCTCCACTGTCCCTAATCTGTTCTCCCCGTGCCATCCAGACCTGTGTCCTTTTAGAGGCCCCAGTCACTAAGTGCATCTTCTGCTGCAACCCACCAGAAAGTTGTTCAAAACCGAGCAAACATGCAGACACCCTGCTTTCAGGTACGCTGAGGACCGCAGCACACGCCAAAGTTGGGGTCTCTACGTATCTTTTCTGAAGAGACATAATTGAACTCACCACAGACCTTTCAAGGAGAGAAAAAAAAAATCAAAAGCTGTGATAATGCTCAGGTATGGAAAGTGCTCTAGCTGCAGGTTGACCTATCTGAGGCCTCCCTCTTCACAGCTGACTCCAGGCGGCACTCCTGATCCTGCTGTGCTGGGCAAGCACAGCACAACGCCCAAACCCCAGCTCAGTGTGGCGCCCAGTGAGGCAGTGTGGCGCTGTGGGGGTCTTACGTGCCCTACAGCCTCAGGCGTGCAGGCCAGGACCCCAGCTGGCAGCAACACTGAGCCCTTTCGGAGGGGGCCTCGTGCAAGGAGCCCCCTCAGGTCTCGGAGATCTTGCTCCTGAAGGGGAGATCGGGCCTCTGGCTCCTTCTCCTTCCTCTCCTTCAGGCACTGTGGCTGCGCAGCTCTCCACAGGCCCCCAAGCAAAGGAGGCAGCTGGCCGGGACTGAGTCCTCTGGAGCTGTGCGCCAGCACCAACCCTCTCCATTTGTTAAAACTAATTCTTTTATTTATTTTGTCATAGCAGTGGGAAGCTGAGAGACACAAAACTCTAGGACACACTCTGAAAATGTTTAGCTAAAGGAGAAATAAAAGATCCAGAAGGATTTGTCTCTTCCCCTCCAGTTTCAGGTCTTGGGAGAGAACTTGAGAAGCCATAGTTGAGAATTGCCATTACTATGTCTTCACAGAAAGAGAAACAGACTGAGGAGAATACAAAACATCAAAGAAAATTTCAGACAGAACTCACAGGAAAGAAACCACTGGAAATATTTAGAGTCTCTGCAGCAGCAGGACAGGCACACTTGCATAGTGTGTCAGCAAAGACGGTCCGAAACTCAAACTATAAGGACAAGGACATGGTAGTATCCTGAAGCAAGAGTCAAGTACATTAGTCCAAATTCTAATTTTCTACAAAATGGACGAGGCTGGATCTACAGGGAAACACTCACCCCTTCCCCAAGTCTACCATATTTCAGGCTGTGGAGATAAGGCTAATGTTCAACTTGTAGTTGGGAAGAGAAGGCTGAGCACAAGGAGAAGAGAGAGGTTTAAAAGATATAAAATGTTGCAGAGGAACTGACAATATTTAGCGAGAAGAAGAGGAAAAGAGAGAGCTTCACACCTGTGTGCATCTATTACAGTCAGAAGTGAAGGAGTTGAAGAGCCAGGCCCCAAACCCGTGATCCATTCTTAAAAGAAAAAGAATAAATTCAGATATTCCAAGCAAAAGAAGGAAATTTTCCAGTAGTCTTTTCATTAAGTCCTTTATATTAGGAAATCATTGAAAAATTCAGGAATGCAATAAAAACAAATATTAAATTTAAGAAAATTAAAAGGGATTCCATAGAAAAATAATTTAAGGTGTGCTCTCAGCTATAATTTCAGGGTGTACATAGGTTGAAGTAGGAGGATTCCAAATTGGTGCCCACCCAGGGCAAGTTAGTAACTCAGCAAGAACCTGTCTCAAAATAAAAGTGACAGAAGGACTGAGGACACAGGTTACTTAACACACGGGTCAAATCCCCATGGTCAGCCAAAGCGAGAACTCACCTTGAGACATTAATTGAGAGGAGAGGCAAAGGTGAAAATTAAATTACTCACAGGCTTTAAATTCACTGAATTGGGATTGGGGAGAGAGCTCAGTGGTCTAAGCACCTGCCTGGCAAGCGCAAAGACCCAGGTTCATACCCCCCCACCCCTGGTTCTGGATCACGTGTCAGCTCAGGAACCTTGAGCACGCTGTTCTGGTTCCCAAACTGGGCATGGTAGCGCACACCTACAATCTCAGCACAGGGAGGAGTGAGACGGGAGGATCACTATGAGTCAGAACTGCATAGCAAGACTCTGTAGCAAACAAATAAATTTTAAAAACTGTATTCACTGCATTGAGAAAAAAAAAATGACACAAAAGATGAACCAATAAGGAGTGAATATTTTAGTATAAAGCCAAAATCAACAGATGTATGTTCATACATTGCTGTGAAAACAACCTAATGAATTAAAAATAATATACTTCGAAGTACAACAAACATTTTCCCTAGAAAAATAAATAAATTTAAAAGTGAAAATAGGCCCTTCCACTTCCTGTACAAAGAACACAACATTCAGTACCATGACCTGAGGCCCAAGCTTGCCTCTAGAGATCTGCTTGCATATTTTGGACTGTGTGTGTTGGCCGCTGGGCTGTAACGCTCCTACGTCAGTCTCCCTGCTTCTCTCTCTCTCTCTCTCTCTTTTCATTTTAATGAAAAAAAGATAAAATAGTAATGAAACAGTTTCAAAATAGGTGAGTGGGACAGTTACAATAATTAATGCATTGCACGTTGCTGTCTTCATAGTAGTTATTCAGAAGACAAGATGCAGACATGCTATCTTGTCTAAACGATATTAGTACAAATCTTTCTTCTCATTGAACTAAGAGAAAGTAGCTAGATATCTATCCTAACTATCTTGAATAACACATATTTTTATATCAAAATTGTCCTTCATTTATATCGCCCATTTTTGTTTTCTTTTGTCAGAGATGTGTGTTAAGGTGGGCAGTCAGGCCCCCTCTTCCACAGAGAAAGGGCAGGGAGGTAGACTATGCGCACCTCAACTTCCTGCTCCTGAACAGACCTCAACTAAGACCACAGTCGCTCTCAGGGCGCTGCGCTCCCAATCACTGGCCTCGCTCAGCCCTAGCTTCCGGACTGCTCATGGAGCAGAGCCGCCCGCTGCCTTCAGTCTAGGATGAAACACTCCCCTCCCCCACCTCACCCCCCCCAACTTGACCCTCAGCTCGCCCTGTGCTGAAGCCAGATCGATTGACTTAAAGATGACTTTGTTGGGGTCAGGAGATGGTTCAGTAGAATAAGCACTTCCCTGGCAAGAGCAAGGGCCTGAGTTCAATTCCCACCACCAAAAAAAAAAAAAAAAAGATGACTTCGTGGGTCATTCCACTTCTCCCTGGCTTTCTCTCCTTGGGAGTCTGCCTTCTGCTTATTTTCATAACCTAGTTCCGAAATCATAACTCTGAGATTCTTCCTTTCCAGGTAGGGCTCTTTTTTGTTCATTGTGTATTGGGGAGTATGTGGCCAGCCACATAACCTGGTTTTGAAATCCGCCTGCTCCTGTTGGCATTTGAAATCTTTAGGGCAGGGACTACTTGTTCTTCGGTTGCCTGATGCCTGTTACCATAGAGACCACCTGAAGTGGCTGTGCATGAATGACCACGTAAGGTTTGGGGGTGGGATTACCAGACATGAGATTTGAATCTCTGCCTGATAGACTACCCAGTAAGTTCTGAGTCATAAAAAGAATAGTCCAAGGAGCTTCTCAACAAACATTTGCTTACTGAGAAAGAAAGTGAATTCAAAATAAAGAGGTACAACATTCAACATGTGTAGATGACCAACTCCCCAATACAAGAGGTTGAATTATTCGATAATTGTTTTACATTTATCAAAGCTATATGTTTTGGGTTTAAGTTTTTGTTGATTAGTTTACATCTTTTATTTGTTTCCACACATTTCCCTTTACCTAACATAATTTTTTATTACACATTATTCCAGTCTGCCCCCCAATGTTCAGGCGGCCTTCACTCTTGTGGAGAATGCTGATTCGACTATAGGAATGCTTCTTTAGGAACAGTTCTTACCTATTATGCACATGCTTCCCTACACTTGACGCACAATGGGGCTGAAAATGGAGAGGATAGCCTGGGAACATTAGTGTTCTCTGCTCCGTAATTTGGAATCTGTTTTCTTGTGTAGTCTCATGGTTTAGTGTTTTAAGACGGTTTCAGCTCATGTGGGCTTCCAGCTCGACTTCACCAGGAGTCCCCCCCTTGGCATGAGAGCATCTCCCAAAGCCACTGTGCTCTGCTTTCTAGGCAGTCGCTAAAGAATGGTCCCCATGCAGAGTTCCCACGTGGTTTATGCGGGATGCAGGCAGGGAGGTGGAAACAGGCACTCAGGGGATGCCCAGCTTCAGGCTGAGCTGCACACTGCGCTGTAACTCATAGGCCAGCCCAAGGCTCCTCTCACGTGGTTCTTTCGCTGGCTTCTCCTGCACCCCCTTGTGGGAAGTGTGTATCAGACCCCCCATAAATGCTTCCCTGGCACCTGCCTTCCGTGCCCATCCCAGGCTCGAAGCAGAAGCACCGAACACAAGCCCGTGGGTACACGCCAAGGGCGTTGGCTCTCTGGCAGTTAGTGTGAGCAATGCATTTTCTAGATCTTTCAAGACCTCGCGAACTGTAACTTTGCCTTATTTATAGGATAGTCTGTTCATGCCAAAGATGTGTACATTTGGAATATATGTGTCTCTTCATATGAAAATAGAAAATATTAGGGCCAGCCAGATAGCTCAGCAGACTAATGTGCCCGCTTAGGCAGAGTTCAGGGCCCAGAGTTTGATCCCTGGCACCACCTACAAGCCATGCTGGCCCCACCTCCAGGGCATGCTGAGACAGCAATCAAGACCGGGCATGGGGGCATGCACCTATAATCCCGGTGCTGGGAAGGCTGAAAACAGCAGCATCACTACAAGTCTGATCTACATAGGGAGACCCTGTAGACCCTGCACTAAATACATAAAAAATAGAAAATATGAAATTTTGAGAACAAAATAATGTTTTTGAATAAACATGTGAGATTGGAGGCTTAATTGTTTATCATGAGTAATTATTTTCTTTTTTTTTTTTTTTCTTTTTTTGTGGAACCGGGGATTGAACTCAGGCCCCTGCATTTGCCAGGCAAGTGCTTATTCTACCGAGCCATCTCCCCAGCCCTATTTTCTAATTATTGACTAATATCTCATAATAAACGTTCCATACATATTTGCTGCATATACATATAGCAACTATAATAGATTGAATTTCACATTTACATTTCTTTGGAGGGGAAGGTTAGGAAATTGCTAAATAATAAGTTTGTTACTTGGTTTTCTGTACATCATCTAGGAAAACCTAAACTCTCAGGTCCCATAGCCAGACAGAAAATCCAGAATAAAGAAAGGTGAAGAGTGTGACTTCTCCCTAGGCCAGTTTCCAAGGCTTCTTTGACTAAACCAAAATAGCTTAGTTACAAGGTTACTCGATTCTCAGACATATTGTGGGATTCTGTATTTCTCGAGTGGGACGTATGTTCTTGTGCATAGACTGTGTTATATCTAGAATATATTTAAGAGATGCTGCCATAAAGGTAGACAGGAAAAGAGAACGCACATGAGCACTTACGATGACCTTCCGCGTGTCCTTTAGCAAATGGACAAGGGTCACTGAGGCCCTGAATGCATTCTCGTGCCCAAAGCGTGGCTCTCTTACAGCCACTGTCATTTTAAAGCCATCCCCAGCTTACATTTTATGCTTCCACTCTAATTTTCAAAGGCAATCTGTTACACTTCACTCTTCAGCAAAAGCAAAGGACAGTGACCAGGACCGCACTCTCAGTTTCCCAGAGGACAGCTACATGTTAGTATTGCACCTAAGACAGACTCCTGAGGTTTGTCACAGTAAGGTCGCTACAAAGTAGATTTTAAGTACTTAATTTGTCAAGAGGAATCCATCTACTAAGCTTCAACATCAAGTAATCCTTGCTGCAGATTTTCACTTGCTTCCTGCAGCTTAAGTTCTAGAGGCATGACACGCACGGTTTAGGAGTAGATCAGAGAGCCTGAGGAGTGCTGTGACCAAAACCCAGACCATATTGGGATTGTGCAGTCGTCCATACTAAATGCACCGGGGGCCTGGCCCTAGCTCAGTTCTTTAAGTGGCTGCTTCCACAAGGCTCTCAGCCTCAGGTTGCTGTAGTTCGATCCCCACCACACTCCAGCCAGCCAAAAGTGCCCTGAAGGCATTTGAGGAGAAAAAAAAAATACTAAATGCACCTGGGATGCTTTTGCTTTCCTTTAGTTTCTCATTTGCATTCCTGAGGCAGCCTGTAGTCTGGCCATATTAAGTGTTTCTAATGAGAACCGTAAAATATTTCTATAGTAGTCCTTTAACAAAACTTCTTTGCAGACTGGCAGTTTGCCCGCATAGAGATGCTATGTTCTTTTTTAAAATTTTATTTTAAAATTTTATTTGTCTATTTGGTACAGGGGCTTGTTATGCAGCTTGGACTTGCAGCGATCCTCCTGTCTCTACTTCCCCTCGTGCTGGGATTACAGGCATGCACCACCACGCCCAGTTTCAGTGGCCGGCCCAGCAGCATGGCCTGGAGTGCCAGCGATCCAACCTGTCCTTGTGCTTGCCAGGCAGGCACTTAGACTGCCAAGCCATAAGGTATGTGCTCTTTGGTAGCTGAGGATGACTACCTACCAGTGCTGACCACTGATAAAACGGAAGCTGATCACCAGCCACAACCTAGTCCTAAAGTTTAGGCCTTGGAAAAATGTTGCTCATATATAATCTAACAATGGATGCATATCAAATCCTAATTCTCTGTGTAAAGTTTTTGGCAGGTGCTTATAGACTCAAATACAGGTATGGGTTGTGTCATGCCGGCTGGGTGTGGTACCACGTGCTTATAGTTCGTGCGCTTCCAGAGGCTGAGGCAGGATGACCGCAAGTTCCATCCCAGGCTATTAAGAGCCTGTTCAAAATTAATTTTTTGAAAAATGTATGGAGATGTAGCTCATGGCAAAGGCCCTAGATGAAATGTTCAGGATCCCTCTTCCTCTCCCCACAAAAGCACCAGAGACTATATGCTCCTGCCCAGCTTCCCTCCATAGTGATATTATGGATTAATACGTAAGCCGCAGTCAGTAGGTTAGCAATGCCAAAATCCCCTCATCTTCTTCAGGTTTGAGCAGTTCTATTTGCACTCCGTGTGTGTGTGTGTGTGTGTGTGTGTGTGTGTGTGTGTCTGTGTGTCTGTGTGTCTGTGTGTTTCATTCTAGGCAAATGTGTGGCTTGCACAGATTCGTGAGTCTCCAATATATTTGAGAAAATATGTGTTTGTTTGCCTGCATGTTTCTCTCCCGCTAAGATTCTCTCTCCCTCCCAACTTCCCAGACCTTGCGCCGTCTCCCCACTCTGTGCTAAGTGTGTAAGATTCCGGAGGAAGTGGAACCAAACAGGGCGCAACCTTCTGATCTTGTCCTCCTTGGGCAGAGCAGCTCCTTTCCCTTTAAGTATACTAACATCCAGTCTTTTCTATTGCTGACCATATTGTGGAGCATGAATGGAACCCAGTTAGCTGTTGACCAAATTAGCCGCTCAGTGTGCTTCAAATTTCGTGTTTTGAAACTCACGCTACCAGTAGCATCCCATCGCGCTTTCTTTACCTAGCTCTGCTTCCATGTGTGAGGCATAAACATCTCCGTGCGGTTCAGGGAGCACGCAAGACGCACGTACAGGCCAAGGAGCTGCCCGTTCTGCTGCAGCGCAGCCGAGGAATGCTGCGCAATACCACAGCTGCCTCTCCAAGTCCCACTGGCGTGTTGCTGTGTTGTCGTCCCTGTTCTTCACTCTGACAGGGATAGCGTAGGCTTTGATTCCCTTCTCTGATCAGAAAGCACCTCGCACCTGTTGAAGTCTGCCGCCTGCCTTCCTCTTTGGCCAGCTCCCTGCGCCTTTCACACTTGGCTAAAGCACTTGCTGCCCTGGCTGAGCTTCGAGTGCTCTTCATGTACTCTAGACGCTAAGTCATTTCTGCATGCGTCAAATCTCCAGGTCTGTATTTTTCTATTCTATTCCTGTCATAGGCGCGTCCACAGGACATTTCTGTGGCTGGGTCCAGGTCTGCCGGCACCAAGTCTAAAAGGCTCTCACGTAAGACTAGATCTCAGATTTTTCTCTTTTTTCTGGTAAAAGTTTTATTTTTAAATTTTAAGCCATGATTCATCTTTGAGCTAACTGGTCAAGGGTTTGTTTGCTACTGTGCTTGCTGTGGGTATGTATGTGGACATAACCCGGGCTTGAACCCAGAATCTTCAAACTGAACCACATCTTCAGCCCTTGTTTCTGTTTTTATTTTGAGGTTCTTGTTACGCTGCTGAGTTGTCCAGGCTGGGATTGAAATTCACATCCTCCTGTCTCCCAGAATTTCAGCCTATAATTATTTTCAGTTGATGTGCATTTATGGCATGAGATTTAGGCTGCTGTGCTTCATTGGCCTCTGGATAGCCAGTAACATCAGCATCATTTGCTGAACGGGTACTATTTTTTCATTATCATTGATTTTGCACTTCATCAAAAATCCATGACACCCTTGCCTAAGGCTATCTGCGGTCCTGGTTCACCCCAATAATATATATTTTTACTTCTATACATAGCCCACATTGGTTCACATTGCTAGATGTTAGCTCTTAGTGCAACTTGGAGTGATTTCTACCTGTTTCTTCCTACCTTTGAAAGAAGTTTTAGCTCCGTAGTGCATGCAGCTTTGCATATATATTCTAGTATGACTGTCTCTACAATCACTTAGCTAAGATTTTGGAAGTAGTCACATCAGACTTGTGAAGCAAGTTGGAAAAAACAGCTAGCCATAGATTCTCGAGGCTTCTACTCCATGGAAATGGGTGTGACAAGACAGTTGTCTTCATGGATTAATGTCATCTGTCATTTATAGCTTTTACTGTGTAGATAATATAACAGTAAGAGAGATTTATGAGCATGTGTCTTATTTTTTTGAGTAATATAACTGGCACTGTCCCTTGATTTCAATTGATAGCTATTTGCATAAAAATTGTGGTTGGTTCCGACTAACTGAATTTGTATTCTATAAAAATAGCCAGTTGACTCATTAGTTCTGGGATATTTCTGGTAGAACTCGTGAGTGTTGTGTTTGGAGGTAGCGGCACCATGTACACGCCAGATTTTCTTTCTTGTGTCTTCCTTTGCAGTCTGCATGTATTTCTTTCATTGCTTGACCCCTAGCAAGAACTCGAGTACTACTTTTTTAATGCATTTCGTACAAGGCCTACAGGGTCTCACTACACAGATCGGACTCGTAATGATCCTCCTGCTTTTAGCCTCCCAAGCGCTGGGATTATAGGCACACGCCACCACACCCCGTCTCAGCTGCCATCTCAGTGCACCCTGGGGTCGGGGTCGGCACGGCATGCCGGGATCGAACCCAGCTGCTGTGCCTGCCTCAGCAGGCACTTTAATCCGCTGAGCTCTCAGGCCAGCCCTCCAGAACTACTTTTAAAGAGAAGAATAAAATCAGACACTGTTTTCTTCTTCACAGACTTGGTGGGGGAAGCATTTTGCCTTTAGTCATTCAATTGTAGACTCACAAATCTACAGTTTCTGTATAAATATTTGATTGTGTAGAGGAAATACCTCATTTTCTATCTGACTGAAAGTTTTCTCAAATCATCTCAGGGTTTCCTTCAGTCTAATCTTTTTCTACCTCACTAGATTTTCTTCTTCAGCGTATTGATGATGGAGTATTTCCTCCAAGGTTAGTTTTTGTGGCTTTTGGTCTCAAAGAGCTGATCGAGTTTCCATCTGTGGAATTGGTTTCACACAGACACATGAAATATCACCTTAGTATTTTCTAATGGCAGTGGGATAGAGTAATGCTTCTTACTTAATTTCTGGTATTTTTTCTTCAAGCATCTTTACATTTTTTAATCTTGATAGAGTTTCATCAACCTCACTGATAAAACATTTTCATAATGTTGACATTCTCAATTGTTGTCTTTTATTTTATTTTGTCAACTCGTCTTTTATTATTCTGCCTGTTAGGATTATATTGGCTTATTTTGTTTTATTTTTATTCTACTTCTTATTCTTTTCTAAGAATTTAGATTGTTGATTGGAGAGATTTAATTTAATATAAGCACCTAGAATTAGACAAATCCCTCTTAGAAATGTTTTAGCAGATTATTATATATTAGATATAATTAAAATGTCATTGTTATAGATATTTTTAATTATTTCAAGACTCACTTTAACACATGGGTGATTTGTTTGGGGGTTTTTTAAATTAATTTTATTGAGAAATAGATAGCAAATTTGGATGCATGTTTTCTAATTCCAAGTCTGGATTCTGCTACTGATTTTTTTTCTACTATTGACCACTGCATAGCCACAGGACATATTTTACATAATGTAGCATTTTTTTAATTTTGTTTTGCGGACCAGCAACGGGTCTGGTCAGTGCTCCGTTTTTGAAAGGAAATATGCACCTGCCACAGCTGGCTCCGGCAACCCCCAGGTGTGTGGAGCCCACAGCGCCTGGCCAGCTGCGCTGCCTCAGTGACTTCCAGCCTTGCTGCTTTCCTCTTTAGCAGTTCTTCCAAAATGCTGAAAAACCTGCAACCCTAATTCTCCTGTTTTCAAGTTTGCACATCTCTCCTTCCACCTTCCAGCTGATGCTGATCTTCCTGCAGGTTCACCCAGGCACCAGACAGCGAGGGCAGCAGAGGGCCATCCCCGGCTCCAATCCGGGATGGGAACAGGGAAGAAAAAGCTCCTCAACCCAGGCTCACAGAAACCTTACAGGAAGAGATCTGGATTTGGGTTTGGTTTGAGTTTATCACAGTCCCTAGCCTCAGCACACAGGAGTGCACGTGCACACACACACACACACACACACTCACACACACTCACACATCTCTTCCTTTGCCCATCACTTTCCACCCTTTGGCTGGAGGGTAGGCTTTCTTGGGCCATTTGCACATGTGCTGTCACCTGTGCCTGTTTAGGGTTGTCTGCCACACCCTGTGTAGGTGGTGGGGAAACAGCAGAGGCACTCAGGGATTCAGCACCACGCCCCTCCCAAGTCCCCGTCCAAACCCAGCAAGGCCTCCTCTCCATCTCCAGAACCTTCCTGAAGGAGTTCACATGGTACTCAGAGGCTTGTTGTTGTTTACTTGCTTGCTTGTTTGTTTACTTGTTTTCCTAAGTGGTAGTCCTTGGGATGAATGGCCTTCTTTATCTGAGTCTGAAAAACTCATTTAAAAAAAAAAATCAGTGATTACTAACCAACACTCTTCTAAGTTTTGCTGCTGCAAATTTAGAGATTAAAAGTCCAAGTGGTATATGATGTCCTGTAGTTTTGCCCATCTTATTTGTTCTGTTTCTTTTAGTCTTTCCTATAAAGCAGAACTCGACCCCCTTAGTTTGTTTCTTACAATGTCCTTTCATTTGCAATGTCCAGTAATCAACCCATACCCCTTGTGTTCTGTTCTCGCCACCTCTCACTCTAAAGCCAGGAATAAATTGAGAACATTATCTGCCTTCCAAGACGTTACAGAAAAGTCTGAGCAGGCGATTCCCACCATGGGTGAGGAGCACTCTCACGCCCGCCTCCGAGATGATGTTCTTTATCACCTGCCAGCTCATCATTAAGCAGAGAATCACAGTTCCAAATTCTGTCTCAGAATCACACAGCATCCAGAGCCAGCTTCCCAATTAATCAGGAGGTGAACAAGTCCCAGTGCTCTGTGGTGAGCACAGCAGTGCTGTTGGCGCTCTTGTCATGCACATGGGACCACAGCCGTGTCCCCGGGCCCCTTCCACTCCGACTGGGGCCACTGCAGGGACGACCTCCTAAGAGACAGCTATGCATCACTACACCATAGGGTCCAGATGTTGGGATGGCGCTGTCTCACCTCACCAGGCTTGGCAGAAGAAAAACAAATTGTCATTCTGGTCTTCTAAATATGTACTGCTTGTCATGTCATACCAATTACTGCCATACTGTCTCTCAAGTAAATGTTTGTTTTAAAAAAAAAGGTACTAAATGAAAACAGGAGTCAAGAAAAAAAATTACAGTCCTACCTCGGTATGCAACAGTTGCTCTAGAACTTGCATCCAGTTCTGAAATCCAGCAATATTGAATGGATTTTACCCCAAAGAATTCCTAACTTTGTTCAGATGGGAAAGAGATCTATACAGAGAGAAGGCCATTTGGAGTAGAAAACAAAGTATAAATGATTAGGATGAAGTAGGTAACACCTCAACTCCCCAAGATAAATATGATTTTTATGTATCACAAGTGTACACTCATAAAAAAGAAACTAAAAAGTATAGCAGTAATTTGTACAAGTTCCCCAGAATTTCCACATCTTCAAGGCTAATGTTCTCCATTTACTGAGGTAATCCATCTTTGGGGCTTAAAGGCATCACTCTTGACATTTTGGGGGACCCAGGTTAGCACTTAAAGTGTACAGAAGCCCAAGCGAGTGGGGAGGACTGCGTGAGCTGTGTAGTGCTGCAGGTTACCAGGGACTCAGGCCCCAAGCATGACATCACAGTTGGGGCATTTTCTCACCAGCCACAAGCACCTGGCTTGGAGGGCTCAGAGGCCTGGAGGGTGAGGTCTGAACGGCATATGGTGTTCTACAAAAGGCTTCGTGAGGCGGATGCAGACACACGGCAGAAAAGCCCTGGAGCGCGTCCTTTTCTGCGAACCTACACAAAGACCTTGTTGCCATCCACTCTGAAGTTTCCCTAAGTGTCACAGGACTCCACACTTGCTTCCAAACCTCAACAGTGGCTAAGGACAGCCCTGGAGCAGGCTGTGCACCTGGACGCCGTTCCCAGTTGAGGCAGCTCAGTCCAACCGCAGAAGCATCACCAAAGCGGGGAGCGGGGCAGATGGCCCTGTGGCCGTGTGCCTGCCTGCCGCTCCAGCAGCCACAGGGACAGCGCAGGGCAGGTCCTGCGGCGGCTCCGTGGTCCAGCGCCCGGCCCTCATGGCGCTGCCCCAGAACCTGTGACCTCCACACGCACCTGTCTCTGTAGTCACTGGGACAGTGTAGCTTGCCTGTGCCTTTTCTTACCTGATTTACCTCCAAAGAGGGGTCATTTGTCTACTCTGTTAATCTTTATCACTTTTAGTGTGTGTTTTAAGGTTAAGACATCTTTTTAAGTTATGGTTTTGACACTTCATTGGCTGTGTGTACATCTTACTGTCTTTCCACTCTTGATCCTATGCCAAAGAATTAAGGATTATTTGCCATCACAATCCATCCGGTAAGTGTAAGGCTTCGGAACTTGTACTTCAAAAGACAATTGTATAGGGCCAGCCAGGTGGCTCAGAGGACTAAAGTGCCTGCTCAGGCAGAGTGCAGTGGCTGGGGTTCCATTCCTGGGTCTGCCAGTGCCACCCGCCCTCGGGGTGCGCTGAGACGGTGATTGACACTGGGAGTGGTGCTGCGCGCCTGTAGTCCCAGTGCTTGGGAGGTTGAAAACAGGAGGATCACTACGAGTCTGGTCTAGTAGTGAGACCCTGTAGACCTCGTACTAAATACATAAAAAGCAAATTGTATGTTTTCTTTTCATTTGTCATTATTTCCTGCACATTTGTAATACTCAGAGAGCCTCCAGGAAAATAGAATTAATAGGAGACACGAATATGCATCTGAATGCTTAACAGAAAGCGTTGGCTCAGGCAACTCCGAAGGATGAGGCGTTCCTAGATCAGCGGTCAGCAAGCTGCAGACCCAGGTGAGCAGACGGCGCGACTCCGCCCCAGAAGCCACAGCCCGAGAGCCAGGAGGAGCCAGTGTGCAGCTGGAGGAAGGAGGGAGAAGAGACGTCCCAGCCGGGCTGCGGGCTCCTGCAGCCTGCTCCCGGCGGAGGCCCCCAGCCCTTCTCTTGCTTCGCGCCTCCAGATGGTCTGCAGCCCACCCCCAGCGGCGAGGGCCTCCCTGCTGTCAGCCTGCAGATTTCGCGGTTCGCCTGGTCCAGGAACCACGCCCTCTCGCAGAGCGAGCGTGCAGGGCCGAGACCGCAGCCTCGGCTCCCTGAGGCCCCATTGCCTACGCGCTACTCTCGTGCCCTCTGGCTTCTTCCCTTCCTCTTTACAAAAAAAAAAAAAAAAAAAAGGCTAAGAACTTTGTCATTTGCCTGGGTCGAGTGGCACACGCCAGCAATCTCAGCGCTCTGGAGGCTGAGGTAGGAGGAGCGCTGCGAGCTCGAGGCCAAACTGGGCTGCGAAGCGAGCTCGAGGCCAGCCTATTGCTCAGTGAAACGCGGTCTCAAAAAGACAAAAACAGTTCTCATTTGTAGGGAGTGGACACCTGCGAACAGCACCGTGTTGGGCACAATAAGCCAGACTCAGAAAAACAGATGCCATGTGCTCTGTCCGGGCGTGGACCCAGAAGGACTGTGCGGAGGCGGCCGCAGACTGCCCTCCGCACTTAGCTTCTCTCCACACTTCGAAGTACCGTTCTCTTGCCTCCAGGCGCCAGTCCTTCTGGGACAGAGCCAGCGGCCAGTCAACTGCTACGCAATTAGAAATAGTCCACTTTTTTCCTGAAACTTTTCATTTCTGCATCAGTTGAAAAGTCCTTTCGTCTTAGGATTCCCACCTCCGCACTGGATGGCGTCTCCAGCTGTCCCCGGCCACACTTGTGTTCAGTTCTTGCAAACGCGTTTATTTCTTCCCGGAGACCCCACGTTATTGGTGAAGTATCTAGTAATGACTACTTTAAAATACTTGGATGGATGTTCCAATATCGGACCCATCTTCATCGTGAGGCCTTTTATTTTTCAGTTAAATTGGACTCCCCTGCTTCTTGGGAAAAGGAGAGGATTTTATCTAATTATAGGAACTTAGGGCTGTGGCCCTTCCCTTTCCGCAGGCGGCTCTTTGTTGTGTAGCCGTGGAGCAGTTGCAGTCTGCACTGGCTGAGCTCTCTGCCCCCCTGGGAGCCACCCCTCCTCCCCTCCTGTCCCTGGGTTGCTCTCCCCTCGGCTTTCCCTGTGCCTGGACAGCAGACACCAGGGCTGACCATTCCTCCTGTAACCAGCAATGGTGGCAAAAGCTCAGCATGCACTGACCCCTGAGGAAAGGACAGGACAGGAAAGGAGGAAAGCTGTGACCACAGGATGAGGCTGGGTGCTAGGCTCTCCTGGAATCTGCTGACAGGGGACCTGAGAGAAACGCAGTCCTGACCAGCCCTGCCCCGCACTCCCCACGGAGGCTCTCCGCTGCTGCGGGGGTTGGGTGCTCCTGTTCCAGTTGGGTGGTCCTGTTCTCATTGCGCCTGACCCTGCAGGGGACAGGAGAGGGGCAGCCGGGGTGGAGACCTGCATTGTCTTGCAGGTTGGGGTGGCATCCAAGGAGCCTCTGGGCTCCACTGCCAACTGCTGGTGGGAAATGAGAACTCCGGCTGGTCCTGCCAAGCCTGGATGGAATCTCGGCACACTGCGAGGCCACGCTGGGCAGGAATCAGTATTCCGCTTGGGTCCACTAAGCAGGGGCCGAGGATGTGTCCCTGGAGGAGGTGTTCTGATGCTCCTCTGCTGAGATGGCACAAGCCCCCTTTCCACTGCGTGGAGAGCAAAAGGCTGCACCTGCCCCTCCTGTGACAGCACTGAGGGAGGCGGCTGCTCCCCACGCCCCACACGGCCCACACCGCAGTGACATACATGGGACAGCCCCCGGGCCTGTTGGACTATCCTGGTGACAGAGTAGGTTTCCCATGACTCTGAAGAGGGGAGCAGGAGGCGACACACGGAGCCTGCTCTCCTCTGCCCAGCTCATGCATGAGGGGGAACAGATTTGTGAGCAACTTCGTTGCACCTGTGGGAGGTTGTGATTTGTGTCCTCCTGGTTAGGCAAGACCTACAGTGTACGGGGGGCAAAGCAAAACCTGGTGGACATGTTTGGGGTCGCTCCTCAAGTACTGAGGCCCCAAGAAGCCACACTGTCCTCCCCGGCTCAGAGTGTTCCTGCACTTCTTGTGCTACGCTGAGTTTCTAGTCTGATACAGAGACATGGAAGAAGTAGCGAGCGTCCACACTAGCTCCAATCAGCGATCCGCATCTCTGCCCTGAACCAACCTGCCCTGACCAGCCTTGGGTCACGAAGGCACGGGCAGGGCTTTAAGGCCTGGCTACGCACACATCGTATGTCATATGTGGTATGGGGATTTATCAGATAATTCTTGAATGGATTTACAAATCTCTCCCATGAAATATGAATTTCAAAAAAGTAGAGGTTTTACAATTATTTTTAAATTACAACTTTAATGTGACATTTAAAAGTCACATATTGTATTCTCTAGTTATCAAAAATGACTCCATATCACTGATAGAAAAATCAGATCCCCGTAGAGAATCACAAAATAATGGACTTGAAACCTGAAGATTGTACAATTAATACATTAATGATTTCTTTGCAGGGAATGATACAGGGAGGAGAGGGACTACTGGGAGCTAGGAGAGCCCGGCTCACATGGCCCAGGGCCAGGAGTGCGACCTTTGCATCAGGTGGGTCTGAGTTGGGACCTGTCTTTACTTTTTAACTTTCATAATCATTTATCGCGGCCTTCATCCGAACCGTGTCATTTGTTCAATGTGAGAACTCACTTGGAACATTTAGCGCAGAGCAAGGTCGGCTTCCTGAATCCACAGCGTTCTGGAGAAAACACGAACTGTGGGGGAGATGCACGTGTTGGGTGCCACGTCTGCTCTCTGTCTGTGTTCCGCCACCTCACGAGTCCTCGCCTTGTGTCCTGCTAGGCCAAGCGTGCTTGGCACCAGGCGGCTCAGCCAGCCCTGCGGCCGAGGGGGCGAGTGCGTCTTCTTGCAGTGCCCAGCCACTCCTAGCCACACCAGGACCTACCTGGTGTGTGAACATCTTACCTCACAGACATCTTCCTCTGTGCAAAATATGCAACTGCATAAAAAATGAGGGCTGCAAACTCTTCCCTACCCGCTTTCTCATGCAGTGCAGGAGGCCTCCTCACAGCTCTGATAGTAACGGCAAAGCCAGGCACACTTCCAGGAACTCAATGAGTTTCCCCAGCTGCTGTGAGTAGCAGCGTCTCCTTAAACAGGAAGACAGAGCTACTTTGAAAGGCAAACCGACGGCTGCCGTCTGCCTGGTCCTCTGTGGTGCGTGCTGACATCTTCTTACCCGGCCACTTTCGTGTGGATGAATTATGGCCCCAGAGGAAGGATCCTCCGGAATGCTGCCTGTCAGCTGTCCCGTGTTCCAGAGGCCGCCTTGTGCCTGGGATCGTGCCGGCGCTGCCTGACCACCTACAGGTCGCAACAGAAAGCTCCACTTGCTCCGTTATTACCGATTACATGGGTTATTTTTTAAATGCTTTTTGGGTTTAACACTCTTTTTGCCTTCCCTTAAAAATGTCCAACATAAAAGGAAACAATAAACACTTTGGGCTATAATAAAAACTTAATTTGCTCATTCTAAATGTAAATTTGCATAGATTGCTGAGATAAAATTGACATTTTAATTATAGACTGCCAAGGAAAGAGGCCATATTTCTTCGAACACTTCCACACTACTGCACTTAAATGGCATTGCCCATACAGTGGGCCCATCAATCATCCTTGGAGGCTTGACGGTCGTGGAGGAATGTGGAGATTTGCACTTCTAAATAATTAGTGTAAGTATCGTTAAGCTTTTTAAAGCCCATTTCTGCTCATTATAGTTTGCATATTAATATGTATTTACTGAGGTTTTGGACTATTTCGAGTGTGGGAGTTAAAGGCCAGCAATAGACAAAACATATTAAGCTACAAGTGTCTCCACTAACATGAACTTCATGCTGTCCACCTTATGATTGATTTTTTTTTTCTGAATCCCTGAAACCACTCTTGTGCTGTATGATTCAGAGACCTTAGAGAGGGTATGGATATGGTGAACAGCCACTCTATTTAGAAACCTGGGTCATGTTCTACTCAATACCCGAACTGTGAGGTAAAGCGCTCTCCAGAGATTTGGAAATTAAAGCCTACTCCAGAACCCCGACCGGAGGACACTCTCCAGGAGTGTCTGAGCCTCCTGCAGGCTGCTGGCCTGCAGAACCAGTGCTGGGCCACAGAACATCATCATTTCTGCCCCTAAAAACGCCTCTGCTTAGAATTTCAAACTCCAATACTTTAGATTTTTATAAAAATAGTGCCAGGAAGGTATTAGCCAAAGGTCACAATCCTACAACTTTGGACTAAAGCTCTCTGGGATGAATAAGCAATTCATAAAGCACATAGGAAAAATGGAGCTGGGAGCCAGTTGCAATCGTGAAAACTGTGCATTTAGAAAGGAAGACGGAAAGATATGCTGTGGACAGGCACCAGCTCTCCACCAGGAAGGTGAGTGTCCCTTTACCGCAACAGATGCCGACACAAATGTTGTTAAAACAGGGCCGACATGAAAATCATAAGAAGATTCGTGCAGTACGAGTGTTTTGATCTTCAAAGTTAGACGAACATTGGCTTTCTGAACGTTACCCCCAGGTACTGGGGGCCAGACAGTTCACAAGACCAGAATGATTTCTCCCAGCAATTCCGACACAGTCTGCCACTGTCAGTGTTTCTAATCCATTCATGCGACCAGAGCAGTGGGCCTTATTCGCTGCCCTTCTCACAGCAGTGCAGCAGCAGCAGCCTCTGCACACAGCCTTTGTTTAACTGAAAGCTGTGAGGGTTGATGTCTGGTCTCCCCACAAAGGCTCCTGTTTCATGGGGGGTGGAGCTTTCAGGAGGCATCTGACTCTAGAGTTTATGATTGGTTCGTTGTCTCATGCTGGGATGGGGGGCATGGGTGCCACTCCCACCCGAGGGAGGGTAGCCTGCATCCAGTACAAGGGAGGAAAAATTTGCTGCTCCATTTTGCTCTTGCTGCTTTTTGTTTTTCCTTGTCCCAGCTGTCTGAGATTAAAGGTGACACACTAATCTCATAGAAGAAATTATATTAATCTTTTTTTTTTGGTACAGGGCCTACATATGCAGCTCAGACTCCTAGTAATCCTCTCATCTCATCCTCCCCAGTGCTGGGATTACAGCCGTACACTACCATGCTCGGCTGGGTTCCAGGACCTTAGTGGCATACAATAGCGGGGATCAAACCCAGGTCCTTGCATTTGCCGGGAAGGTACTTAGACTGCTAAGCTATCTCCACATGCCTCGTAGAAGAAATTTTAATGCAGTCAAATGTTGAAGTGGTTGCATGATCACGTTTAGGGGCTTTTAGCCAGATTTATGTGGAGAATCAAGAGTGGAAAGCCCAGCAGGAAGATTGGAAATGTGGTGTTTGGCCAGAAAGGAAGCTCCAGTAAAGCTGGGTCTGAACAGGTAGAGCCGAGGAGATCTTGACTTCCGGGAAGGAGCCGGAGAATACAAAGGGTGCCCTCAGCCATCACGGGAAGCAGCGGGACTCCGCTCTCTGCAGCCTCAAAGCTGCACGTGAGAAAGACCGCACTGAACAGAAAGCCACAGAGCGCCATGTGCCAGGATGGCAGCAGAACAGCAAACGTGTCCACCAGGACCGGACTCAGAGCACCTGGCAACCCAGACACTGGAACCTTACAGCAAAATGAGAGGAAAGCCAGGCCACCACGTCAGCAGGCAGCAGGCAGGGCAGCAGGCCTTGGCTTTCTCCATGTAGTGCTGGTTTTAGGCAGATACAGAATGCAAGCATGGAGGGGTTCAAAGCCTACACCTAGATTTTTGAAAGCTTGGGAGACCAGGCAGTGTGTTCCCAAGAGGGCAATGTGATAAGCTACAGGTGTGATACCGAAGGCACATCGGATACTCCACAATTTGAGAAAAGCCAGGAATGCAGGTCATCCAAGGAAACCTGCAAGGTTGGAGCAAAACCAGCGCAAGAGAAAAGCCCTCACACCAGTAGTGCCTTAGAGGTGCAGCCACCTGAATCTTCTGGAGTTCCCAGCTTGCCTCAGATTCCCTGGGGCTCTGCATACTGAGCTACAGGATTTAATGTTTGCTTTCCTTAGATTTTGGACATGCTTTAATCCCAGTCCTTGGTATCCCCCATTTGTAATTTTTGGAGTGAAAATGCCTATCTTGAGCCATCAAATGTTGGAAGCATTTAACTTTATTTTTCATTCATATAGAGTCTCACAGCTAAGAGTTTGCCTTATAACTTTGAAGAGACTTGGGCTTGGACTTTTCAGTGATGCTGAAACCATTAAGCCTTTGGCAGTACTTGGAAATGGACTTAATGCCTTTTGCGTAAATGGAAGCGCCTGAGCTTTGGTGGAGCAGGATGGGGCTGTGGGTCATGTCTGGATGTCCGCCCAAGGCCCCACGCAGCCATGAGGCATCCTTCCGGAGGTGGCTGAATGCGGAGTCTGCCCCTTGTTCGTTGTCTGTTCTAGGACTGTCGGCCCGCACAGGACACAAGCGAGGAGCACGGGCTCACTCCTCTCTCTCCCTCCTGCTGCTTTCGCTGCTCTGCCCCTGCGAGCTGGTGCCCGACTGTCGTGTGCCTCTTGGCCTTGGAGCCAGCTGAGGTGGACTGAAACCTCCACAAACCGTGAGCTGAACAAAATCTTCCTCCCTTCACTTGTGGTTGTTGGGTCTTATGTCTCAGCAACAGGAAAAAAGTAACGGAGGCAAAAGCCATCTACTTGGACTTTATTAAAAGAAAAATGAGGTGCCAATTTCACTTCAGAATGTTGGTCAGCGCCACTGCTCACTTTTTTAAGGGTTCTTGTTAGTGCACTCGTGCAACCCAGCAAATACACGTGTGAGCATGTGGCACACGCACGGGCTACCCCTGCTTCCCGCCCCGTCCGCCCGCTCGGCCCCGTCTCCCCAGAGCCCGCTCCCTGGTCTCTGTGACACTGTTAGCATTGGGCTCATATCATGCCCTCCTTGGATGAGGAAACCTTGCGGCACTTGACCCTCTGTGTCTGCCTTGTGTCACTCCCATTCAGGGGCTCAAGGGCCACCTTGTCCTGCCACACACTCATCTTACGAGGCAGGCGAGTGTATTTGAGTTTAGATCTCTAAACTAACTAGTGAATGGTATTTTAGTGAAAAAAAAACCAAGTTGAAGTCTAAGAAAGAGATGCCAGTGAGTGTTACGGCGACCCAAAGTTTCCAAATCTATGTTTTCTAAAATTGCTTAAGGAGGTTAGTAGCTTGATAACATTTCCTGGTCTGGGCTAATTCCTTCTTCCCTGTTACTCACCTTTCCTCGCTGCACAGTCAACACTCCCCTTGTCCTTGTACCCAGACACCAAAGTCTGTATATCACGAGAAAGGAAATCTCAGCTATGAACTTCCCAATGGACTGTTTTCCTCAATGAATTCAATGATTAGCCATTTTTTTTTACTTTTAAAGAAATTTTAAACATAATCGAACATTAAAAATCCATTAGAAATGATCCAGAATTTCACTAAATAAAATAATAGGAACTCAACAATATTTGTTATATTGTATGTTGTTCTCTTCAAATTAGTTGCTCAGATTACCAGATATAAGCTTGCAAAATTGGTCAAAGAAGTTATTTAAAAAGCTCCTTTTTTTTGTATTTTAGGGAAGGGTCGACAGGGTGTTCAGGGTCTCACTACTAGATTGGACCTGTAGTGATACATCTGTTTGTAGCTTCCCAAGAGCTGGGATTACAGGTGCACACACAGTCTCAAAGAAAAAGCCCAGCATTATTTTTATTTTATTTAGTTTTTATTTTTTGTATTTTTTTAGGAAAAGGTCTATGGGGTGCTCAGGGTCTCACTATTAGATCAGACTCATAGTGATCCGCCTTTTTACAACCTGCCAAGAGCTGGGATTACAGGCGCGTGCCACCACCCCCAGTCTCAATTGCCATCTCAGTGTGCCCCAGGGGCGAGGCCAGCACAGCAGGCCTGGGGATCGAACCCCCAGCCCCTGAGCCTGTTTGCAGGTGCTTTAATCCACTGAGCTATTTGGCTGGCCCATGAAAAACTTGAGGAGGAGAGAGAGAGAGAAAAAAAAAAATTAAGCATTAATTGTTCCATTCAAAACATTATCAGAAATCAGCAGTATGGTGATCCAAACTAGTATGTGTGTGTGTGTGTGTGTGTGTGTGTGTGTGTGTGTGTGTGTGTATCTATATCTATATATCTATATATATCTATATATATATATATATATATATATATTACTTTTTTCCTTCTTTTTCTTTATTTTCTTCTTTCCCTTATCTCAGTTGTTCCTTCCCTTTGGAGTTTCTTTCCCTTTCATAATATCTATTGAATGGCTCTGATTTTATTTACTCTTTCAGGTTCTTATACTAGGGAGGTAATGCAGTGTTTACACACGTGAGTCTGATTTATTTCACTTATGAGTATGGTCTCTAGTTGCATCCATTTACCTATAAAATCCTTGAGTTTATATTTTTATGGATGAATAGTACTCCAGTGTATAAAAATACCATATCATTTTTATCTATTCCTCAGTCGATGGATATTTGGATTGTTCCTAACATTTCGCTGTGACACACTGACCTGCTATAAATGTGGGTGCACATATATCTCTATGGTGTGATGTTTCAGTTATTGCAGGAAAATACTCAGAAATGCAATATCTGGGTTGAATGAGACCTGCAATCCTAGTATTCTGAAAGATCTCCACACTGATCTTCATAATGGTTGTACCAATCTACACTCCTACCAACAGTGGAGACAGGTTCTGTTTTCACCACCATAATTTCTTAATATATTGTTTTCTATTCAAGGAATCATAAAGTTAAGAGTCATTGTGCTCCCTAGCCACTCAGCAAGGCACCTATGGCAACAGCAGCGGCGGCGGAGACCCCCAAGCCAGGGCAGGGATGCACACGGCAGCAGTTGGTAAGTCAGGTGAATCACCATTTCACTTTGGCACACAGACAGAGAGAATAGAAGGAGGAAGGTGGGACCACCATTTAAAAATATTTAAATACCTCAAAGGGCTTGGCAGAACCTCAGCAGCAGAAAGCCAACTCAGACCCCCTCACCCAGAGGCCAAGATCAGCCCAGCAGAAATCCAACTGCAAAAGTGGCTGAGTGCACAACACATTTCTGAGATAAGACTCAGACCTACCACAGAACTGCAAACACCAGAGGAACCTTATCTCTCTTTGTTTCTTTGTTTGTTGTACTGGCTTTCCTTTTTCTGTCCAATTGAGGTCTTTTATGCATTTGGTTTGATTTCATCTTATATTTTTTAAATATTCTTTCTAATTTCTGTTTAGTCTCTTTTTCTTTTTCTCTTTTTATTTTTTCCTCCTTTACTGACTTAGATTTATTATCTTCCTTTTTGTTTCCATCTACTTATCTTTTTACATTCTTTAGCTATCTTGCATGATTCTCTGATACTTATATGCAAATAAATATTGCCTCTTCTTCTCATAGTTCACCCCAGCACTCCTCTGCCTCTTCTTCCATTCCTTCTTCCTTCTATCCTCCTACTCCCCAGAACTTGGGGGTCACCCTGTGCCCTCCACGAGCTCACTCAGCTCTCTGTCTTGTCCCCTATTTGGCTTAATCTTCACACTCTTGCAACAGGGTAAAACCAATCCATTAAAGGGAAAGCATCTATACAGGATCCTGGCACGTGTTGGAGTACCTCTACAGATACACTGATGCAGCTCAAGAGCACATCCATAAGTGAAATGAATCAAACCCACAGGTATAAATATTACACTGTTTTCCCGGTGTGAGAAACTGAATGTGTAAATAGGATACAATCTGTACAATAGACATTGCGAATTGGGAAGAAATTGTTCAAAAGTAAAGAGAAAGATGGGGAAAAGTGGGATGGAAGAAAGGAAATACATAACCAAGGCAGCTAAGATAGTTGTACATCAAGTTTCTCTTAATTCATTGAAAAAAAAAAAAGATTTGCATTAGTACTGAGTGATTTGAGCTAATACTATTTGGACAATATTTCATGCCTATATCTTGTACTCCAAATAACCACTATGAAGATAACTATATGCAATGTGTTAATTATGAGTCCTTTCTTACTAGCCTGTTTTTAAGCTGTTATATTGTTCTTTTGTCTTTAAAATAAAATAATTTAGGCTTACCTTATGTTTGCAACTATTAATATTAATTCAGTAAATATTAAGTGTCACTTCAAGTTAAAGGGGAAAAAATGAGTGTGGAATCAGATACTTATGTAGAAAAATTTAACTTCCAAATGACACAGCTTGTGTTTAAAAAAATAGGCAAAGATGTAAAAGTATGGTATCAGTTCAATTGAAAAATACACATTGGTCAAAGGGGAAATAAATATAGAAACCATTAAAAGCTATTGCGAGTATGTTACAGGCTAAAATGCTGTACTTGTTACATAGTAATAACCTGGCAATACAAAGTGCTAAACTCTATCTCTGGAATCAAGAAGACAGTAGTTTAATCTGGGCAATGATAAAATAATTATACACATTTGCACAAATGTTTTCATGAATTACCTCAATGAACTGCAAAGGCATAGCAATTAGAAATATGCTTTCAAGCAGGAAAATATATTTCATAGTTAAGGAGTCAAAAACAATGCACAGGATGGAAGAGAACACAGGCCCATCGCATGTCTGACAAGAGAATTAGTACTGGGAGCACAATGAGCACATTTAAAATTCAACAATAAACAGCCAACTCATGCCATTATCCAATGTGAAATGGATTTATGATATTTCGCCAAAGAAAGCGTGGAAGGAAATGAGGAGTTAAAGTGCGGCTCTTCTCCTTCCATGCGATCATTGAAGGCGTTTGCCACAGTGAAGGGGACGTGTGTCGTGTCCTGCCTCGAGCGTCCCTCTCTCAGCCACCCCTGGCCTTGCAGGCAGGCCTGGTTCATGCCCTTTCCATCCACTCTGCAGGCTAATGGGCTTCCTGCTCCCGGAGTCCGCAAGTCTGAGTCCTCTGCCTGCTTCCCTGACCCTGCACATCTGCGAGGCTCCTGACCGCCGCAAGCTCTCCTGTGGGAAGCCTCCTCTTTCTCCTTTCATCATTTTATTTCTAGAAAAGTTTTCTCCCGGTGCACAGTGTGCTAGGAGAGATGCTCCTGCCTCTTCTCCTTTCTGTGTTCGGTGCTTAGGGTATGAAGTTCATAGCACTTATCTATGCTGGGATATAGAGGCGCCTAGGTCTGTACCGGCCTTTCCCGTTGATTGAGAGATGTTGGATTTTGCTCCTTGTCTTCAAAGTTTCCTGCCATGAAGTGCCCGTTCTGGATAAATGATGTAGAAGCAACCCTCTTAGGTGCCATTTGCTGCGGCAAGTCACATCTGCGGTACGCTTCCTCACTCTGTAAGTGAGCTCTGCTGGTGCAAGGGCCGCCGCCTCGGGGACAGCTGGGCCGAGTCTGTTCTCTCTGCCGCTTGACCCACCTGTGTGAGACGCGGAGGCACCCTGAGCTCCCTCTCCAGGCTGGATCTGGGGATCTAAGCCTGAATTTGGGTATCTGTGCCCATCATTTCGCTTGCCTCATCTTTCCCATGAGCGCAGTGCCGGGGCACGGACCTCACACGGGTTAAGTCCGGTGTGAACCAATTAATTCATGAAAATATCCCAGAGGCCCAGTGGCCCCACGTGGGCGATCTTATGCTAAGGGTTCTGACTGTGGCTCCTGCTCTGAGCGCCTGCGCTCCTCAGCGCGGCTCTTCTACCCACAGCTTCCAGTCACCTCCGGAGCGTGCTCACACGGAGCCAGAGGAAGAGGACCCCTGCTGCCCACCTGCAGGGAGCGTTGCGGGGCCGAGCTGGTCCTACACTGAGCCCCGAAGCGCTGGATGCGTCCCGTGGCCAGGGCTCCGCTCTCCGTGGGATTGCTGTCCTGATAAAGACCGCAGGCTGCGAGCTGGCCCTGTACCGCGCGAGGGGACACAAAGCAGGGGTGACCCACGAACCAGAGCAGGAGCCTCCCCGGGTCGCAGCGGCTGGGGCCTGCATCTCGGCTCAGCCTCGGGGGCTGTGAGCAATGAGCCTGCTGTTTTCAAGCCAACTCTTATATTGTGATATCGCTCCACCTGGAACGGGACGGTTAGCGACGAAACCCTGCGCAGGGTGATGCGTGCCGACTGCTGGAAATGGCCTTTCTCCACGTCCTGTCGCGAGCCTCATGCAGCGACGTGCGAGGGGACCGGACGCGCTGGGTGTGTCAGCGCTGTCCTCGAATGCACATGGCGTTTTCATGTAAAATATGTGTTGATGTTTTTATTTTGGATTTTGTTCACAGGCGGTAGCAGACCCCCAATCAAAAATGAGTTCACTGAGCTTTCGCTCCTCTGGCCTTTGCGCTCCGCATGCACAATGTCACTTTTATCTGATGGCTCTCCGTGCAGTGTGTCCCCAGGGTGGGGCCTGCTCTGACATCCACAGCCTAAATGCCCCAGACTGCGCTCAGCACACGCAGCACCTCACTGGGACGTTATTTCCCGCGCCCAAATCTGGTCTTGCCTCGGGTTCCTGGGTTCGGTGCGCGGCTCTCCATGCACCTAAAGGAGGTCGAAATCTGGGGTCCCTTCTGACACTGTGCCACTCACCCTGGATTCTCTGCATGGATTTCTCTATTCTGTTTGTTATTCTCTCAATAAAATATCTTCATGCCCTCCCCAACCAAACACAAATTATAGTAAACTATAAACAGCAGATTCTCCTTCGGGTCCCCAACCCCCTTCTATTCAGGGTATCGCTGTCTGCAGAACAGCTGATAATTTCGGTGATAAACGCCTTCCGGTGACTCGTGGCCTAGAGGCCAGGACCAGGACCCGGGGCAGCCACGCTGTCTGCGCCTGGCCTCCCTGTGTGCCGCTTTAGGCTTTCCTCAGTGAGGACCCCAGGCCCTTGTCCCCGGTTCCCCGATAGCATCAGCACACTGTGTCACCACGGTCCCTTGTCCGCAGAAGGATCTCCCAGCCACCTGCTGTGGAGATGTGCGCCAGCTCTCCGTGGCAGTGTAGGCTGCTTTCTTGGACACCAACCGGGTGACCCGCGAGTCCCACATACAGAAAGGCACGGAATTTCCAGATAAGCCAGACATTCCTGCCTGTATTCCTCACATTACTGCCCGGTTACTTATTAACTAATACCACGTGACTGCGACGCGAACAGCCTGCAAACTGGCGATGAAAAGAAGAAAGTGATGCGCACCGTGAGTACAGACACGGCTTGGCTCCTTCTCCCTGGGACCTACACCTGAGTGAAGGTGTGGATACAGAATGCTCAGGAGCAACTGAGCACACGCAGCACACACGAGGGGTGACAGCAAACTGGGGCCGAGAAGCCAAGAGCGCACGGAGGGTCGCATGCAGAGGGGTCGCTCTCTGCCCAGGAAGCAGCGTCCCTGTAGAGGGCAAGGGGCTACCCAGAGAGCACCCGTCCCCGTACCTGGCGAAGCCGCAGAGGACGCCACCCCAAGCCCAGCCTCTCGAGAGGGCTTCCCTATCTAGACCCAGAGGAATTCCCGCCGGGTACCGACCACAGCGGGATCACAGCCTGCACCTGCACTCCGAAACACAAACACACAGAAGCAGAGGGCAGCCCTAGAACAGGCTCAACAGTGCGGAAGAGCGACCCCACCTCCACAGGACAGGGATCGTGGGGATCCCAGGCCCTCTGGGGCGGGCTGGTGTGCTGCACGGGTGGCCCCACCCTGTTGGCCTCTGGGGTCCACAGTTCTCCTGGGGACGTGCGCAGGCAGATGCTGGGTGCCCATGGGAGGCAGGAGCTCGCTGGCAATAGCGTATTAAAAGTACAACCATTTTATTTGGACTGTGAAACTCTACAAGCCACACAGGCCGTCAAGTCGCATCCACGTGCTTGCCCATTACGCAACAACTCTGCTCATTCTTCCAGCGCTCAGTTGCTTACACTTGTGGTTGGAGAGACCATGGTCAGGAGCTGGGAGAAGCGGAGCCTTTCCTTCTGAAACAGCAGCACAAGGACAGGGCTGCTGCTGTTGCGGAGAAGCAGGGTCATCAGGGGCCTTCAGGAGAGGCAGTGCTGGCTTTAGAGACCCTGAAGAGGCAGGGTTGGAGGAGCACACCCTGATCCCAAGGCCCCGGCTGGGCTCTGACCTGCTCGACACCCCCTCGCTCTCCTGCACCTGCGTTTTTCTGAAGTTCAGGACTTGGGTTCCTGAACTGAACAAAGTCGTCTATGGGGATAGCTGGCTCCCTGCAGGTATAGCTGATTCTTCTTTTTCATTTTTTGTTTTTTTATTTATTTATTCATTCATTCATTTGGTACAGGGTCAGTCTCACTTTTCAGGATTATAGGAGTGTGCCACCATACCCGGCTGATTCCAGGTCCTGCTCAGCATGCAATACTGGGATCAAACCCTGGTCCTTGTACTTGCCAGACAAGTGCTTAGACCACTGAGCTATCTACCTGGCCCCGAGATAGAGCTGATTGTGAACAACACCGTTTATTCTTTCTGGACTCAGAAAGTTCTATTCTTCCTCAATCTCTGCATCTGCCATTCAAATCTGGAGCAAATAACCAGCATGTCCCACCAACCTCTGCCTTGTCCTACTGTATCCCAGAAGCTTCAGCTTGGCTGGAGGCCTGCCTGGGTCCAAGGACACCAGATTCCCAGCTGCTCCCCAGGGGAGCTCCTCTGCCATGTCCCCCTGCACTGAAGTCAGTCTCAAAGCTGCACATACTGCCACTCCCCAACCCAGAGAAGTCCCACTTCTGCTAAGCCAGGCAGGCCTGTTTCCTTAAGCAGAATAAATTTACCTCAACTAGTTCATACAACACAAGGCTGGTGCAATCACTTAAGTGAGTAAAAGATTATTGGCAGGAAAAAGTGGCATCTCCAGCTTCATTTTCAAGTGGAACTGAATACTCACCAGGCGTCATCCAGGAGCTGCAGCCCTGACTCTTGGGTCTGTGCCTCTTGTCCTCTCTGACTTGTGTTCCTTGTGTGCTGGGGACATGGCCCTAACAGGCTCAGCTGCTGTGGACCTAGTACTTGGACACTGCGGGGGAGCACAGAGCTTTCTGACTTTGGCTGTCCCGTTAGCTCTTCTCAGAGGACAATGACGTGGGAACGAGCGGGTCCTGCAGAAGCATCCCACATCCGCAGGTCTGAGTCCTGGTTCCCTGTGCACTTCCCAAAGCCACTGGTGGCCCCAAACTCTCCATGGTCACGGGCCCCAGGTACTCTCACAGCCTGGATTACACAAGACAAGGGAGATGAATTAAAAGAATTCAAATCCGAGGGCAAAAATGGGATTTTTGAGCTACACAGGCACTTATAAAAATAAACATTTTTGCCTGTGGAGAATGCGAACAAGCAACACTGCAAGAGACTGACTGGGAATTTCACTTTGCCCCACAAGTCATAATATGGTGTTTGCTGCATACCTGCATCTCTGGGCACAGCTACCTCAGTAACTATTTCAAACAAATAAATAGCAGGAGATTTGGCCTGGGGCACCCCAGCGGGCATGCGCAGGTAGGCTTGCCAAGGAAGCTGGAGCAGGAACACGTGGTTCTCTGTCAGTGTGACATTTAGTTGCTTCTTAAAGGAGTTTCAGATCTCCGTAATTTCTTTTCTTTTCTTTT
>NW_004524611.1:510672-513505 GCF_000260255.1 Octodon degus
TTTTTTTGTGGGACCAAGGATTGAACTCAGGCCCTTGTGCTTGCCAGTCAAGCATTTAATCTACTGAGCTATCTACCTGGTCCGTCCATAATTTCTTTTGTGTTTTTGATTTTTAAAAGACAGTGAGAAATAGTTTAAACAATACACTAGAAACGATAGATAATTTCACTAAACAATGATAGGAATTCAACAATGGATGTTACGCTGCGTATGGTTGTCTTCAAATTAGTTGCTCACATTACCAGACATAAGCATGCAAAATTGGTCAAAACAATAAAGAAAAGAAAAAGAAAAAGAATCACTCCCTGTTCCTTTCAATAGCCCAGTAGAAGTCAGAGTGCAATTATCCAAGCTTACATATATTGTATATTCCTCGCTCTTTTCTTTCCTTCCCTCACCCTACCTGTTCCTTCCCTTGAACATGTTCTTCCCTCCTTTGCAGCATCCTTTGTACTTTTCAGATTTTATTTCTTCTTTCAGGTTTGCTGAAGCCAAATGTAATTTTTTTGTTTTTATATAAGCTTTCAGTTTTATACTAATAAGGCTTTCTAAACTCTGATAAATCAACTCCAATATGCATAAATTAAAATATACATGAAAATAAAATAAACAATTTCAAGGGTATATTAAAAATAATCTATTGTTAGTAAGATTTAGACCCCCCCAAATGTAATAGCTAATGATATGTTTGGAGAGCTAAATTTCTTTCTTTCTTTCTTTCTTCCTTTCTTTCTTCCTTTCTTTCTTTCTTTCTTTCTTTCTTTTTTTTGTGGTGGAACCAGGGATTGAACTCAGGCCCTTGTACTTGCCAGGGAAGTGCTTATTCTACTGAGCCATCTCCCCAGCCCCTGGAGAGCTAAATTTCTATAAAATATTAAAATAAGAGACATAGTTCCTCACCGCAGAAGTCACTCAGTGCAGCTAAGTATACTTCCTTATTAAAAACTATACAAATTCTTCCAAAGGTAAAACACAGATACTTCTTATGCACAAAGGAAATCTATTTCCAGGGCTTGGCAGATAGCTTAGCAGCCTAAGTGCCTGCCTGGCAAACACAAGGTCCTGAATTCAATCCTCTGGCACCAAAAAAAGAGAAAGAAATCTATTTCCAAACATTATCATTTTCTGTTGCAGAGTTGTGAAGCCAAAACTCTTCAGATTTGCGCCCCCCCAGGGTGCTGGCGTTCTTATCAGTCTACGTGGTGCTGGAATATAGAGACCACTAAGGAGGTCTGAACTGAAGCCAGGCAAGGACCTGTGAGGAAGGGCGGGAAGCGGTGACCTTAATCAGATGAGGCGATCAGCAACCAGGAAGCCTTGGAAGTACAGTTATTTAAGAGAATTTAAATGAAAAAATACACTAAACATAACAATTATTCTAAATCAGAGTTCATTGCCTGTAAGTGGTCATTTGTTAGACATTGATTTTAGAGTTTTGCACTTAACATTATACTTCTGATCATTTCTTGTTCTCAATTCAACATGAGGAAGATCCATGTGAAAGTGATAATCCTAGTCAGCTCGCCATGCTAACGAAGCTACCTGGAGAATTTGTGAATAAGATATTTTTCCTCCATAGCAGCTGCTTTTGACTGTAATTTCTCAGCAATTATTTCTTTAGTATAAATAATAAAGGCTGAAGCTCCCCCTCAGAGAGTGTTGTATCATTTTCAAAAGCCTATGAACTCAATCACTAGCCATCCTTGAAATGCAAATTCAAACAACACTGGGGGACAGCTTCCTGCTACACTGTGCCTGCGGGACCTACCGCTGGTCCCAGCCCAGGCGCAGCATGGGTGAGACCCTCTTCTACCCCCTTGGGAAGCCCCCCCACTCTGCAAAACATCCCCCACTGCACCCACCAAGTAGGAATTGCTGTGCCGTTCCTGGAATCCCCAGACCCAGTCCTAGCCCAGGCCCAGTAAGTGTGTGGGCGAGCTGCCTCTCCCCGCTATTCCACCTTGTCCCCTCCAGGCTCAGCTCAGGCCTGGCATACAGCCCTGGGGTGAAACCCTTCAGCTGAAATCCCTGCAGAGAGTATACAGGATAGAACCACCCAGCTAGTCCAGGATTAGAAAATCTTATCAGAAAGGCACAACAGATTCACCCTCAAGGGCAGCAGCAGGAAGGAGCTGAGCACAGCAGCCAGACCCAAGCCAGGCACAGCTGGATAAATCCAAAGTTTGTGGATCTACACATGAACTTCAGTATTTGTTAAGGTTGTAACTACAAAGAAGATCTACAATAAAATTCAGAACACACTGCTACACAAAATGACGAGAAGGAACAAAATGCAACCTCAGAGCACAAGCCAACCTGTAACAAGTGAGGAGGAAACTAACACAAAACAAATTGGGAATCACACAGCTGAAAGCGATGAATCAATGGCTTCTGAAATGAAGAAACAGTTGCAGAAAGGTATAGAGGAACTCAGATTGGAAATAAAAAAGAAATCCCTGAATTAATAACATCTGCACTAAAGAATCAAACGCAGAAACATATAGAGGAAACCCAATGCCCACCCAGAACAAGTGCAGAGGACCCTAGCTCGGCTCAAATGCATGAATTAACAGGGTCGATAGTAAATAAGCAACAGCAGAAAGTTATAGAGGAAGTCAGAGCACAATTCTTTCCTGAAATAAAAAAAGAATGGTCAAAACTCATAGCATCTGAAGTAAAGAAGCAACTGTAGAAGCATAGGGAGGAAACCCAATCTGAAAAAAACACTGCAGTAAAAGAATTTATAACTGCTTCTAAAGACATTGATAAAAAAATAGAGGAGATTAGAAAAATGAAGGATTCCATGAATGAGCAATACAGGAAAGAAATAGAT
>NW_004524611.1:519637-534063 GCF_000260255.1 Octodon degus
AAGGCTACTGTGATAAAATCAGCATGGTACTGGCAACAAAATAGACCTGAGGATCAATAGAATAGATTAGAATATACTGAAGCCTGTACAAACACACTCAGCCACCTTATCTTTGACAAATGGGACAAATATACTCACTGGAAGAAAGATAGCCTCTTTAACAAATGGTGCTGGAAAAATGGCCTCTCTACAAGCCAAAAACTCAAACTTGACCCAGGTCTATCACCATGCACTAAACTAAAGTCAAAATGGATTAAAGATATAAACATTAAAGCGGAGACACTAAATCTCCTAGAAGAGAAAGTAGGAGGAACTCTTGAAGACATGGGGGTAGGCAAACACTTCATGAACAGAAATCAAATCGCACGAGAAACAGTTGAAAGAATTAACAACTTGGACCTGCTCTTACTGAGAAGTTTTTGCACATCAAAGGAAATTACCAACAAAGTGAAAAGGCAACCCACAAATTTGGAAAAAATCATGACAAATAAGTACTCAGACAAAGATCTGCTCTCCAGAATTTATAAAGAACTAAAAAACACTAAGGCCCCAAAATTCAAAGACCCATTCCAGAAATGGGCATGCAAGATGAACACACGCTTCTCAGAGAAAGAAATTAAAGAAATGAATAAATATATGAAAAAATGCTCCACATCACTAGCCATCCACGAAATGCAAATTAAAACAACATTGAGATATCATCTCACCCCAGCAAGAATGGCTATCATAACGAAATCACCCAACAACAAATGTTGGAGAAGCTGTGGGGAAAAAGGAACCCTTCTCCACTGCTGGTGGGAATGTAGACTGGTGCAACCATTATGGAAATCAGTATGGAGACTCCTTAGAAAAGTTGGACTGGAAATCCCATTTAAACCAGCTATTCCTCTACTGGGAATTTTCCCAGAGGATCTGAAAACATCATATCATAGGGATATATGTGTGCCTATGTTTATAGCAGCATGATTTGTGATAGCCAAATCTTGGAAGCAACCAAGATGCCCATAACCTGAGGAATAGTTGAAAAAGATGTAGTATTTTTATACAATGGAGTACTGCTCAACTATAAAGAATGATAAACTCAAAGCCTTCACATATAAGTGGATGCCATTTGACAATATACTCATAAGTGAAATTAACCAGACCCAGATGTGTAAACATTATATAGTCTACCTAGTGTAAGAACTCAAAAGAAGAAATAAAAATATAAAGCTATAACATAATTAAAAGGAAAGCAAAAATTTAATTAAATAATGACGACAGGGCAAGGAGAAAAGCTAGGAAACATGACAGGGGCAAAATCCTACATTTATATGCACGATGGTTAAGGCAATGATCCTGAGACTCGTCAGCAGGTTTTTGAGACTAGCACTTAATTGGTAGGATTCTCAACCTGACTAACTATATATGCTGATACCTGTGAACTAAGCTACTGCAATAATGATAGCAATGGGTAATGCTAGGGCCATGCTTGAAATGCCTGTCATTCTGGTCTTCTAAATACGGGCAGCTTCTAATGTCATATCGATTACTGCTATACTGTCTCTCAAGTAAATGTTCGTTTAAAAAAAGTAATAAATGAAAAAAAATGTCATGGGACAGTCCTGCTACAGTGCTGTGTATGGTCAGATTTCTAAATTTCTGTGTAAAAATATGTAATTGTTTATTACTATTTTTTAGTATTTTTATTCACTTTCTGTAAGGATTTCAAGTTTAACGTATCAATACTTGATGGAAAGTACCTCTTCCATGTTATGTCTAAGATGTTCAATATTCAGATAGATAGTGAGCTTATGTTCAACTGCCTATGTTATAGGGTAATAACATCATTAAGCTTCTCTTCTGGAGGGTTAACAACTTAAGTTTGAAGACCAAAAATTGGAGGAAAAGAAGGGCTACAAGGACAGCCAACATTTTGGCCCTAGCCTTTCAAGGTCAGTGAGCACTCAGGACATAAGAGAACCTGTACTGTAGTATTTTATAACTCAGTGGTTTCCCAAATTTTCTGATCAAGGAGATTATGGGGCCACAGAGGAAAGTGATCGATGATGTACAATGTGCCTAAGGAGAGTCACATGGAGAGAAAACATTCTCTCAGGCTTTCACAGAGAACAAATTGATCAAGCAATGGCCATGACTCATCCACATGGCTGACACTGAAAAAGGTTCTACAAACTGTGGTACAGGGTTTCAGGGTAAATCCTGAGGAAATTTGACTGACCTTGTCAGATACAAAATTTGACTGACCTTGTCAAATAGAAATATACATTTCTTGTTATATAGGTCTTGCTTTATCTTGGTCTTAACCATCCAGTAGAAAAGCATAAAAACAAGGTATAAAATGTAAAACCGTATTAATATGCTGAGCTATAAAAGGCTCAAGTCAACAACTTCCGATATTGTTAGTCCTGTGGATAACCAATTACTATTATGGACTACTGGACTATATTGAATTATTTTGCTGAATTCACACACCTACAATATTTAAATGGCAATGGAATACCCTTCTCTGACAAAGCTAAAAAAAAGGGGGGATATAAATGAAGGACCATTTGTATCTGTATGTACAAAATACTTAGGATAGATATACAGATACTTGCTCTTAATTCAATGAGAAGAAAGATTTGTACTAATAGTGTTTGGACAGGATATCATGTCTGCATCTTGTACTATGAATAACAACTGTGCAAACAACAATATGCAATGTATTAATTATTGTAACTGTCCTACTAACCTGTTAGGAAACTGTTTCATTGCTATTTGTTTCTCAATAAAATTAATAAAAACAGAAAGGGAGGAGAACATGCAAGTACATACACAGGATGGCTGAGATGGTTGTACTCATAAACTCTATCAGGTTTTTGAAAATAGCAGTTAATATTTAGGGTTTTCACCTTGACTAACTCTGTATGCTGATATCGACGATATGAAAAACTGCATCGAGAACAGCAACATGTAATACAAAACCCATGGTTGAATGTCTCTCATCCTGGTTTTCTAAATGTGTACTGTTTATAATGTCTTATCAATTATTATACTCTTAAAAATAAATTCATTTAAGAAAGACAGGGAAAAAATTAGATTTCTTGAAAGCAAACATTAATATTCAATTAGTTGTACAATCTTGCATAACTATCTGCTAATCTGAACAACAGATGTGAAAATAAAAATAGATGATATAAAAAAAGAAAAGTCTATGAACTTGACTTGAAATGAAAATTCAAGCACCCTGTTCTCTGTACTCCTCCCTCTCCCTTTCACATGACATAAGATGCTGGAATTTTGTCATTTAAATGTTTCATAATGGTGCCGTACATAGTTAAACTAAAGCGTATTCCAGAAATGCGTTTATGAGTCCTACATTAACTATTTAGAGCATGTTAGTAATGGAAATACTGATGTACTTCTACAGACGCAATATTTAGAAGTGATGAAATAAGGTTTTTTAAAAGCTCTTCTATTTGCACAACCTGAACTCTGATATTTAGAAATTTTCTGTGCCCATCTGTAGCTTGCTCTTTAAACTTTTCTATTTGAGTAGAGCTGTAATAGGAATTTGAAGCCCTGACAGCAAACCCACAAGGGGCACCCTTCAGGGGCTGCAGGTAGATGAAGAAAAGTAGGCCACAAAACACCGTGCAGAAAGCGGGCTGAGTGCTCAGGGTGGGCTGCCAGCGCCCCTGCCGCTCCCAAGCAAAGCCAGCGGGCACGAGCGACTCTGCGGGCACACGAGGTAGGGACTGCGCACTCGTGCCAGCATTTAGTGCTCAGCATTTCCGGGGAGGGAAGAGGAACGCCTTCCTCTGGGCGCCAGCACTAAGGAAGCGCGGCCTAGCAGCCGGCAGCAGAAATCTGAAGCTCATCACTTTGGTTTGGTGACCAAAAAGAAAATTATAAACTGGTTCCAACCATGTTTTCCAAAGCAAAGGACAGCAGACCGAAGAGAAATCTGGGAAATCTACGCAAGTCCTCAGCCCTCCAACGTGCGCCTTCAGGCAGCCTGCAGGGAGTGCCTACTACTGCCGCCGCAAGGCCAAGCAGTTGGAGAAGAAAGCTCTGAATAACTGAGGGAAGATTGGCACACTCGTGCAGGTGGCCGGGCTCTTGCCCTGTCTGCCACCCACCGGCTGCCCCACGGACACCCATGAATACCAGCCCGCAGCACGCCAGGAGCACACTGCTCTTGGAGAACACCAGTCATGCATAAAGTAAGGAAGTCAGACCCCACGTGAATGATTGGGGCCACCCCTGGGCCCAGAGGTGGGAGGGCGGGCGGGGGCGGCAGCCTTGCGGGGCTGCTGTCTGAGAGGACCGCTGAAGGAATATTTAGGTCCAAATCCACTCCTCCCTCTGTTTGCTTCATTTTTTGGGCGCTTGTTCACAAATATTTTTATTAGCATAAAGGTGCTGGTCACTTGTCTAGGAAATCAGGAAAATATAAAGTGACATAATTTAATATTTAACTAAATATTTGCTAATATTTTAACAATATTTGCTAAAGCAAATCTCTTTTGCTAGAATTTTTGGGATTTACAAGAAAATCTCAGGTGATACAGAAGGTTTTAATGTAGCCTACGTTCTGTTCTCCTTGTGGCCGTCTCAGGTAAGTACGGCGCATTTGTAAGTCAGGAGGAAGATGCTGACTCGCTTTGCGAGCTAAAGCCACTCCACGGGGGGATTTCCGTGGTTTCTCTCCAAGCCCCTTTCGTTGGCTCTCAGAACCCCGCCCCGAAGCCGGGTCGCACTCCCCGCTCAGCTCCCCAGCCTCCCCCGGGCCGTGGCAGTTTCTCAGGCTAACCTTGCGCGGGTCCACACCCTCGCAGGCACTCTGTGGACTAGGCCTCTCCTGAGATTTATCGGACACTCTCCTGGTGCTGAGGAGTTGCTTATGCATCGTGCTAGAGAAGACCCCCGAGGCACAACGCCGCCTTCACGGCTCTGCGTCACCTTTCCGCCGGCTCCCCTCACTTGTGGCTGCTGAGCCCAATCCCAGGGGAGCCCCCAAGCTTCCCAGCTGGCCTGCTGTAGAGTGACGCTGAGTTTCCACCTCCTGTCTGCACTTTTTGGAAAGAACTAAGTACTTATGGCCACGCCTGTTACAGTTCACATCTCGGATGCTGCACGAGGGCCTACACTAACAACTTGGGCCCCAGCCTGCTGTTGAGGACAGTTTTCAACTCAAGTGGATAAAGGAGTAGGAGCACAGTTCCTCCAGAGTATGAAAAAGAGTGCATTTAGTTTTGCAAGAAACTACAAAACCTCCTTCCTGAGTGGCTGAACCTGTTTCTATTCGGGTCAGCAGCACAGCATGAGTTCCCGGAGCCTCAGGTCCTGGCCTGCACTTGGCCGTGCAGAGGTCATCGTGCCCTGCCTCAGCCATCCAGAGAGCTGCAGCAACTTCTCGGTGCTGTTGAACGTGGACTTTGATAACCTATGCAGAGCCAGCATCTGTCTTGCTTGCTCCTTGGTCTGTGATTCTTCTTTTTGTCCTACTTGAATTATGCTGCTCTGCTTCTCATTCTTAAGACAAAAGGGAAATTTGAGTGGGGCGCCCCAAGCCTTAGCCCAGGTGGAGGATGTGCAAATACTGTCTCCAGGGTTCTCCCTCTGTAACTTCTTGATGGACAGGCGGTCCCAGCTCAGCTGGGGGTTTCCCGTTCATCAGGGCCCAAAATGCTACCATACGCTCCCTGGCGAGGACAGCCCAACATCAAGTCATTTATTATTAAGCTCAGCATAAGAGAGAGAGAGAGAGAGAGAGAGAGAGAGAGAGAGAGAGAGAGAGAGAGAGAGAGAGCAGATACATTACATATTTTGTTTGTTTTGTATATATTTAGTACAGGGTCTCACTACTCAGATAGGACTCAGTGATCCTCCTGTTTTCAACCTTCCAAGCGCTGGGATTACAGGCGTGTGCCACCACGCCCAGTCTCCATTGCGTCTGAGCGCGCCCCGGAGCAGGGACCAGCTTGGCAGGCTGATATTATTTGTTTTTAATATATGTATATTTGTTTGTTTTTCTTTGGGGGTTTTATCATACCCGTTTCAGCCAGGAATATGTCTCATCTGGTAGTCATCAGCCATGCAGAAAAACACACCAGCTATAGGAACAAAGCTTGGTAGTTACATCAACAAGTCGGTTGTGGGTGGCCACACACGGACCACGCGCTGGGAAGCACGAGCTTCACCAGCTGCTTCAGAAGGTGAACAGGGCCCCCAGGAATTTCAGCACCGAGCCCATGGGCAGGCACAGAGGAACCCCGACCTGGTCTACTGCAGGGGAGCCTGCGATTGCTGACTCTGCGGTTTCAGCCTCCCGCCTGCACCCTGAGGCCTGGGACGACAGAGACGGAGGCCCCCGAGTGTGTAGGGTCTGGGGCCGGCGGTGCTGCGTGCCCTGACGCCCACTGGACCGGCCTGCTCAGCTCTGTCCTGGCGTTTCCAGTTCCCTCTTCTAGGAGGCCGCTTCTTGGCTTGTCCTGGACCCAGCACATTTGCTCCACTTCCACTGGGACGGACCTAGAGCTCTGTTCCCAGTTCCGAAGAAGGGACAAGTGGAAAAGCAAGAGGCAGTGCTGGCAGTGCATACATGGGGCTTTCAAGAGATTAGTGTTCAGGCTTGTTAGTGTTTCAGTAGTTGGGGTGAATTTCTAGGACAGCAAGAGAAACAAGTTAAACACTCGTGCTCCTCTGTCACCACCTTCCGGCTTTCCACAGCCAGGCTCCCCATTGCTCTGCTGGCCTGCATGGTCTCCTCACAGTCTCCTGGCTTCCTCAGCCTGCTGCCCTCTGCTTGGAGCATTCCTTCTGTCTACCCTCTGCTCTGGATGGACTGACCACTGCCATTCTACATTCTTCTTCTGTCGTGCAGTAAAAATGAACTATTACCTTCAGGAGACGCTTCTGTCTGGAACTCACTCCAGCGAGCTCGGCCAAGCAAGCTCACCTCTTCCCTGAAGAGCCAGCAGCCATCTGCAGGGACCGCTGGGTGACCCAAGGCAGGCTCTCTCTTGGGAAGCCCTTGTTGATTTGGGTGCTGGTCTCCTCCATCACACCTGTGGCAGCTGCTGTTGCCTAGGTTCCTGTGACTCCGCTCCCTTTGCCTGTGTCCCATGGTGGAAGGTGAAGAAGGCCACGAGCCTGAGAAGCCCCGATGCCTTGCATGTGGACATGAGGCTCGGGTGCACAGAAGGGACATGGGTCTGGCCCCCACATCCTCAGGTCCCCTATCCCGCGCACTCATTCCAAGCCAAGCATGTTCTTTTCTCTACTAAATGTCACGTTCTATCAGTTGGCATTTTTCATAAATGAACCCCTATCTGCTTCTAAGTATACATAGCTGCTCAGGAATTTGGATTACAGGGAAGAAGGCACAGCTCATTGGTGGAGCAGTGCCCGATGTGTGTGACACCTAGGTGTGATCCCAGCAGGGCATCAGAAAGCAGAAAAGAAAAAGGCAAAAAATTGCATTGATAGCAACATTCTGTGTTTTTCAAGACTGCAATTAAATTAGAATACGTATAAGTGTGTGCGTGTGTACAATATACACATGTACACACACACATATATATATATATTTACTTACATAAATACACATATGGCTTGATTATCTCAATGGATGTGATAAAGAATAGGAGGGAATTAGTGAGCTGAAATTAATTTTTTTTTAATATTTATTTATTTATTTATTGCGTGTGTGGGTGTGTGTGTGTGTGGCCAGCTCAGCCCACCAGGGGGAGGGCTGGCTGGCATGTGGTGCTGGGGGATTGAACCATGGTCCCTGTGCTTTGCTAAGCTTGTTCTAAGTAGGTGCTTTAGACCACTGAGCCATCTCACCAGCCCCTGAAATTAATTTCTACTTGAAAAAGGTTAAGCAACTGTGTATAGTAGCAGAATCATTGTTAATCATATAAATGAGAACATCATCATCTTAGTTCTAAAATATTCACCGATAGGTGACTTTAAAGAGTGCTACAAACTTCAAATATTAATGGGTTCCCAAACTCACACTCACATCTGCTTTTCAGGACCCAGATCCTTATACCATGTGGCTTCGCAGTGCAGTGCATCACATGAAATTTCAGAGGAAACATGTTTTCTGACATCCACCGCTGACATTTGTTGTGGAAATTACAACACAAAAAGCTGTTACCAAAGAATATGTACACAGATAAGAAGATTTATGCATAGGAGCAGAAGCTTCGAGGGTGGCCAGCTTTTCTCAGCGACTCCATTTAAACATACAAATCCACCGTTACCATCCACAAGCTAAAAGTAGCAATACCCAGCCACCTGGTTAACACCCACATCCTATGTCATGAGATCATGCGTGATAATTAAATCTCAGATGTTCCCTGATGGGACAGGCTCTGAAATCAACCTCTGTAGAGGTTGAATATATAGTAATTATTTGTCAATATTTTCATATTTATTATCCCATTAGGTTATAGACATCAGAGAAGCAAAAATAAATACAAAATGGGCTCAAGAAGACACAACTGAATGTCGCAGTGTACCTCAAATCTGAGCTTTGAGACAGACCCTAGTTTCCCAAATGTAAACATCATGACCAACTTGGCTCAGTAAACTAGTGCACTAAAAACTAGCCCAGCTACAGCCCAAGGGAAATTCCTGTGGAAGAAGCAGACAGATTTTTCCAGAACAACAACAAAAAAATTCCTCTAAGTTGAGAACATAAAAGCGTTAAAGGCGTCTGAGCAAAGCGCCAGTCAGCGTCTTTACCGGCGGTGGGTGGATTGCTGATAGCCAGCGGGATTGCGAAGGCGTCGCCCTGCACAGGGACGTGCTGGGTCTGCCCGGAGCCTCCCTCCCAGCGCAAACCCTGATCTGTCGGTCCTTAGCGCTCCACAGTGCGCAGGTTATGCCCGGGAAAGGCAAGGATGGCTGATCTCCCTCCCTGCGTCAGGGGTGTAGGCCGAGCAGGTACAGAAGACAGTGATCACATTTCCTCACCTGGTAGAGCAGCCCAATGAAGAAATGACTCCTACTTTTGCTGATATTTAATCTGTTGAGTTTCCAATTAACATAAGATAGTCTCAAGTTTACTTTGATTTTTACTTAAAAAATCAGATATTATGACATTATAATGAAATATTTAATGGATAAATGTATGATAAGAGCTGTAGATTGCTAGTGTCCATTTAATTAGCTATAAACAGATCCTGCCTCAATGGATGCTATAAAATTCTTTATATTTGCATATAAACTCGGACTATGCGTCGTACTTGGAAATTTAAGATAGCAGCAAATGCTCACCTTATCATGACAAATAGGTGTGTCAGATCTTGTCATAACCTTAGAGGCTTCATGGTTACAAAGATGTATCATTCATGTCCCCTTTCTATTATACCTGACATCTGAGAAGCCACAAACATATCCTTTGTGTGAAAACTGTGATGGGAAAGATTTTCCATCATGAAATGAGTATGATGTTGACGTTACTATTTCTTTCAAGAGGACCAAAGCCGTCTATTCATCTCGATCCAACTAATGCTGTGGTACAAACATGAAAGGCACAAAAGCCACTGAAGGATCGCTGGACTGCGGTTCCTCACGCCATCACACGGCTTGGGCTGGCAATCGGTAGCAGCCAAGGTCAGGAGCACAGCCTCTAAGGCGCACTTGGGAATGCAAAAGCTGAACACACAATCACTTCTCATGGGGAAGACCCCAAGCAAAAAAATAAACAAAACAAACTTTGGGACAGTGTTTCTGTAGCCATCAGACACTCGGAGAAGGCGCCCCAACGAGGACTCAGTGACCACCTCCGGCCACCCTCCCCAACCTTGTCCTGCGCTCAGCACACTATGTGTGTCTGCCCCATGCTTCCTGAGGCTGTGCATTTGGTCGCTGGGTCTGGAAATGGCCAGCCAATCCCTGCATGTTACCGAGACTTCCATGTTAATGAGGCTTTCGCTAGGGTTTGCCATCAAATAGGTCACCAAAGCAACAGAACAAACAAGCAGAAGCAAAGCCAGGAAATGACCAGGCAGGGACAGACAGAAGCAGTAATGGATCAGTTATGACTCAGCAGACGCTGATTCAGAAAAGCCACATTCCAGTGAGATTTAGCGAGCGTGCTATCTCTGTGACGCTTGATGCATTGCATAGAGCCAAAGGTTTTGTTTGTCTAACTTTATTTGGAAGAATGTCTTCCACTTTTTAAAGTGGCTATAAATTCCATGTATTTATACTGCCAATGAATTTTATATGGATAAATATGCCAAATTCAAAATAAAATTTGACTGAATTCCCAGCAAAAGAGATTGAACACTCCCTAAATGATGATGTACCAAATGCACACACACATACACACACAGTGTGGGCTCATGCGCAGCAGTGCTGGTGTGAGCTCGCCACTAAGTTCACCCTGCTCATATAATTTCTCAGCAGTGGACATGAGTACTTTTCTCTAAGCTAACTTAGTCATCTCCAGGTTACATTTTGGTCCTCTGAGTTAACTAGATTAATTTTTGGCTTTAATTAATTTGTCCGGATTGATTTAGCCTCTTTTTGTCTTCCCCAAGAACCACAAAAAGCCTGGGGCATGTGTGTGTGTGTGTGTGTGTGTGTGTGTGTGTGTGTGTGTGTGTAGGGGGAAAATTCCATGCACAACAGACAACTGGTCTACCACTGAGCTCAGTCCCAGCTCTTTATTTGGACTTCTTTGAATAAACAGCAGTTTTCCGTTTTTATTTTCCCCTCTTTTCCTTTCTTTTCTTTTCTTACCCGTCTCCTCTGTGCTTTCTAGGGAAATGTGCATGTGATCCCATGATAGAAGGAGCGGAGGAGTGTGGCTCACAGCCCAGCTGCGCAGCAGATTGCACCTGTGTTCTCACACGTGCTGTTGCTGTTGCTGACACGAGCTGCTGTTCACGCGGCCGTGGGAACCACAGAGAGGAGGAGAAGCAGGAGGATCAGAGGAGAGGTGGCCCGAGCATCGCAGGCGCGCTTTTGCAGGGCAGCACAACAGATCTGGATGGCCTTGGCGCTGGCTCGCCACACATCCTACTCAACAAAGACGCGCTGCATCTGCTTCCTGGGCTGAAAACACCTTGGCTCAGCATGGTGCTGCCAGGGCGACGTCACGGCCATCGGAGGCCCAAGAGCGCTGTGGCTGGCGGCCGTGCTTTGGTCCCATCTGCTCACCCTTTCTGAGCACCCTACACACTCGCACTCCACTTAGCTGATGTACAGACGACTCCCCGTTGGCCACCTGCTGTCACATGTAACCCTTCAGGTACATTTTGCCCTGTCTTTTTAGTTTGCTTGCCATGGATGACCCTGTTAGACTTTTCCCAACTACTTTGCAACCAGAGGAGGTGCTCAGCTCCTTGGCAAATGCATCTGTGCCAGCTCAGGGAGGTGCTCCTGAGATTGCCAGGTTCAAAGCCCACCCTCCCACATGTCTATGTCAGCCTGTGTGGCGAGCTGCCCACTACCCTCTTCACGGTCACCATTTGTGCCGAATGTACCTGAGAAGTTTGATTGCTCCACCAATTCCTTGAGGGAGCCTGGAAGGCTGGTCCTGCTACAGCCGCTGAGACAGCTGCTGAGTACAGAGGGGGACTGGAGTGCACACAGGACATCCCCATGCTGGTGTTCCTCCTAATGTATGAGTACTTTATCTCAAATGTCTTCACTTATACATTTAATTTGTCCTCTTTTGGAGAATTTCTGTTTCACATAAACTATTACACAACAAAATTCATCAGAGTTAGTATCAAAAAAAACTTTTTTTTATTCTGCTGAATGCTTTTCAGAACTCTGCAGTCATAGACCCTTTCCATTGCCTTCTGTTCGGCCACAGAATGTAATGACTGACTCTTCTGCAGGCATTTTGGGAGATGGGTCTTTCAGGGGGAGACAGCTGAAGCTGCTGCCATGGAAGCAGACTTGTACAGCTTGATCTACTGTTACCTAATTTGGTCAACCCTCCACTCGCCATATAGAAGGTAAATTACACTATCTTCATCTTTGCAGAACTTGATTTCTGTAATTACACCTTACTAAAGCTGAAAATATATGGTGCTTCAGGGGCTGGGTAGCTTTATTTACATGCAAATGAATTTAGAGGACTCTCAGTGAACATGGCTCAGTGCCACTGTAGACAAACACGTTGATTTCAGAATAATTTCTCAAAAGTTCATGATTTTCTAATGAAGTTACTGATGAGTAATGAGATCAGTACACTCAGTTGTATTTACCCGCATATACATATAAACACTTGGATGGCCAAGCATGATCTGTCTGTGCCTTGCATTTCCTTCCGATTCAGCATCCCCTCATGAAGGGCACATGACAGACATTAGGCTGCCCTACAGCAGGAGCTCTCTGTTTGTCTATAAGATATTTCCAGCAGCCACAGGTTCTGTTGTTGGCAGCAGACCACGTGTCTGCTCCTCACCCAGCAAAAATCCATCTTTCAGCTGTGGGTTCACCCTCATTCCTGCTCCAAGTACATTTCTGCTTCTGTTAATATCATAAGAAAATCATTTTTCTTTGACTCTTTAGATCACACAACTCTGTATTTAAATATGAATTACTATTTAAAAATTAGTATTGAGATTTTTAAGCCGAATTTCTAAGCACATTCACCATAATATTAATATTTCACTTTTCACAGAATAAATATTCAAAAGTATCGTGGGATTGACTGAAAATAAAATCAAAGTTTTGTTAGAGTTACTTGATTTTCTGTTTGTAGCAACTGATGACACTACATAAAGCAACAATCATTTTATTTGTTATAAATGATGTCTATCAGTGAAGAGTGCACAATAGTGGTCCCTGGTTTCTTTTCTTATCCTGGAAAAAGCTTTCCTTAATGGTAACAAGGCAAGCATGTTCCTTACAGAACATGCTGCTTGCTCAGGCTTACAAGCTCCCAGAGAGGGAAGTAGGTCATCTCTCAAACTGTACCTGTGAGTAGGCTCATTTCGCTGGTCTTCAGTGATAGCACTTACTATTCATCACGGTTGTGACAGAGACTGGAAGCCTACAGCACAATTCTAGCAAGACCATGTCAACTTGTTTTAATTTGAGAAAAATATTATTTTATTAAAAATTACAAATCCAAAACAAACACAAGCCCGATGAAATCCAGAATAAGAAAGATAAGCTAAGAAGTGGGTTCACTGCCAAGGCCATGACTGTCACAGATGTAGACACAGAGCAGCCCTCGAGAAGCGAGCCCACCTTTGGTGAGCACTGAATACAAATCCTTAGGAGAATAGCAAAAAGGCTTAAAAGGCCAGTGTCCAGAGACATCCCAGTCACAGTCTTGGCCTGAGTAGAGGAGGAATCTGCACACCGGGAAGTCGGACCCTGTGACATCTCGTGAAAATGGGGAGCCTGGCTCCACACCACTCCCATGGCCTCAACAGCAAGCCAACACACAAGGCAGAAAATAAAATAAAAAAGATAAGAGAGCTCCAAATTCATTGCTTCAAAGTATGGCTAAAGGAAGAAAGTTTAAAAATTGTTCATTCTTAAACATTTCCTCAAACTATTTCCACATGAAGGGACACACCACATGGATTTACAATGTGTTATAGAAATTATAAAGGGGTTAGTGTAGGTCAGCACAAGTAATAAAACCTGGCTGCTTTAATGACCACAGAGGTAAAAGTTATGAGATAAAGAAGTCAAAGATCTTTTCAAGGAAAATTACAGTACTCTTAAGAAAGAGATCATAGAGGATTTCAGAAAATGGAAAGATATTCCATGCTCCTGGATAGGAAGAACCAACATTGTGAAGATGGCCATACTCCCAAGATTTCTGTACAGATTTAATGCAATCCCTGAGATGTAGAGTTATATAGAGTTAAAAGGAATACATGTGATTCAGTTCCATAGACAAAAGAGAAGATGAAAATCTTAAGTAATAAGTAACAATAAAACCTGTCCAGGAAAAATTGAATAATCACCCAATGGAATCAAATAAATGGACTTGCGAGAATTCACACTATATTTTCAATAAACTTGCCAGACAGCAGAATACAAATATTAAAATTGAAAAATCAATGGGTAAAAAGGGAGATATAAGAGATAAAATTTTGTAAAAACACCTAAAACGTAGCACTCACAAAGAAGAAAGTGAAAGATGTAAGGCAAGAAAAGGTAACTTGCTTTGTAACATTTCCAATTTCTTGTGGACAGGAATGGAGATGATGAAAAGGACTCAGCGGTTAAGAGAAACTGCCTGGAGGTCTTCTAGATGTGAATGAGGAGAAATTCAGCTTTCTCCATGTCAAACCCACTGCAAAGTACGTGTCTGAGACTTGTCATTATAAGAATAGGTAAATGGGCCACTGAAATACAATGCAGAGCTTGGCCAAGGCCTTCTAGACCTTGGATTGATGGGAAGAAAGGGAGGAGGGGAGGGGGAGGAGAGGGGAGGGGAG
>NW_004524611.1:534163-535001 GCF_000260255.1 Octodon degus
GGGGAGGGGAGGGGAGCTGGGAGAGAGGTAAGAACAAAAAGGAAAGAAGGAAGAGAAGGAACAGGAGGCATGATGGCTTTAGCAGAATGTGACTTGGGAGCTGTGAAGCTGGGGTCTGATGTGGGCCTCTTCTGAAGTGTAATAGGCATGAGAAGACCAGGTGTGGTGCATTTCTAACTGTTGATCAACTTGTTACACCCTGCTGAAATGAACTAGCCAGGAGCTGGGTGCGGGAGGCCCACCTGAGGATGGCTGGTCAAAGCATAAAAGCAGAACTGGAGAGGAAGAAGTATAGAAGTTATAAGGAGTCGTTGGTTCTCTTGGAGGACCTTGTCATGCTGGCTTTCCTGATGAACTCAGCTGTTCTCATCACTGAAGGAGCTCAGGACCTGGTTGTCTCTGAGAGTGGCTGGGGTTCATTTTGGGGAGCTCTGGTCCTCACCTTGAGCATCGCTTTCTGGATCCAAAAGGGAAGATGGTGTACAGCTCAGGCTCATGGACAAGCTTGTCGTGTTGGCTCTCCTGAGGGGAATTCTGCTTTCCTCATCCTCAGAGGCGCTCGGGACCTCACTGTCATGGAGGATGGCTGCGGCACTTGGTGGGGAGCTCAGGCTCTTCCTTTGAACTTCACTTCCTGGCTCCAGGGCAGACCTCTTGGCCTGCTGGCACAGACCCTTCACTTCACTGGCATGGACTTTCCAGCTTCCACCCCTGACCTTTGGGCCTTCCCAGTGCAGATCCGTGAAGCGGGCCTCCGTGAGACTTTGTTGCGGGCTCCAGGCCTCCAGCTGGACTCGTGGGAGGCATCGTTGTGGGCTCCAGGCCTCCAGCTGGACTC
>NW_004524611.1:535101-540608 GCF_000260255.1 Octodon degus
GGGCTCCAGGCCTCCAGCTGGACTCGTGGGAGGCATCGTTGTGGGCTCCAGGCCTCCAGCTGGACTCATGCAGGGTATTAGGATCCACACCCTCAGCTAGGTTCTTTGGTCTCTAGTGTGTGGACAGATTCCCTGCACCCTTGTATTTGATTATCTGGGTGATTCCTTGTAAAGTAATATTACAAAAGAGGTCCTGTATTGTGTTGTTCTGCCTTACAAAAACCTCAAACCACAACACCTGGTAAGGTCGTAGCTTCAGACTCAGGGTGCGCGCTGCCTCACTCCCCACACACCCCGTGCCTCCCGGCGCCCTCCCCGCCCGCACCCTCCCTGTGTGCACGTTGCTCCTGTCAGTGCTCAGCATTTCCTGTGCGCTCTGTGTACATTTATGCAATTCCCTCTGCCGATCTGTATCTTGCCGGCAAGGCTCACCAGTAGGTGAACTTGGGGTCATCTTTTGTTACGCTTCTGCCACTTCTCTCCAAAATGTCAGATGCAGCATTTAAGAAATGCAAATACTGATCTGTTGTATTATATCTATTATATTTTAAACAGTGTAAGAATAACAAAAACACTTTAGAAATGATACAGAATTTAAAAAATAAGATGATATAAATTCAATAATGGTTACTTTATTGCACATTGTATTGTTCCAGGTAAGTTGTTCAGATTATCAGACCTAAGCAAGCATGCATAATTGGTTAAAATTATAATATTATATGCTGTATTATATATTGTATATAATACTTTATATATAATACATTTATGATATATAATATATTATGCCATACAATATTATATAATAATATATTATATCATGAAATATTATATAATAATATAATATTGTATACAATATTATATAATAATATATTATATCATGAAATATTATATAATAATATAATATTGTATACAATATTATATAATAATATATAATATTATATTGCATGCAATATTATATAATATATGATTTCCCTTCCTTTTTTCTTTCTTTTCTCCCTTCCCTCATCCAGGATGTTCTTTCCTTTACAATAGTTTCTTCTCCTTTCATGATATCTATTGTACCTTTCAGATTTTATTTACTCTTTCAGGGTTTTACACTACAGAGACAAGAGGATGTTTACACATGTGGATCTGATTGACTCATTTATGAGTGTGGTCTCTAGTTATATCCATTTACCTATAAAAGCCTCACATTTATCTTTCTTTATAACTGGGTAATACTCTTCTGTATAAAAATATCAAGTCTGGGGGCCAGGAAACTGACTCAGTACAATTAGCTCTTCCTTGGCAAGCACAAGGGCCTGAGTTTAATCCCCAGTTCTGCCAAAAAAAAAAAAAAAATCAAGTCTTTATGAGCCATTCCTTAGATGATGGGCATTTGGGTTGCTTCCAAGATTTAGCTCTGACCAATTGTGCTTCTAAAATAGACTGCTGTGATATGATGGTTCAGTTCTTCTGGGAAAAACACCTAAGAGGGAAATAGCTGAGGTAGATGGGACCTCTAATCCTAGTTGTTTACTTAGGAATCTCCACACTGATTTTCACAGTGGTTGCACCAATCTGCATCCCCACCAACAGTAGAAGAGTTCCTTTTCCCTACAGCCCCTCTAGCATTGTTATTGGTTGACTTCTTGATGACAGTCACTTTTTCTGGAGTGTAATGGAAAAAGTGGCTCTCCACATGCTGACGACTAAAACGAGACCTGTACCTCTCAGCACGCACTAAAATAAACAACTCAAAATGGATCAAAAATCCAAACATTAAGACAGATGCTAAATCTACTAGAAAAGAAAGTAGAAGAAATCTTGAAGCTATAGAGGCAGGCAGAAACTTCATGAAAAAACCTGAGATTGCATGGGCTATACCTCCAAGAATCAAAAACTAGGATCTCATCTTACGAAAAATCTTCTGCACATTGAAAAAAAATCACCAACAGAGTAAAAAAGAAAACCCACGTATTGGGAAAACTATTTAGCCAACTATTTCTCAGACAAAGGACTTCTATCAAGAATGTACAAAAAATTAATAAAATCAGGCCTCCAAAATTCAAAGACCTAATCCAAAAATAGGCTTCTGAAACAAATATATTATTCTCAGATGAAGAAATCAAAGGGCACACAAGAATATGAAAAAAATCAACATCTTTAGTCAATTGAGGATTTTTAAAAATTTTGAACAATTACATATTTGTCTTAAATTTAGGGTAATTTATAGAACATGCATCCACATCTGATTAAGCGGGTAACATGGAAGCCCTCAGGGAGCTTGCTGAGACACACGCAGAGTCGCAGTCGCTCTCCCGGCACCAGCACCTATAGCGGAGCAGAGACCCCACTCTGCCTCACAGTCTCAGTGGGGGCAGTCACTGGTCATGGAGATTAAAGGCAGAAACTGTGCAGCAGAATTGCATGATGTAGAACACTCCTAACTTCGCAGCATCTGGGAAGTAGGGAGATAAGGGGGAGCCGGGAGGACAAGACACCCTCCAGGTCAGGACCCCAGGGAGCACCTCCGCCATCCAGGCCCTGCCTCCAAGTATGAGACTTGTGGAGGACATGTGAGATCTAAGTCTTAACCTTATTAGTCTAGATCTGATGTGAAATTTGATTTAAATCCTTCAGTCCTTTCAAAGAAAGTTTTCAAGGTAATAAGTGTAGCGCTCCAGATTCAGCTTGTAATCATGCCCTTCACAGTTCTTTCCCTTCACTGGATGCTTAAGAGTGAGTGGATGGAGGAAAACAAACATTTCAGAAATGAAAAATGAACTGAGCACCGTTTTCCAGATAACTAAGCATACTCTGGCTAACCAGGATTTTACTTGGTGAAAATCGTGGCCCTGACAGCTCCTGAGTGAGTCAGTACACACTCTGTCTGTCAAGGAAGTTAGAGGACCCCGGGAATAGTGACACCGCTCCAGGAAAGTGGAAACTTCCCTGCTCAGGGCTCTTCACCAGCATGGGTGGAGATGGCGCTGTCCCTGCGGGTCCAGCAGTCCCCCTACTCCAGCCTCCCCTGACTCCACGCAGGCTGACCTCCATGGACCATTGAGACCTTGCATGAATGCATCTCAGCTTCCCAGCGGGCTGCATCTGCCAGCTGTGGAGTGTTGGGGGCGGCGTGCAGAGAGTGCCCAGGGCAGGCCCCACCACACAACACTGCTGGCCACAGAGCACGCGAGTGTCCCGCCATTGTGGGGGTTTCCATTCAGAAGCTCTCAGACCGTACAGCATTCTTTAGCTTGTACTTCCCAGGACAATTCCCTCAGCAATACCACACACCACAGAATGTGTGCATCTTCATGTGGTTGTGTTTAAAACTCTCATTTCTTGGCATTTAGGGTTTATAACACATGGACTCTGGGACCCAATACATATGCAATTCTTACCCCTTCATTGCCTGTTAGCTGCCTGGAGGATGCATCAGCTAAGGTGCCCAGCTTGCCCTGAGTCAGGACTTTAGACTGTACCTGGGAAGCCCTTGAAAATACCAAGTTCTGCCCATCCAACTGTTCTTCAAGGGACAGTCCCACATCATGTGTTTTGTCACCCTCTGAGGATCCTGTTAGCAGAATCAGCACTGCTTCCTGGAAGAGTATTTGTAAAGCACAGTTCTCCACATAAATCCACGTCAGTTTAGTTGGCTGTAGTTTGCAATAATCTGATTACTAACTTCTAATTTTATCAGTCCTCAAATACCAATCCACAAACACATTGTTTCCCTTTTGGTCTTTTGTTTATACAAGTACTCAATCTATACAACAATGCTTTTCCCTGTATCAATAATGCATTCTGGGCTGGCCAAATAGCTCAGCGGGCTAAAGCATCTGCTTAGGCAGATGCAGCAGCCGGGGTTCTATCCCCAGTGTGCCTGGAGGTTCCGGCCCCACCCCTGGGGCTTGCTGGGGGCCCAGCTGGTTGAGATGGTTATTGATACTGGGTGTGGTGGCTCATGTCTGTAATCCCAGCACTTAGGAGGCTGAACACTGGCAGAGCACTACTAGTTCGATCTACATAGTGAGACCCTATGGACCCTGTACTAAAATTTTTAAAAAGCCATTCCTTTTGAGCATTTAATCACTTACCCAGTCTTTTCTATAGAAAATGAGTTCTTGGGGGCCAGCGAGATAGCTCAGTGGATGAAAGCACCTGCTTAGGCCCATGCAGAGACCATGGTTCAATCCCCAGCACCACATGCCATGCCAGCCCCACCCCCAGGGCAGGCTGAGTGGGCCAGAGGCCAGGTGTGGTGGCTCACGCCTGCAATCCCGGCACTGGAGAGGCTGAAAGCAGGAGAGACACCAGCAATCCGAGCTGCATAGTGAGACCCTGCAACAGCCAACTACATAAAAACAGAAAATAAAATGAGTTCTTATAAAAAGAAATACACTGAGAATGAAAGCTTGACATATGAAATTTATGACATCGTATTTTAAGAAATATGTAAGGCAGCCCAGCTGGCTGAAGGCAGAATCTCACAACATATTTCAGAAGCACCTGTCAGATCTATCGTACAAGTAAGAATATTTCCAAGGTAGCCACAATTTTCATGACCAATGTTGAGTTGTATATTAAGTACGGAAATCCCCAGAAGTTATTCTTTTTTTCTAACTTACTGTTCAAATGAGTAAAATCTGGGGCTAACGATCTGAATTGTTTGTCTAAGCATGTCTTTTCCTAAATTGCAAGGAAATTCATCCTTTTCATGCCCCATGTAATTTATGGACATTTGTAAATAAATTATTTTCGGAGCTATCTCCTTTGTGGCCTGGGTGGCATGCACACTGCATTCAGGAGACAGGCACTCATTTTCTCTGGGACTGGACTGGAAAACACGCAGCCCTCAGCGGCTGAACTGGAACCGCGCGTTTGCAGAGTGCAGTGCGCGGTGGTGATCCGTGAGCGGGCAGCAGACACCGGTCCCAAGCCTGCAGGCGTCAGCCACCCTGGGCCCTGCAGAGAAGGGACTTGCACTCGGCCACCTGGTACAATGAGCCTGGCCCAGGAAAACACGGCAAGCGCAGCACAGCTCGGAGGGCCAGGGCAGAGTCCTGGGAGCAGCCGGCAGCCCTCACTCTGTGCACTTACCGAGGTGTGTGGTCTGCACCCTTCCATGGTACACCAACTAGAAGAACAGCTTTTAAAGTTTCGAGGAAAATGTAGACCTAACATGTTCCATACATTCAAAAAGTTAGTTTCCTGAAAAAATGACTCTGTGGGAGCAAATTGTTTTCAGCTTTCATTTAGCAGCCACAAAGGTAAGAAACGCAGTGTCCAGTTTCTGGGTTCCAGGGTTGTTCAATCAGCCACAGCCTAAAATCTGAGTCCAGTACAAATTCCTAGGGTGAGCCAGGCGCGGTGGCCCAGGATCGCAGTCTCTGTACTCTCGGTGAGGCAGAAGAATCTCAGTCCAGTCCAGCCTGGGGATGGGAGCAAATAAGAGAGACTGTGTTTGAAAATTTATGAGAGAGAGAGAGAGAGAGAGAGAGAGAGAGAGAGAGAGAGAGAGA
>NW_004524611.1:540724-574631 GCF_000260255.1 Octodon degus
AAGAAGAAGAAGAAGAAGAAGAAGAAGAAGAAGAAGAAGAAGAAGAAGAAGAAGAAGAAGAAGAAGAAGAAGAAGAAGAAGAAGAAGAGGAAGAGGAAGAGGAAGAGGAAGAGGAAGAGGAAGAGGAAGAGGAAGAGGAAGAGGAAGGAGGAGGAGGAGAAGAAACCTTCCACACCTTTAGCACTGTTTATGCCATAATCTGCATTCTAAAGGGATAAATGCCTTCCCACCCTGCGGTCATCATAGGTCACCTTCTTTTTTAAAAATGTACTTAAGCCTTATTAGTACGTGTTCGCCATGCACAGCGATCGCATCCGTCACAGGGATTTTGAACCTCTACGTGACATATCTGAGTTACTCCCTTCTGCCATGTCATCCTGCCCTTCAACCCTTCTTCCCTCCCCAGTTACAAGAGCCTTGTTTCTTTCTTTCTTTCCTTTCTCTCTCCCTGAAAGGCCTTTGCCCTCCTTCCCCTCACCCTTCCCATCCCAGTGCACTCTTCCTGTCTCCCGGGGTCTCTCCTCCATTCTGTGCTCCCCTTTTCACCTTGAGTCTCCTGCACAAGAGCAACAGTGTGATTTAAATTTTGTCTAATTTATTTCACTTAAATTTGTGGTCTCAAGATGCAGCTTTCCCAAGGGACGGATCTCATGTTTACCTCTCTTTGTGGCAGAACAGTACTCCATTGTATATAAATACCACATTTTTAATCAATTCACTATTTGATGGCCCTACAGGCTGTTCCCAAGATGTCGCTATTATGAATTGTGCTCCTGGAAACACTGGTGTGCAGGCACCACTGTGCTGTGACTACCTTAGATGTAGGCAGAAGACACTTGAGGAGTACCTGGGTCAACTGGAATTTCTAGGTTTAAATTTTTGAAGAATCTCCGCACTGATTTCCAGAGTTCGCACCAACTTTCACTCCCACCAAAAGTGGGGAAGGGTCCCTTTTCTTTGACATCCCCGCAGTGTTTGCTGTTGGTTGATTACCTGAATAGAGCCATTTCCAATTTCTTTCATGATCACATTCTAAATTTAGAGGTATTTCTGGAGCTGTACTTGCTCTTCTTTAGAGAAAAATCTTTCCTTGTAGGAGGTGGTTATTCCTCTACTTTTAGCTTCTACTTTAAAACAGAATACTCTCTCAGCAATATCAGCAGGATAAATTCCTTGCTTTATGTGATTTTGCTTGATTCATTATTCATTTATGAATGCCACTCTGAAGCAGTTAATCAATTCTTCCCCTGTATGCACTCAGAAAATAACCTAGGAAACTTGTATTTAACAAGTGCTGTGGTTCTATACAGCAGGATTACACTGATAATGCCAGGCAAATCCTTAAATTTCTGAAGGCTGGAATCATAAACACTACACATTTGAATCCTCCAAGTGCTTCAAAGTTTTGCATATATGAAAATATCTGTCCAGGTTAACAGCCACCTGTGGCCAAGGCCCCTGTGCGTCATTCCTCAAGTGTGTGTAAATCGCCTGCTGTAAGATGAGCACTGCTGAGTGTGCCCGGCAGTGGACAAAATGGAAAAGTCCTTCATTCTTCAGGCTTTCACACTTTTGTGGAAATAAGTCAAATGGAAGTTAATATGAATTGAATTTTGAAGTGTAAAAACAAAAGCAAGAACAAAAATCAGAAACAAAGACAGAAACAAGGCAACAAAGAACACACATGTCACAGATTTCAGAACAAGCATAGCTGCTCAGTGGTTAACACTTAGTGTGCAAATCGGGGGCCTGCTGCTGTTTCAGGTGTTGCATGTAAGTTACTGGCTCGCTTGCTTCCTACAGCAGCTACGGCATGATGTGGGTGCTACTTTCTCACCAGTTTTGGCAAAAAAAAAGCAAGCAAACAAACAAAGAAAAAGCAAAGCCCTATTCAGGACACTTCTGTGCCTCGCCAGCCCAGGGAGCAACGGGCCACGACCTGCGTCCAAGCAGCCAGCCTTCCGGGGTCAAGACAGGCAGCGCTCTGAGCAGCTCCTCCCCAGAGTGGTGCTGCTGATGGGGCTGCCTATTCCGGGGGAGGGCTGCACACGCAGAGGGCTGTCAGGCAGGGAAGCGGGCAGCAATGCGCACTCCTGTTGCAGGTGCTGACAATTTATCCATAGTGGCATGTAGGAGCAGAGGAACATTGGGAATTAAAATACAATTTTTGCTCAAACAAGATTTGGGCACAATGCTAGGGCATAACCTCTTGGCAGGAAGCTAGCAAAGGCCCGAAAGCTCCTGATGAGTGCTAGTGACATCAAGGATACTGCCCAAGTGCCTGGTGCTCCCACTGCTCGAGAAAGACCACCCGGGTGACCGAGGACTCATATACATGCACACAGTACTGAACTGATTAGGGGACATGTACTGTTCTCCCCACAATGCATCACTGCCCATCCAAGAAGGGGGTCTGGACAGACATGCTCCTTCCGTGGCTAGCTGTTCCTGGCTGTTGATTGTGTCTCAATCATAAAGTTTTACACATGCTCTTGGCTCGGTTTCTTTTATGCAGTGCAGGGGGTTTCATCGTGGAGGGAGACATCTGCAGACTGGAGAAACGTGCTTCCCTTTCCTGTCTTCGCAGGCTCACGTTCCATGGAAACGAAAGTCGCCCTGAAGCTTTCCGGCACCTCAAAGCTCGACCTACATCAATGTTTTTCTTTCTGACCCTTTGGAAACAACACTAACCCACAGGTGATTAAAATCCCAGCAAGGAACTGGTGCTGCGTAAGCACTTTTCAAGCTGAGTTTCTCACAACTAGGAAGCGTCTTGGGTAGAGGATAAAGAAGCCCAGGAGGAGCGCGGGCAGGTGGGCGGGAGCGAGGTCACACTCAGAGCAACAGCTTTGAGTCTTCCGGCGGCACTGCCTTGGGTCCGGCATCCTCGTCCCTTCCTACCATGAGCAGCTCCATTGCTCCGCCTGAACATCGTCACTTGGGACCCCCATGCCCCTTTGTGACGCCTTGCTTGTCTCTGACACCCAGTGAGCCGGGCCATCAGCTCACTGAGGATGTAGATTGTCTTCAACTTTATGAAGACAACAACAGAGATGTTTTATTATTTCTCTTTCTCATTTATTACTTGGACTATTTTGCAAATGAATTCACAGGTCCCTCCTGGTAGGCTGCGGCCGGCGCTGTTCGCACGTCTGCCCCCGAGGGGCTGCGTCCATATTAGCAGACTGCAGAGGGAGAATCTGGCACCCGAAGGACTTACAGCTGCCCAGGGAGCAGGAGGGCAGCGTGCGCTTGGGCAGCAATCTGGCTCTGCCATGCCTTGCATCTCCCGATAGCAGACGACGGTCTGTAACTTCTAATTTTGTAACAAAATTGATTAACACTCACTCTGAGTGCACCAAATTACAATCTTTATGGGATGCTTCATTCAGCTTCCGCCTCTCTATTAGTCACGTTGTCATGGGACCTGCAAGGCTAATTGCGTGGGGAAATTTAATACATGAACTACCTGGATTTAATTTCCCTGAATCTATCCCATATTTTAAAAGTATAACTCAACAGAAACTATTCTCAGAGTTGGTGAATGTGCTAATCCTCAAATATTCAAAGTGAGAAAGCATAAAGAAAATAGTCGAAATGTAGCTGTTCCTGTGCCCCATGCCAACAACTTCTCCTAAAGTAATATAAACCCCCAAAAAGGGAGAAATCCCCAAATCAGCATTTCCTGACAAAGCAGCCTGCACTGGGAGAGGGGCAGGCAGGGGCTTCTCTGCTTTCAGTATTTGCACAAACACACAAGCAACCAGCCGCCCCTTGTCCACCCAGGCTCGGCGCTGTGGTCTGGATCAATCCCCTGCAGTCTCACCTCCCTTCTTTCTCCTTCGACATCCAATCCATCAACAAGTCCTCGGGGCTCTGCTGTGTGTACCTGGAATCCACACGTTTCTCATTACTCGCTGCTCTGAGGGCTCCAGTCGGCCTCTTGGACTGCAGCCTACGTCCTGGCCCACCCCATGGTCCCGGAGATGTCCAGCCACTTCTCTGGACCCCAGCCTTCTAGAGCACGGTGCGGCTCACAGAGCCGTGATGGGGATCATGTCTCATCCGCCCACCTCTGATGAATCACACTTTCTCTCAAGGCAGCATTATTAGCCTCCTTATTCCTGCACATATTCCCAGTGCCTGGCATACAGGTAGAAAAGGAAGTTAAAGAAACATGTGCGTCCTTTAAAATTTTTCATTTATAACCAGGAAAATAGCTGCACTGGCTACTATGGATGTCCTTGCTGGACACCAGCTCCAGACATGCAGGTACCAGGACAGGGCTGCAGGTTTACTGGAAATGCAGACTATGACTTTGCCCGGATTGCACTGAATTAGGATTGGCCTTCTTTGGTGCTGGAGACTGAGCCCAGGGCCTTGTGCATCAGCTTGTGCTCTGCCTCTGAGCTATGGTGCAGTCCAAAGATCTATTTCCCTGCTCTATTTTAGGGACCCACAAGTCCACTAAACTTTTTTTTATGTGTGTATTTTTTTAGGGAAGGATCTACAGGGTGTTCAAGGTCTCACTACTAGATCGGACTCGTATTGTTTACAGCCTGTTCACAGCCTTCCAAGAGCTGGGATTACAGGTGCGTGCCACCATGCCCAGTCCCAGGGCACCCTGGGGGTGGGGCCAGTATGGCAGGCCCAGGGATCGAACTCCCGGTCCCTGCGCCTGCTTGCAGGTGCTTTAATCTGCTGAGCTATTTGGCCAGCCCTGTCCATTAAACTTTGAAAGCATTTGTTCACATGTCCTAGGAAGCCTCTGAGCAAGTAATCCTAGAAAACAGAAAACTTTCCATGAGCCTTTCCCCCAGGGTTTAGGAATGCAGAAGCGAGAGTATTCCAGGAGTCCATTTCAGGACAATGGACAGGACAGGCTGTCAGCGTTCCTGGTGCCGAGGCACCTTAGGGGATGACACCCACAGTGCGAAGGAGGAGAGGTTTCACGTGGCTCGCATTCAGGGTTCCAGCCCAGGCTGGGCGCCCCAAGGCAGGAGCACCAAGGCATGCGTGTGGCAGAACAATGATCCTTCGTGCACGGTGCTCGGGAGCCAGAACAGGGCGGCCTGCCGCAGAGGAGGGGCACGGCTGGGCTCGGCCCACGACCAGCCTCTTCCGGGGCCTGTGCAGATACAGCTGTGGGCATTTCCTAGCCACCCAGGGGACTTCCTGGGTCAGGCATGCGGACAGTGGACTGTCACCACCACGTGTGTCATCAGAACAAGAGGGCCCGCGCGGCACCCCTGGGAGCCGGAGCTCAGGAGCGCTGGGCGCGTCTCCCCATCGACAGCAGCCCAATCCCATCTTGAAGTCACAACGCAGCGGGAAGTCGGCTTGTCTGCAGATGATCTGGAGGCAGGGCTCCCCCAGGGACCTCGCGGGGCGGAGGGAGGAGCAGAAGCCGGAGCAGTCGCTTCCGGATGTGCACAGTGACTCCTAACGCGAGTGTCCGCAAGTGTTTGCGGTCGCAAGCTTCCTTCTCCACGCTCCTTCCTCCTGTTTCTATGGCAACATTAGGACCTTAGCTTCTCAGTCCTCCCGAAATGGGACTGCGCCTGGGAGCTCTCGAAATGTTCTCTTCTCCTCCGCCGCCTTCCGCTTCCGCTCCCTCCCACCACTGCTGCTTCTTTTTTCCTTACCTCCTTCCCTTCGTCTGCCTTATCCTGGTTATCTGTTTCTTCCCCTCTTCCTACATCTTCTTTTCACAGTACTGGGAACTGAAGCAGGTTATGCTCAACACAGGATTATTTACTTGTTTACTTATTTACTGAGACAGGCTCGTAGACATTGCTAAGTCCCTCAGTCTGGGCTGGGTCTGCAGTCCTCCTGCCTCGGCCTCCCAGGGCGCTGGGATCATCGGAGGGAGCCAGCCCACCCAGCGTTAACTCCTTTCTCATGATCTAGCATCGCCCTGCTCTCGGAAGTTGCCGAAACAGGCACATCGCGGGCTCCTGCGATGAAATCACTTACTGGAGTTGGTCTCCGGAAAGGACCGGCTTCCTCTGCACACGTGAGCTCCGGGCAGCAGCGTGAATCCGCTTTTATGGTCAGCAAGAGCCCGGGGTTCGCTGCGCCACCCGCGCCGGGCCGAGCCGGGCAGCGCGCTCCTGTCTCCCGGGCACCGCGGCCCCGCGCCTCTGCGTGAGCACCGCGCACGCTCTGCCAGCCTTACACGATCTCCCCGAGTGCGGCAGAGCCTGGACTAACGGAAAAGACGCGCAAAGGAAAGAAAGTGCTAGGAAACACGCCCCATTTAAGACATCATACGCACCTGCCTCGGGAAACTGCGCGGCCCGCCCTTCTTCTCCGGTGCTTCGGAGGCAGGTTCTAGACTGCACTGCGCTCTGCGTCTGCTGCCACGTTCCGCCGGCTCTCTGGCCAATCTCATCCGCAGGCGGGCCTCAGGACCACGTAATGGTGGCGCCCCTTCCGCCCAAGTCTGGGTAGGAACGGGGCAGGAAGATTATTTTTCCCCTTTATTTTCACCCTTCCTTGCCAGCACCTTTGGTGACAAAGTCCACCCACTGTTCGCTTCTGGTCAAGCTAGCCCTAAGGAGGTGTGGGGACTTCTTACCCGGTGTAATGGCTCTGTCGCTCGTGACGAGAGTGGCTGGCCTTAGACGGAGGAGGACAGTGTAGGATCGAGACCGCCCTTCCCCGCGGAGTTCGGGTCCTCGCACGGGAGGGCCAGGCTACAGCTCGCTCTGGCGTGCTCCTTCTCCCTCCCCTCAGCGCGGCTGATGTGCTCTGCTCCGGGGAGCTGCCCAGGCTGTACTTCCCAGACCTTGGCCTACCTTTCCAGACCTTCCCAGAGCTTATCAATTCTTCATCCTAATTAATTCTGACCTCTGAGGTCCCGGCACAATGTGCACAGCTCAAAGAACTGAGCCGGATAATTGTGCACACTGGGGATTACGTCATAGTTTTCTGGATTCTTGAACTTTGGACATTTGAGAATAGCAATTTAAAAAATCAATATGGGCTCAGGCACAGCGACCAAATTAACATCGCGTCCCTGTTCTTACCCTCCTTTTAATGAGTCTTTTTTATTTTCTACAAGACTGATCATTATAATTATTTATACCCTAATTAGTCAGATAAAGCAAATTGCTTTTCTTCTGTTCGCTTGGATGCTGGATTCAGCTCACATTGCTATCACTCCCTCACCTGGACTAAGCCGCAGAACACCGACTCGGAGGAGGCAGCCGCCTTCGTGGCCTGGGGCCCTGTTCACTTCTCCTGGGACGCAGGGTCTTCTGAGCTGGCCAGGGAGGCTGCGTTCGCGTCCGCCTGACTCAGCCTGCCTGCAAGAGCTGAGGCTCCGCGCAGGCACCACAGCCTCCGCTTCCAGCGTCTGCTCCCAGCCTCCTGGGTTTCTCAAGAAGAAAGCCGTGTCTAAACTTTTTGTTTTCCCATTTTGGACATTTCCTGTTGCTTAATTTAATTTAATTTTTAATAGAAAAACAGAAGCAAAGACAAGTAGAAAAAAAATGACAGAAACAGGGTAACATACAACAATACCTATGATACGGATATTCAAAACAGGAAGATCTAATTGGTTAATTATCTATTTTTCTATTTTTAGTATCAAATCTGTTGCTCAAATTAACAGATCTAGTTATGCAAGATTGGATAGATAATTGAATATTAGCGCTTGCTTTAAAAAAAACTTAGTGTATTCTTTCTTTTAAAAAAAATTGTTTTAAGGAGAGTATAATGATTGATAAGACTTTAGAAACAGTACACGATTAGAAGAGCAAGGTGAGAGGTATTCCACCCTGGGTTCTGTATCACACATGGCTGGCCTTGATGTAGCTGCTTAGATCACAGACCTCAGCATGCAGAGTCAGTCAAGGTGAAAGTTCTAAACATTAAATGCTATTATCCAAAAAAGTGATGAAAATTACTAATACAATCATCTCAGCCATCCTGTACAGATACTTAAATGATTTTACCCCCTTCCTTTCCCCTATCTTTTCTTTCTCTCCTCCTCCTTGTTTAATCCTTAAGTTCCATTTCTTTCCATTTTACCATGTCTGTTATGCCTTTCTATTTTATTTCTTCTTTCAGGCTCCTACAATAAGGAGACAAAACAATACTGATACATGTGGGTCTGATTTATTTCACTTATGAGTATAGCCTCTAGTTGTATCCACTTATCTATAAAGACTTTGAGTTTGTCTTTCTTTATAGCTGAGTAATAGTCCATTATATAAAAACGCCACATCTTTTTTCATCCATCCCTCAGGTGATGGGCATTTTGGTTACTTCCAAAATTTGGATATGTAAAATTGTGCTTCTATAAACATGAGTGCACATATATCACTATAGTATGATGTTTTCAGTTCTTCTGGGAAAATACCCAGAAGGGAATAGCTGGATTGAGTGAGATTTCCAGTCCTAGTTTTTTGAGAAGTCTCCATACTGATTTCCCTAGTGGTTGTACCAGTCTACATTCCCACCAGCAGTGGAGAAGGGTTCCTTTTATCTTACAGCCTCTCATTTGTTATTAGTTGATTTCTTACAATGGCCATCTTTTCTGGGGTGAGATGGTATATCAGTCTTGTGTGAATTTGCATTTCTCAAGTGGTCAGTGCTATAGAGCAATTTTTCATGTATTTATTTGCCACTTGCATTTCTTACTCTGACAAATGTGTGTTCATCTCAGATGCCCATTTTTGGATTGGGTCTTTAAATTTTGGGGGCCAAAATTTTTGTAACTCTTTATATAATCCAGATAGAAATCTTTGTCTGAGTGATTGTTGATCACAAGTTTTTCCCAAACAATTGGTTGTCTTGTCACTGTGTTGGTGATTTCTTTTGACATGCAGGCTCTTCTCAATAAGAGGAGATCCACAGGGGCTAGAGAGATGGCTCAGTGGAATAAGCACTTCTCTGGCAAGCACAAGGGCCTGAGTTCAATCCCCAGTTCTGCAAAAAAAAACAAAAAACAAAAAAACGAGGAGGTCCAGTTGTTGATTCTTCAGAGTGTTTCCCATGCAGCTTGGGTTTTGTTCATGACCTCTCTTCCTACTCCTCTGTCTTCACCGTTTTTGTCACCAGGGAAATTTAGAGTTTGTATTTTATTGTTTAGATCTTTAATCTATTTTGACTTTATTTAGTGCACAACAACAGAGCCAGGTCTAGTTTTAGTTCCCGGCATGTGGAGAGCCAGTTTCCCCAGCACCATCTGCTAAAGAGGCTCTCTTCCTTCCAGTGAACATGTTTCGCCCCTTCGGCAAAGACAAGATGGCTGAATGTGTTTGTAGTTGTATTTGCATCTTCTTTTCGGTTTCATTGATTCTCTGGTCTATTTTTTTGTTTGTTTGTTTGGGTTTTTTTGCCAGTAGCATGCTGGTTTTATCACAGTAGCTTTGTAGTATAATTTCAAGTCAGGGATTATAATGCCTCCTGCCTTGTCTTTGTTGCCCACGATTGCTTTTGCTATGCTAGGTCTTTTTTTGTTCCAAATAGATTTTAAGGATGTTCTTTCTAGACCTATGAGTACACTGTTTGAAGATCTTATGAAAAACCCACTACTCACACCCACACATGTCATTTTTGCACTGATTTCCCGAAGTGGCCACGACTAACCATGAGGCATCGCTAATGCGTCATCAGTATGCTCCGCACACCTGCAAGTCGTCAGCACAGTGCCCCTTGCAAGAGCAAAGGGTTTCTCTGGATGCTTTTAAAGTACTTATGACACTTAAAAGAGTCTCATCTTTCAGCATAGGATTAAAAGTTGTTATGATTAAAATGTTCCCCCAAATCTATATGGAGCCATGAATTTAATCAGTCTTGATTGATTTGATTTCTCCTACAATCCAGTAAAATATGCAGAAAAAATTTAACTAAAAGTAAGAAAATATTAGCATGCTTTGCTCCCCAAGTCTTCTTTGGATATGAGCCAGAGAGCAACTGCCTCGCCTCACGGCTTTATCTCCACAAAACACAAATGCAAAAATTTCACGAAACGACTCTCAAGATTTTGGTCACACTGCAGGGCAGGCACAGTTGCAGGCAGAGAGTGGGTGCTGAAGTGGACCCTTCACGGCCTTCACTGCTGAGCCTGGGGCTTTGGTCACCAAACGAGGAGGCAGCATTTACCGCTGTATTCATTACTGAGAAAATTTTAATTAAACCTAGTATGGTTTTGACCGTCGAGTTTGATGCCTAAATCACAAAATCCCAATCCCATCCATTTCTAAGGGCTCTCTGGCTTTCATTATAAATGTACACACAGCCGCTCACTGTGTGTGTACACACACACACACACACACACACACACACACTTCCTATTTCTTGGGAGTGCTGTCTGGCAGCTCATGGCCCCCATCATTATTTTTCATTTAAGCCACCTATGCCTACTTCTCCCTCATGGGTGCCACAGGGATCTAGCCATTGGGTTGGCGACATGGCAGATCACGTCAGAAGGTGTCTCCTGAGGACCCCGGACGTGGTCTCCAGCCCCACTTCTGCTGGGCTCAGGCCCAGCTCTAGTACGGAAAGCTGTGCTCTCCCCCAGGCCAACCGGTCTCAATGTCACTGTCCTTCAGAAACACCCTCTCGCTGACACAGGTGCTGCCCTCCCAAGTCCTCATTGTCATGAGGCCCCACAAGCTTCTCCTCTGGTGATACACTCTGCACATGGAAACTGCAGTAAGGACTGCTGTGCCCTCACGACTCAGCTGTCCCCGCACAGCCCAGAAACCGCGCCACATTCATGGGGCATCATTAGTCTTCTAGCCAACACCCAGGAACTTAAGTGCTGTACCCTATGCTTACAATACTCAAAGATTATGAAATTAAATAGCGTTTTATGCCACGTGAAGGTGGGCAGGATGCCTAAATCACAAAATCCCAATCCATCCATTTCCCATCCATTTCGAAGAAAAAAGAAGTGGTGGTGGCGCTGGTGATGGACTAGCACGCATCTTTGTAACAAAATAAGGAAGAAGTATGTCAGACAACCACTCTCGTCATTGCTGCACCTGGCCCAGGGGTCACAGCTTGCTTCAATGATTACCTTCTTCCTGTCCCTGCACGGAACCCCATTAGTGTTCCTCCAGGAGCTCAGCTTCTCACGGTGCTTTTCTCTGGCTAGACGAGGGACACTGTGCTCTGTCCCAGCAGGGCTGTCTTGGCCTGCCCCTATCACGACAATTCTAGAAGTCCTGCTGTGGTGGAAGCACCTCGATTCTAGCCACACTTATTTCCATCCTTTGTCACACAGATGTGTCCTCCACACAGCTGGGGCCGCTGCTACTCTTCCCCCACTAAGCCCAAGCACGGTAACATCCTTAATGTGATGGGCCAGCGCAGCGCTGTGTGCAGCGAAAGGGTCACCATGGTTTCTGAAGACTGAATTATGACAGAGCTGGAGGGTTGATATTCCCCTGAAAAATGGGGAGGGCACCTCGCTGGCCACGACAAGGCAGAGCAAACAGGGCAAGCGCTTACCAGCGCCTTTGCTCGCTGCCGCGTGCTGGGGAGGTGCGACCTGCTCAAACACTGAAGCCCACTGCTAGAGCAGCTCCAGGGGGTTTCACCAGGAGTCCGCCCAGAGCGCAAGGGTGCTCAGGACTGACCGCTTTCCATCCCGTGTCCCTTCCTCTGTGTTGCTCCAAGCGACATAGGGCAGGTCCTCCTTGCTCGGATGGAGACAGCTAGGGTCCGTGTTTCAGCCAACCACTCAGAGCCCTTTCTAACTTCTCATGATGGAAGCTCGAGATCGGAGTCTTTGCTAAAGCGGCCTAGATCCAGACTGACCGTTTTGTACGTAGGTCCCTTCCAGGTTCACCCGCAGTCTTCAGCGCGTTCCTGCGCACTCCCCAAGTGTCTGCCTCTACGCTCGAGAACGTAGCGCGCCTCCACGTGGGTCATCCTTTGAACATCACCCTGACACTCCAGAGCTTGAGTTCAGTTAGGGGTCCACCAGGAACTGGAGCAGGGGCGGTGTCCTGAGAGACTCAGAAGTTGTCCTCGCGAGGCCATTACAGCCCCCTAGGATGCGGGGATTGAAGCTTCCTCCGAGGCCAAAGAGAAGGCTGCATCCAGGCTGCACCCGGAGAGAAGCCACCGTCTCTGCAGGCCAGGAGACCCCGCAGCACGCAGGCCTGCCACATCTGTCCTGCAGCATCTGCCCATCAGTTAGTTGTGCAGGGCAAAGCTGGAATTCAAGTCCCTGAACTCACTTTTGTTTTGTTTACTCACTTTTGTTTTGTTTTATTTTGGTTTTTTTATTATTATTTATTATTTTATCTTTTGTATTCTTAGGGAAGGGTCTTCAGGGTGTTCAGAGTCTCACTACTAGATCACTCATAGTGATCTTCCAGTCTACAGCCTCCCAAGAACTGGGATTATAGGTGCATGCCACCGTGCCCTGTCTCAATTGCCGGCCCCAGGGATTGAAACTCCAGCCCCTGCACCTGCTTGCAGGCACTTTAATCCACTGAACTATTTGGCTGGCCCTTATTTTGTTTTTAATGTATTTGGTACAGGGTCTCACTGTACAGGTCAGACTCATAGTCATCCTCCTATTTACGGCCTCCTCAGAACTGGGATTACAGGCTTGTGCCGCCACGCCCAGACTCAGTGGCCGGCCCAGTGTACCCAGGGTTGGAGCCGGCATGACACACGGTGTGGGGGATCGAATCCTGGTCCCTGTGCTTGTCTAAGCAAGCGCTTAGTCCACTGAGCCACCTCACCAGCCCTGAACTCACTTTGCTGTTGTTACTTTGGTTGGTGTTTGTTTTGTTTCCCTCATTATTTCACTGACCTTGGAGCAACCACATGACCTCACTGCGCTCCACCCCTGAAATGGGCTTGCGCGCAGGGTGCAGCCCTGCTGGCCCTGCTCACGTGTTGCTTAGGAGGAGTCCGTGGTGGTCTCATTGTGTAGGCCTCTGCTGTGAGACCCACTGCGGTCCGTTGCTCCTGAAGCAAATCGGCAAGGGCCTTCAAGTCTGCTCAGCAGGACCCCCGCCACGGAGCTCAGCGCCTGCCAAGGCAGCTCGTGCTCAGGTCTCCTCCTCCACCCCCCAGGGCCTGTCCTAGAGCCACAGCGGCACACAGCACACCCTAGCTGAGTACTAGAGATCGAATCCAGGACCTTGACACTGAGCTACACCCCCAGTGCTTCTATCATTTTTATTTTGATACAGAGTCCCACCAAGTTACTAAGTCATGCAGGGACTAAACCTTGGGGTCTGCCTGCCTCTGCTTTGCAGGGTTCTGGGGTCACAACCATGCACTTCCTTGCATGGCTTCTCCGCAGGCTGTGCAGGGCGGGGCAGTGTCCCTTCACAGTGCCCACGACAGCGCAGAAAGGATGACCTGACTGGCGTAGGTGTCGGCTCTGGCAAGGCACGGTGCCCAGGGATGGGCCTCCCTTTGTGAGTTGGCCGCAGGGCTGCGTCCCTTACAGTCAGGCTCCCACCCATGTGGGGGGACTGCGAGTTGCAGTCTTTCAAATCTTTCTAAACAGGAATTTCCAAAAGGCTACGGGCCAGTTTCCAGTCGTCTGAGGACATTTATGCCTACAAGTCTTTTCCCAATGCAGAAGCAATTTCACTTGCTGAACACAGCCTCCCTCCTCCATGTGAAAGACTTTCCTCTGGAGAAATTGCTCCGTTTTTACTCCTGTCTTGCAGTGATTACAGAGACCTTTCAGGAGACCTGTGTTTTAGTTATCAAAATGTGCAAAATGTACAGCAAACTATACAAAATAGAATCATAAATTTTAGTGCATTCAGAGCCCTTATAAAAGGAGTCTGTTTCTCTAGAACTGCTTCTCGTACCAAAATCCATACTGGTCAGGGTTCTCCAGAGAATCGGAACGGGTAAGGAACAGAGTAAGGGAGACAAAATGAAGAGAGGATGAAGCGGAGAGGGGAGCTGTGGTCAGGGGTTCCCGTGCACCCACGAAGGTCACTTTTTCCACCACAGCCCGCCCGTGGGAAAGGAGGGTAAGCCCATGGAGCCATCCGCAGAGCGGGGCAGTTTCTGGAGGACTCGCTCTCCACAGGGGCGCTCTCCTGCCTCTGCTTCTTCCTGCCACTGCGTCCCCTCAGCATGTGGCCTGGGCCCAGCCACAGGAGGCCCAGGCTCCTCTGCACAGCCTGCCCCGCAGGGCGGCCTGGAGGCCGCTGTCTGGGGGGCTCCCTGCCCTGCCTCTTCCCTCTTCCTCCTCAACCTTCTCCTGCACATCTTCCCTTCCCTCCAGGATGCCAATAGCATGGACAGCTGTGAAGATCCGAAGGTGGGGAGAAGGGTGGTGGAGAAAATGAGCATGGCCAATAATCACTCAGAGATGTTTGGCTATGTGCATCTAAATCCACTGTCTTCAATGCAATGTTTTCTAATGTCATACAATTCAGAAAGAGCTCCTAATTAAAAGTTTTCCTATTTTTTTCATTTAAACTGTTGTGCTCAAAACAATGTCTCTGTATAATGTTCAAGTTAAAAACAAAATTTCCTACTTTTTCCTCCCTCATTCCCTGAAACATGAGTTACAATTGATGAGGCCCTTTGGGAAATGAAAATCCCCCGCTGGGCTACAGGGAGCCCTTCTCGGGAGCAGAGATGCCACTTGCTTCAGAAAAGCCACGTAAGGCTGGCCTTTCTGGGCATGAGTTAAGAGTGGTTGGTCAGGAGAGAGTGGAAAACGTGGAATAGATAGATGATAGCAAATCGGAGCCCTGCACCCAGGCAAGGGCGGCTGGAGAAGAGCTCAGAAGGATCTCAGCTTTCCAGAGTAGCTGCAGCAGAAATGAACGCAAGCAGGCCCTGCTGCAGCCCAGATCCAAGACAGGCCGAGCTCCACAGGGGCAGCGCGGAGCCAGAAGGAGGCCAGGAGCCCAGGGCTGCTCCCCGTAATCTGAGGGCCGGGCTAGGGTTTTGGCCCCAAATAACCTAAGCCCTCAACTTGAGCAGAGGTGAAGGCATCGCGCAGCATGCCGTGCGCAGATCCACGCTTCTGTTTCATTCTGCTGCATCCAAAACCAGTGAATAAATAAAATATTTCCAAGAACAAAAATCTGACCTAAAATTTTAAAAAGATCCCCAGACAGAGGTGGGAGAGATTCCATGCAACTGCAACCCAGATGCGTACCTGAAGACTTGAGGGTTATTTTTAAATTGATATGCTCTGGGTCCTGCCCTATTCAAAAATGACATTTTGGTTTGTGGGAAGGAAGCACTACCAATGTTCCTGCTCATATTCCGAATGCACTGCTACTGAAATTATAAAAAGTGTGCAAATCGCTGCTCCTCAGAATGGTGTTCACATGTCCCCAGCACTGCAGGCTGGCAAGTGTCCCAGAAGGCACAGCGGGGTCCAAGCACCCAAGGCAACCACCACTGAGACCATGTCCAATCTCCATGGCGACTTGGACCCCTCACAGTCTGGAGGCGGCATTCCCCTAGGAAGGTGCTTCCCGGGGTCAGCTCTTCCTAGCTAGCAAAGGGCCTCCTGTGTGGTTGCTACTCAGCGTCCGGGTGCCCCAAGGCCTGCTGAGTGACCAGAGCCCCCAAGCAGGGATCCAGGGAGATGCCTTGGTGCTGCCCTTCAGGCATCTTTCACTTACTTTTCTTATTTTTAAAGAGAATATCAAATAATAAAAAAGCATTAGAAATGATACAGAATTTCAGAAAATAAGATAGGAATTCAGCAGTTTTTATGTTGCATATTATTGTCCTCATAGTAGCTACTCAGTTTACCAGATACAGGCATGTAGAATTGGTAAAAAAAAATTAAGCACTATTTGTCTCAATAAATGAGTAGAAGTGAGCAGCACAGTCATTAGTACAATCATCTCAGCTATATGTTCCCCTTCCCTGATCCAGCTTTTCTTCCCTTTTCAGCAGTTTCTTTTCTTACTTCTTAATAACTCTGGGGTTACAGTAATTTTGGATTCACAACAAAATTAGGAGCAGAAATCTCCCGGGCCCCTTCTCCCTGAGTGCGCGTCCCTCCTGATTCGCAGGATCCTGCACCCCGCGTCCCCCGTAGATACAGCCAGTCCAGCACTGCGTCAAGTCTGCAGCCCCTTTGGGGTACACTCCTGCTCCCCTTAGTTCTGTTCGGATGATGGCACACCCCCAAGGACCAGGTGCAGGGCAGATTCCCTGCCCAGACTTCTGTATCTCTTCCTCCTTGTGACCTTGGACCCTTCCACCCGCTCCATAGCTGTCCTTTTCCGGCATGCCTTACGGCTGGCAATAGAGTACATGCTCACTTTGGACTGGCTGAGTTCACTTAGTGATGCACACTTAATACCCCCTTGTCTTTTCCTTCCCCCCTCATTTATGTATTTGGCACAGGGTCTTACTATGCAGCTCAGACTCATGGTGATCGTCCTGTTTTCAGCCTCCCCAGCACTGGGATTACAGGTGTGCACCATCACACCCTGACTGGGTCTCTGGCTCAGTGCACCCAGGGGCAGGCCTGGGGATCGAATCCTAGTCCTTGCACTTGACAAAGCAGGAGCTTACTCTGTTGAGCTATCTCACCAGCCCTGCTTTTTGCTTTTTTGATAGCCAAGTGGGTTAACTGTGATTCAAGCTCCATCCAGAATTCTGGAGCACCCACAGGCCGGGAGCGCCTGTGCACCAGCTATTACAGTGCTCTCCTCCTCTAGGCGGTCCAGACGCATGACCATCAGTCTGCTCTGTGAAAACCGCAGGGGATGGCTCTTCTTCCGCAGCATCTGCCCGCTGTCCCTTGGCCCTTGTAAAGGTCTGAGAGAGCCCTGGACCGTGCGCGCCCAGCGCTCTGGGCCTCTCAACACTGTTGCCACTGCTGCAAGGCTGAGGGCGGGAGTACAGTTCACTTCACTCCCTCTGAAAATGTGAAATGTTGGATTATTTTTAAAAATATCCCCCAGAGATCACATGGAAGAGCCAGAGGCAGAGCAGCTCATGCTGACGGGTGGGTTTGACACTTGCTGCTACGATGAGCTCCCGTTTAGTGCCTGTGACACACCAGCGTGGCCCTCACTACTGTGGTCCCCGAGGAGGAGAGCAGAACAGGGACTTCCTGGGCAGTTGAGAGACCCAGGAGGCCAGCGAGACCGAGCTCCTCAGTGGGTAGGGCCGGTGGGAGCAGGAAGCCGCTTTGAGGGTGGCCGCAGCTCAGGGCATGAGGAGAGAGTGAGGCTGAGGGCTGGAGAGGTGGGGAGGCGCGCTGGCCCGATGAGAAGGCCTGGGAGCTCAGGGAAGGGCGCAGGGCGAGGAACGGCACAGCGGGGCGCAGGAACGGCACAGTGAGGCGTGAGGACTGGGAAAAGCATGGCCGGTGCGGGCCAGTGGCGGGGTGCTGGGTCCGTAATGCGTCTGAGTCACAGTGGGTCAGGTGGTCAGATTGCTGGTCCTTCTGCTCTGAGATGGAGCGCGAACTGAGGCAGGGAATAGGGCGTGGCGTGCAGGAGGCCTTCTCCGGGCGTCTGTGGTGCTTGCGGGGGCTCACAGCACAGCCGGGGTGGGCTCCAGACGCGAGCGGAAGCGCACCAACACGCAGATCTTGTGGATGCACGGACGAAGCAGGGAGGGAGGTGGAGACGCCATGTCCCAGCCTCGGTCACCCAGCGAGTGTTGATAGCAGGCAGTTTCTGTTTTCCCATTTACCAGTGTAACACACTGCATACTCATAAATTATTGAAATTGAGGTATTCTTTGCAAATATGCCATATCGATGTCACATACCTTTTTAAAAATACCACATGCTACTTTTAACTAAACATGTGTAAAGAAGTCTATTAGATTTTATATTGTAATTCTAAAAATGATAAATAATTAAATTTCTGAAATGTATGCTAGCTTAAGAAAATCTTCATATTTGATGTCATTGTTGAGTATACTGTGTAATTTATTAATATTATTTTTAGCTCAGAGATGGGAAACACTTAGATGTTCAGGCAGCAATAATGGCAAACTACCAGTTAACATAAATTTGTTTTGAAATCCAAATTAGCTACTCCAGCGAGTTATAAATGTGAAATTAAGAAGGAGAAGCTGTGGAGTTGGGGCAGGTGCTTATAAAGGGGCACTCCAATCACCTAACCTTGAATTATCAAAATTCTTAGCTGCACATAGAGTGGAGACAGCAAAGTTTACCCTGTGCGAAATCCTGCATCCAGAGCAGGAGGTTCTGGGCACCCAGAAAACCATCTCTGTATGCCAGGACTCCTTCAACAAAGGCAGAAGGTGGAGGAACCACTGTGCTCAGTGCCTGTGCAACAGAGGCTCCTTCCCAGCTGGAGATGCTTAGCGCTTTTTTCACAATGCAGTTAATTCAAGTGTATTGTAGAAAGCATGTGAAAAGCTATAAAAATGCAGAGAAAGAAAAGATTATCCACGTTTGCAATGCATAAACTATGATTTCATATTTTGAGATGTGATACAGAATCTCACTACACAAAATAATAAGATTTCAACAAGGTTCCTTTCATGTTAGCTATAGAAATATAAGGATTTCCAAGGTGTCGGATTCTTTGAAATAGAGTGTGTGTGTGTGTGTGAGAGAGAGAGAGACAGAAAGAGAGAGAGAGAGAGAGAGAGAGAGAGAGAGATTATTAGAAATGAATCTAGATGTCATTGTGTACTTTCCACAAGACCTCTGACATTCTGAAGTCCTGTCCAGATTTTATTTTATTTTATTTTATTCATTTTAAAGAGCAAAACTGTGTTAACCTAATAGTGGGGCTCTGCAGGCCTGGCATAACCGCCATTGCCCTAACTGTGTATTCTGCATGGCATTAGACTCATGCCACTGTTCACCAAAATTGGGTCAAATGGACCCTTTGGCCACATCAAAGGCCAAACTCTTACAGATCTCTGAAATCTCATGGTGGGATGTAGGCTCCATGGAGGACTGTGGTCGAGAACCTGACTTCCTGGGGGCCCCTTTTACAGGGTCATTCAGCAGACCTAGGCCAGCACCCCGCAGAGGGAGGGCCTGTCAACCTAGCATCCAAGTCCAGAATCCACCCTGCCTTGGAGAAGTCCCTGTGAGCAAGCATGAAGTAGGTGGCAGAGAACCGCAGGCCACGTTCACAGCCGAGACTACAGAAGTGTCTGATGCAACCTCAAGTGAAAGAAAGCATGGCGCAGTCTCCTTTTCTTGGGCTTTGGATCTAAATTTCCTGGGCTTGTGCTTTGTCCTCTCAGATACTAGCTGCATGAAAACTTGGTCTAGTCTCAGCCTCGGTTGTACTGTCTGCATTTGCCTAAGAGCTACACCTACTTTATAGGGCCAACATAATTAATTCACATAAAAGCCTAAGAGGGATACCTGGCAAGTGTGGAGCACCTAATTAATTAAAAGCACAGTATTCATTTTTTATCTTTACGGTGCTCCTTTGTGATCACCGCATATTAAAAAAAGCTTTGAAAACTGTTGTAATTTTCAGGTTAAAGGTTGACTACGCACAGATAAAAATCTTTCTAATTTCACAAAAAACTGAAAATTGAAAGTGGCATCAGAAGGGAAAGAGACATGAGTGATACGTTACAGTATAAGGACCAAACTTTAATGAAAATCTGCCTCAGAGAGAAGAGATTTAGAATGGCCCACTCCAAGCAGGAGCTGTGGAACATTTCAGGAATCTCAACAGATGCAGACTTGTTGCTGAGTTTAAAAACTACACACATATGCCAACTCCTTCCTGCTGTTTCCAGCATCAACACACAAGGAAGAAATGTGCAGAAACAGGAAGAAGGAGCAGAGGACCAGGGAGCAGCTGGCCAGATGAAAATCAGGACGTGGGCAGAAAGGCAGCGAAGCACAAGACCGACAGCAGACATCAGAAGGCGGAAACCGGCCCCTCGGACGTGCGATGCTGCGGTGCCCCCGGCGAGCCCAAGGCCTCCTCCGAAGACGCAAAGAGAGCAGGGCGAAGAAGCTGTTCTACCGCGGAGCCGCGGAAGCCCGCACCCAGAGGGGAGAGCAGAGTCCGCGGACAGGGAAGGGTCAGAGTGAGAAAGCCGACCACAGGGAGCAGTGCTTGAGAACGTGGCGTGAGTACCGCCTTAGTCTTTCTCGCCCCGGGACACAACACCTGAGCTGCGACGTGAAGGAGCAGAGATCCATCTGGCTACACCTTGGCCCGTGGTTGGCAGCTCCAGGCAGACGTGAGCCGAGGAGAGGAGGCGCTGGCAGAGGGGCGCGGCTCAGGTCACGGCGGTGAGGAAGCAGCCATCAGGGAGCACAGGGAGGGGACCGCCTGCCAGCCACACCCCTGCGAGCACCTCCCCCGAGCCCCTCCTGAGGCACAGCCCCCTGCAGCGCTCCGGGACGCACTCACCTTCGAAGGCTGGCCTCTGAGCGCGCGGGAGCTTGGAGTCACTCTTGACTTAAACGGTGACAAGCTGTATATTTACTTGTTAATATGTTGATATGTTATCCCATACAGCTGAGAAATAAAGGAAGCAAACCAAAATCAGGAAGCAAAAAAAAAGAAAGGAATTGCTCATTGCTCACCCTCAAGAATATAATCATACTCTTCCAAAGGTATGATGTGAAGAAAAACATAAAAACAGTCAAGGGAAGTCTTTACCCACTAGACAATATTCGAGCCTTGGTTTTTTTTTTTTTTGTTTTTTGTTTTTTTGTTTTTTTTTCATCTTCTGGTTTTCAGAGGCCTTATCCACACTTCATTCTGTCCTTTATCAGATTGTTTCCTAGGACTGGCTGCCGGTTGATTTGTGTCTAACATTCCCTCTACTGCTAACAGCTGCCCTATACATGGACACTAAGCACTGTGTCCGTCTTGCCTGCAAAATGTTTTTGAGGTGGGATTTCACTTTCAATTCCTGCCTGTCCTCAAATTCACAGGCATACTCCTGCCTCAGCCTCCCACGTGCTGAGTGACAGGCACGCACCACCATGTCTGCCTCTGGCCCATTTCATACAGTCTATTTTAGACTTAACTTTAAAACCCTCTGCCACATAATTTTATGTGTAGTGCTGCATATCATTTAGATGGCAAGAATCAACCATGGTGGGCAAACGGGATATCTGAGAGCTCAGTGAAACTTTCTTTGAAAACTATGCCCAAAGAATTCTCGGTGGGTTATGGTGAGTTGATGTGTCCGTGGATAAATTACACAAAACCGGGCATTAAATGTCGTGGAATTATAAAGCTGGACATAGAAAAGCCCAAGCCTCATGTGCTTTACAGTGCTGCAGGACTCTAGGAGAGACCTGAGGTTTTATCACTTAGAATGTGGAGTTCTTTTTGTGACACTGAAATCAAACTGTGGGAGGGTAGGGGGTGAAAGTCTCTTTATCTTCTTCTGAATTCTTAGATACGATCCCTGACAGTAAAAGTTAGAAGACTCTCATGCATGTGTACCTCACGTATAGTCTGCCAAATAAAGCAGAGCACCTCAGGGGGAGAAAGGCAGCGTGGTGCTTCTTCAGCTGATGCTGTGACCATCGTATGGGGCCGGTGCATGCCAAGATCACAGGCAGCCCCCAGCACTGCTGGCCTTGGAGAAGAAACTGAAGTGCACAGGCAGAACCTCGACGGCCAAGGTTGCCCAAGCCGGGGTTCGCCGTACTGATGCGCACGAGGGAGCTGACGGGCACCTCCTGTTAAGGTAGCGGCCCGAGGGAATGGGTATCACTCTCCCGCTGTCTCCACAAGTTTAGTACTAAAATATTTATGCAAGTTTTTCTTTTCTTGAATTGCTTTGACATTTTTTGGGGAGCTGCATACACGAGAGATGCTTAAATAGCAGTACTCAAGAGGTAGCTATCATTCCTGGACGTTAGTGACATTTTCAACTAAACTTTTTAAGTAAATGACAAGATAGAGGAAGAGAATCTTGGGTCTCGGAGGGTGGTGAGTGGTGTTACACACAACTCAGTGGGGTGGTCTCCAAGCTGGTACTGGGCTAAAGTCAGGCCACTATTCAATAAATGCAGGTCCTAATTTCAAGCACATAGTGTGAGGAAAAATAGATGTCCTTCTTTCTTCTTAATTGCCTTCAGCTCATAGTAATTTGTAAAGCAAGGCTGCATATTTTAGGGTGATGTCTTCAGCTACCTTTCAAAACTGTTAGTAAGTAATTACACCAGGCAAGTATACCTAAAACCACTAAACACAGACACACGAATCATAGAGTGATGCAAAGAATACAGCTAACACACACACACACACACACACACACACACACACACACACCATCGTAGCATAAAGTGATGCAAAAGCTCCAGGTCACTGGGCCATAGCTCTTCCCCAGCATGGAAAAGTGCAGATTTTCTGGCCCTGAGCTCCCCAGGGCAGGATCGTCATGCGCAACCACAACAGTACGAGCTGGCACGCGCAGCTTTCTGCTGTCGAGATCAGCCCTGGATTCCATCTATATTAAAGGAAGACATTTCATTTCTAAAGCTATTAATCAGACTTGCTCATCACAGATAAAAGCTGCTCTAATTATCTGCCAGAGGTAGACTTGGTAGGAAGCTCTGAAAAGCAGTCAGATCTTCATCTGGTTTGAATTTGCTTAGGTTGAAAGAAAACTATCTTTGATAACTTTAATCACATAATTTATGCTGAACATTTTAGCAGTTGCTATGGAGACTTCAAAATCAGTTTCATATGTTAAATATAGTATTCTTTTACTTGTACGTAATTTGCATTTTAAAGAGCTAATCTAGCCCTTCTTTATCAATACCCTTGTAGGCAGCAGCTCTTGCGTCCCTCACCCTGACATCCCTAATGCAGTCCCACAATTCTTTTCTTTTATCAATACAAGTTTATTTCCGTAATTACCATTAAAGGAGTCATATTTTTATTTTTTTAAATAGCAAGTTATTCACATGGCTCATACAATGTAAGTGTTATTACTGACCAAATATCCAGTGATTTAAATTTAATTCATATCCTGCTAGAATAAATCAAATCATTATGTAAGCAAAGTAGTACAGCGGGAAGGTTGCCACTCAGAGAAAGGTGAGCAAACCTGGGCCCTCAATCCACCACTGACAGGCAGGCGTGCACGGGGCTGTCTGGGGACGCAGGCTCCTCTCACTGGTGACATGGGCACGGTGCGTACTCCACTGGACACACAAGGGTCTGTAAGCGCTCCACCCGAATGCACAAAAGAACTCATTTATAGAGAAAGCGACACATTAAAGATGCCCATGACATACCTCTTGCATAGAGAGGAATGCATATTTATATTTATTTCAAAAACAATCACAAAAGGAAAGAGAGCCAACACAAAGGTCCTGTGCTGTGAGCCAGCCCTGGGGCACGGCCACCTGTGATGCCCACACCGCCCTCCACAGGACGCGCCTTTGCACAGGGTAGGGTTATTCTCATCCAGCGTGCCTGGGGCTCGGAGCTCTGCGCAGTAGGACCTCGTGCTGTGCTCTAAGTGCCTTATGCTTAGGGGCAGTGTGAGGCTTTCAATCAAAGCATATGCTCATTAAGTTTGAAATAATAATACTAAAATGGATGATGCAACTGCTTGAAAATCTCAGAGATTTTATACATGTGCTTTAGAGAAGATGCAGCAGGTTTTTCAAACCCTTTTCTATTTTAGGTTTTCTGTCTTTTGAGCTCAATTGGTTACCATACTTAGGATTTAAAAGAAGAACGCTAAGGTCCTGTTCAATAATATTTTTCTGAAGAAATGACAATGTATTTTAATGATCCTCCCAGCTCCCTCCAGATACATTGTTCCCAACTTCAGAAAAATAGTTATATTATTGCAAATATTGACAGGTAAGGCATTCTTAAAGAGATAGAAAATTCAAGACAAGAAATAGTGGTGCTTCATATTGAGTAGCAATTTTAAAAAAAGAAGAAAAGAGGAAAGGAAAACCTCCAAATTGCTAAGAACTTAAAAGATGGGATAACACCGGAACCAGAGAATGCTGACTGCAGGTTTGAGTTTGCATGTAACCCTCAGATGCTTGAACGCTCGCTGATTACCATGCTGGAAAAGAATGCCACTTGACTTTCTCCGTTGTATTTGATGAGGTTTAAAGCAGTAGTAGAGAGCTGGCAAGATAGCTTGGCTGTCTAAAGCACCTGCTTAGGCAAGCTGAGGCAGGCACAGGGGGCCGGTTTGAGCCCTGGCACCACATGCTGCACCAGCATCGTGCTCAGGGTGGGCTGAACCACGCCTTCCAAAACAAGCAGTATTAAAATGCCCAAAATGCACCCTAAATATGTGCATAGAAACAAAAGATACCCAGTAGATTTGAAAAACAAGACAGCATTGTAACCAACAAAGGCTAACACCAATTATCATAAAGATGTTTGATGAGGTCATTGTAAATAATTTTGAAACCAATGAAACACTTCTGCAAAGGACTAAGAAATGAAGATAATCAGACAGCAATGAGTCAAGCATTATAACAAGGAAGAAGGAGGAGGGGAGGAAAAGAAAGAGGAGGAAGGCTGGAAGTAAAGGAAAAAGAAGGAGGAAGAGCAAAGCATGAAAACAAGAAAAAGAAAAGGAATGTGAAGACAAAACAGGAAAGAAGGAGAAAACGCTGACATACTGATTGATTATGCACACAACCGGAAAAGACAAAAGGAAGAAACATGCTAGAGGGAGTGGAAACGACTTCCCTGTGCCCTTTCAACTTCTTTACTGGGGATTCATGCTAAATTGACAAGATACAGATTACCAGGAACAAAGCAATTTTAGTAATGCATACCCAAGACCCCGCAATAGACTCCATTGCAAGATGAATACAGCATTGACCAAGTGCAGCAACCACCTCTGCAGATCCCTGAAGTCTCTACAGCATCCTCAACACAGAAGTCAAGGCTTGGGGCCTCTGGGTGGTGGAGGAGACACAAGTTACGGGTGAAGGGAGCAAAGGCGGGAGGCATGAAGCCTGTCTTGGAGCAACATTGGGAAGAGTAAGTGATTCCTGACTGGGTAAGCTGCAAGTGTCCAGTTTCCTCTCTGGTGTGATAAAGTTCCTTGAGGGGAAGATGCATGCCACTTGTGCCCTTCGGGAGCTGATCCGGGAGGCTCCAAGAAGACCCGCAGCTGCTCTTCCCTTGGGCCCTAGCTTCCACATGGTCGGCACCCTAAGGCCACGCTCTGGACGGCATTTGCTGAACTCGGCCAGAGTCCATGGGAGACTATAAACCTGTAGAGATGACCTAGTCTGAACAACAGGGCAGATTAGAAACTTCGTAGAATTTCAAGGTTTTGTGAGATGTGGCCCACTCCTAGCATCCACGTCAGCAGAGGTCTTGTGCCTCGGGACGCCGCACCCCTCTCGCACTGAGTCTGCTGCTCCCCTCCATTTCACTAACAACTGAGCAAGAGAATATTTTCTTCTCCTTCCCTAATGCCTAACAAAAGCCAACTCAGCACATAAGCCACAAAGAACAGGCTTAATCTGCATGTTTTATTTTCAAAAATATCAGCTCTGTAATGCAATAGTTCATGGATTATTTTCCAGCAGGTCTCATTAAGTGAAATCTCCCCTCATTGCGTGGTTATAAAATTTCTGATTGTAGCTTTGAAACCATCCAAGGCTCACTACATATTCATGCTGGTAATAACTTCTTCTTTCTGCAAAACAGTAGGTAAATACACAAGAGAGTGAAGCTATTCTACAGACCGAAGGAGGACCCCAGAGCGCACTAAGACCTGGCTGAGGAGGCATTCAAGGGCTGGCTGGGTAAAGCGTGGTGGGATGAGCCACCGAGTTCATGAACATCAGAAAGGAGCCTGGACCACCAGCTGGGTCTGATGCAGATTTTGATCATTTATTTTCCTTTTGTGTTTTTCTCCTAAAAAGTTTTTATACAGCTTCACATCTAAAAGCCTCATCTTAGGCTCATGTTAGCGGGCTTTCATACTTGACATTGTGATGAGCTGCTTGCCACTGGGCAAACACAGCATGGACACGGACACTGTGTGGCAGCTGAAAGAATCAGGCTTGCTGGTTAACTTGATGGGTGGGATAAGGAGACCCATGAGCCCCTGTGCTCTTTTGGATAAGGACATATGTTAAAAATCAGGCTGCCCAACCCCAGGCCCTACAAGTGTGTGGGAGAGCTTCTGCTCTCTCCTGCACCCACTGGACCAAGACCAGGCCTGCTGCGGGAAAGAAGCCTTTCCCCATGTTCTGCAGACCTCCCCCTTTCCTCCAGAGCCAGCACAACCCACCCTGTGAGTGAGAACTTCCACCACGCACTAGGGAGCCCTCCAGACCCGCCAAAGACCAGGCTGATGAGTATGCAGGAGAGTTTCTCCACTCTCCTGGCCCCTCATACCTCTCCAGACCCAGCCTAGGCCTGGCATAAAGGCCTGGGATGAAACTATGCAGCTGAAGTCCCTGCGGAGAGACTAGGGTCAAAACCACACAGCTAATCCAGGAGCAGAACATCTTCCCAGAGGGGCACAGCAGGCCAACCTCCAAGGGCAACAGCAGGAAGGAGCTGAGCACAGTAGCCAGATGCAAGCCAGGCACAACTGCATGAACTAGAACTTGGTATATCAGTACCTGAATTTTAGTAGGTGCTAAGACTACAACTGCACCAAAGGCCGACACCAAAGTTCAGTGGGCAGTGCTGTACAAAATGACAAAGAGAAGGAGCAAAATGCAATCTCAGGTCCCGAGCTCACCAAAAGCAAGTGCAGATGACAGTAGCACTGCTGAAATGTCTGAATTAATAGCATCTGAAGTAAAGAAACAGAAGCAGAAAGGTATAGAGGAACTCAGACAAGAATTAATCTCTGCAATTAAAAAAGAAATCTATGAAGTAATAGTTTCTGAAGTAAAGAAATAACAGCAGAAAGGTATAGAGGAATTAAGATCAGAATTAATCTCTGAAATGAAAAAATAAATTGCTGAAACAAGAGCATCTGAAATAAAGAATCAAATGCAGAAACATATAGAGGAAATGAGATCAGAAATAAACTCTGAAGTAAAAGAATTAATAACTGATTCTCAAGAGGACACTAATTAAAAAAAAAAGAAGAGATTACAAAAGCGATGGATTCCTTGAATGAGCAATACAGGAAAGAAATAGATCACATGAAGCAGAGTCAAAGAGGTATAGAGAAACTTAAAATCTCAATCACAAGCTTGCAAAACCTTTTGAGTGAAAGTGACAATAGAGTTTCAGATCTTGAAGACACTGCCGCAGCTAGTGAAAAGGTAAGAAAGATCTCTTAAAAACAGCTAGGATGCAGGAAAAAGTAATTCACTACCTGCAAGATGATGCAAAGATGAACAATGTGAGGCTAATAGGCATCAATGAGAAAGAAGGAGTCAATACAAATGATATAAAAAGAATATGGGCAGAAGTAATAGCAGAAAACTTTCCAAATATGAAGAAACAATCTGACATCCAGGTAACCGAAACATGCAAAACTCCAAATAACTTCAACACAAGTAAAAACACACTAAGACATATAATAGTCAAGATCCCAGAAAAACAGCACAAGGACAATATACTGAAAGATGCTAGAGAAAAGAAACATCACATTTAAAGGAAAACCCATCAGAATTACAGCTGACTTCCCTTCACAAACCATGAAGGCAAGAAGAGCATGGAGCAGAGTACTTCAGGTCCTCTATGAAAACAAATTCCAGCCCAGACTGCAAAACTCTCTATCAAGTTTGATGGAGAGGTGAAATACTTCCATGACAAAGAACAACTAAAGAATTTCGTGATGACAAAGCCAACTCTGAACACATTACTAAAAGATGTTTGAGAGAGGGACTAAAATAACCAGACTCCACAAATGAGAACAAAAGGAACCCATTAAATAGAGCAAACAATTAAACACAGGATAAAAAGGAGTAAACAACTGTGGGTAAATAGAATGTCAATTGGAATCAATACATCTCAATTATCACCATCAATGTAAATGGAGTCGATTCACCAAGAGAAATAGACTGGCACAGTGGGTTAGGAAACAAAATCCAACAATATGCTGTATACAAGAAACACACTTAACTCAAAAAAGTATTCACAGGCTGAAAGTCAAAGGATGGAAAACAATACTATACACCCCAGCACCTCAGAAAAAAAGCAGGGGTAGCAATCCTGTTCTCAGATAGTCTCAACTTCAAACCAAGAATGATCAAGCGAAATAAAGGCCACTACATACTGGTTAGAGGAGGATGTAACACTCATAAATGTATACTCAGCAAACGTGGGAGCACCCAACTATATAAGACAAATCTTAATGGACATGAAAAATCTATTATCCCATACCACGCTGCTAACAAGAGACCTTAATACTCCCTTATATCAAAAAGATAGGTCAACCAGACAAAAAATTAGCAAAGAAGTAGCAGAACTGAACCAGGGCTTGGAACAAATGAACTCAGTGGACATATACAGAGGATTCCACCCAACGTATATTTTTTTTCAATGTATATTTTTTTCAGCTGCACATGGGTCATTTTCTAAAATACACCACATATTGGTCCATAGGTCATGCTTAAGTAAATGCAAGAAAACAGAAATTATCCCATACATATTATCTGACCACAGTGCAATGAAACTGGAAATAAACAAGGCAAGAAAAGAGAAAAACCTCATAAATAAATGGAAATTAAACAACACCCAACTAATGGGTCACAGATGAAATTAAACAAGAAATTAAATCCAACAATATCTACAATTCAGTGAAAATTCAAACACAACTTATCGGAATTTATGGGATGCTATGAAAGCAGTCCTCAGAGGGAAATTTATAGCTGTGAACCCACACATGTGGAAAACAGAACAGGAACAAATGAACACCCTAATGTTTCACCTTCAGCATCTAGAAAAGGAAGAGCATACCAAACCCAGAGCCCAAAGATGGGAAGAAATCAAAAAAATTAGAGGAGAAATTAATTCAATTGAGGCAAAGAAAACAGTTCAAAGAATTAGCGAATCAAAAAGCTAGTTCTTTGAAAGATTAAATAAAATAGATAAGACCTTGGCTAACATCAAAAAGAAGAAAGAAAAAATTCAAATACAAGCAATAAGGAATGAAAAGGGTACAACTACCACAGACCTAGTAGAAATTCAGAAGATTATCATTAACTACTTTGAGAATTTTTACTCTCATAGAATAGAAGACACAGAAGAAATGGACAGATTCCTAGAAAGGTACAAACTACCAAAACTGAATCAAGAGGATATAACAACTCTCAATAACCCAATAACAGTCAATGAAATATGAAATGTGATTTAAAAAAAGACAAACTTACTGACAAAGAAAAGTCCAGGTCATGATGGATTCACAGCTGAATTCTACAAGAAATTTATGGATGATATAATCCCTATACTCCTCAAACTCTTCAATGAAACTGAAAAGGAAGAAATCCTCCCAAAATCATTCCTGGACGCAGGTAAAATACTGATACCAAAGCCAGGGAAACAAGCAACTGAAAAAGAGAACTACAGACCGATCTCTCATGAACATAGATGCAAAAATCCTCAATAAAATCCTAGCAAATAGAATACAGCAAATCATCAGGAAGATTATGCACCATGACAAGGTAGGATTCATCTCAGGGATGCAAGGATGGTTGAAAATAGACCTGAGGATCAATGGAATAGATTAGAAAATGCAGAAACCTCTGCAAACACACTCAGCCCCCTTATCTTCGACAAAGGGGCCAAACATGCTTACTGGAAAAAAAAACAGCCTCTTTAACAAATGGTGCTGGAAAAACTGGCTCTCTGCATGCTGAAAACTAAAACTTGATCCAGGTCTATCACCATGCACTAAGCTAAAGTCAAAGTGGATTGAAGATCTAAACATTAAAAGAGAAACACTAAATCTCCTGGAAGAGAAAGTAGGAGGAATTCTTCAAGACATAGGGGTAGGTAAAGAGCTCATGAACAGAAATCAAATCCCATGGGTGACACTTGAAAGAATTAACAACTGGGACCTCCTCTTATTGAGAAGTTTTTGCATGTCAAAAGAAATTACCAACAAAGTGAAAAGATAACATACAAATTTAAAAAAAATCTTGACTAATAAGCACTCAGACAAAGGTCTGCTCTCTAGAATAAAGAACTAAAAAGCATTAGCACCCCAAAATTTAAAGACCCAATCCAGAAATGGACATCCAAGATGAACACACACTTCTCAGAGGATGAAATTAAAGAAGCAAATAAATATATGAAAAAATGTTCTATATCACTAGCCATCTGTAAAATGCAAATTAAAACAACACTAAGATACCATCTCACCCTAGAAGAAATGGCTATCATAAACAAATCAACTAACAATAAATGTTGGGGAGGCTGTGGGGAAAAAGGAACCCTTCTCCACTGTTGGAGGGAATGTAAACTGGTGCAACCATTATGGAAATCAGTGTGGAGACTCCTTAAAAACCTAGGACTGGAAATCCCATTCAAACCAGTTATCCCCCTTCTGGTAATTTTCCCAGAGGAACTGAAAACATCAAATCACAGTGATATATGTGTACCTATATTTATAGCAGCACAATTTGTAATGGGCAAATCTTGGAAATAACCAAGAAGCCTGTCACCTGAGGAATGGATGAAAAAGATGTGATATTTTTATACAATGGAATATTACTCGCCTATAAAGAATGATAAACTGGAAGCCTTCATATTTAAGTGAATGCCTTGAAGATATACTCATGAGTGAAATAAACCAGACACACATGTGTAAATATCATATAGTCTCCCTAATATAAGATCTCAAAAGAAGAAATACAAATAGAAAGGCATAACACAATTAAAAGGAAAGCAAGAACTTGAGGATTAGACAATGAAAAGAAGGCAAGGAGAAAAGCTAGGAAACATGACGGGGCAAAGCCATACATTTATACATACAAGAGGAGAAGGCAATGACCCTGAGAACTATCAGTAGATTGTTGAAACTAGCTGTTACCTGGTAGGATTCTCACCCTGACTAACTATATAAGCTGATACATGTGAACTGTGCTACTGCACGGAAGAAAGCAATGTGTAATAGCAGGGGCATGCTTGCAATGCCTGTCATTCTGGTCTTCTAAATATGTACTGCTTGTCATGACATACCAGTTATGGTCAGACTGTATCTCAAGTAAATGTTTTTTTTTTAAATGTTTCATCTTATGCCTAAGATGTTTGACAGTCAGACAAATAGAGAGTTTAAATCCACCTGCATATGTTGTAGGGCAATAATAAGCTTTTCTTCTGGAGGGTTAACAACCTAAGTTTGCAGATCAAAAATTAGACAAAAAGGAGGGCTGCAAGGACAGTCAACATTTTGGCCCTAGCCATTGAAGGTCAGTGAGAACTCAGGACATACGAGAACCTGTACTGTAACATCGTACAACTCAATTATGTCCCAAATTTTCTGATCAAGGAGATTATGGGGCCACAGAGGAATGTGATCAATGATGTAATGTGTGCCTAAGGAGAGTCACCTGGAGAGAAAACATTCTCTCAGGCTTTCACAGAGAGCAAATTGGTCAAGCAATGGCTGTGACTCATCTACATGGCTGACACTGACAAAGGATCTACATAGAGCAGTACAGGGTTTCGTGATAAGTCCTGAGGGGACTTGACTGACTGTATCAGATACAAAGTTACATTTTTTTATTATATAGGCCTTGTTTTATCTTGGTCTTAACTATCCAGCACAAAAGTGGAGAAATGAGGTATGAAAAGATATCCAACTACTTTCTCTCAATTCAATAAGAAAAAAGATATGCACTAATAGTGTCTGGACATGATATCATGTCTGCATCTTGTGTTATGAATGACTACTACAAAGACAACAATATGCAATGTATTAATTGTTGTGATTCTCCTACCAACCTGTTTTGAAGCTGTCATATTGCAATTTTTTCTTAATAAAATTAAATTTAAAAAATGGTAAGGACCCTGGCCCCCTGCTGAGTCACTTAGTTAACCTTATAAACTCCTCAAGTTGACACAATGTGTCAACCATAACAGTGACATTGATTTTATTATTCAGGAATAGCATTTAGTCCTTTGTATTATAAATGATCTGTCTTTAAATATATTGTCATTGATCCTCAGCACAAAAAAAAAAAAAAATATTCAGGCTCCCCTGCCCATAGCACTGGTGAGAAAGGAGGAACCTTTAAGAGGTGGGACCCAAAGGAAGGAAGTTAGGTCACTGGCAGCCCGGCAGCCCGAGAAGGAAGCACTGGCACCTGGCCCAGCTTGCCTCGTGTCCACATCCCAGCCGCCACGGGGGAGCTTCCTCTGGTGTGTGTACCTGCGACACCCTGCTCACCACAGGCTCCAAGGCAACGGGGCAGAGAGTCATGGAGTGATGCCTCTAGACTGGGAGCCACACTGAATTATTTCCTCACTATAAGTTGATCATCTCAGTTATTTTGTCACAGAAAGGGAAAGCTGAGTGACAGAAGAATCAGTGAAGTGGAGGCTGAGATTGAGCTGCCAGCCTTCCAGTGAAGATACGCCCATTGCTGTGGTATGAACTACAACCAAACACCACAGAGGAAGTGGGCAGAAAGCAAAGCAACTGAAAGGTGCCAAATTTAGATGGGTCAGAAGAGGAAGGCAAGTTTACCATTGAACAGATACCGGCAGAACCGAAATGCTGCTGGATGTCCCTGGGGACACTTCAACCGCAGGAGCCAAGCTGGCTGATCACAAGGCATGGCCACATCCAACTTAAGAGCAAAACTTTCCAACTGGGAAGTTCGACCGATATGGAGAGGACAATCGCGTCTCCTTCAGGACTCCCCTGCTGTTCTCACGTGCTCCCACTTGCATCCTCCTACCCCTCTTATCTATCCTTTGTGTAGAATCCATCAGAATAGTTACTGGGTGGTAAATAAGGAGTGGGGGAGTGTCTGTGTGTTGTGGTGTGCGTGTGTGTTCTGTGCTGAATCTCTGTATGTGACTTCCATCTGTCAAAAGCTGCTTTTTCTTAATTTCTTCATTTCTTTCTTTTCCTCCCTTTAATTTTCCTTTTGTGAATTTCAGAACGAAAAAAGAACCTCCAGGGAGGCCTGTGCAGAGGATTCATATTCGACCTTTAAAGGCGCTCATTCGCATATCCTCTGGTTTTGAATCTTTGAACAATGGCGGTGTCATTCTCACGTGTCAGCAGGCGGCTCCCCAGAGGCAGTGGCTCATTTAACAACCTGTGGAACTACTGAAATAGCAACCCACCACCGTGACACAACGGGGCTGGCACAGACACTGGGAACCTGAAAGAATTTGAAAGTTTGGCTGTCATTTATTCATTTATTTTTACTGTACAACCTTCCAGCCCAGCTTGATGGGATTTTGCATCACTTTTTGAGCAGCTTCCCTAACAACGTCTCAGCAACTTCTCCGCTTCTGCCTCTTCTGCTGCTGGCACCACGCTGGTCCCCTCAGCTGAGTGTAACAAGTTGGTCACAAGTTAGCAATCCACTACATTCAGTCTTCACATCCGTCCCAGATTTTCTTTTCCTTCTTTCTTTCTTTCTTTCTTTCTTTTTTTCCTTCTTTTTTGGTGTATTTTAGGACAGGGAGTACAGGGTATATTCCAGATTTTCAATGCTTAATTATTTCTTCATGGTATACAAACTAAAAATGCAGGAGATGACCCCGGCCGCAGGATCCTGAACAGACCCAAAGCACAGGCCCGGGTGAGTAAGTGAGACGACTGAGGGCCGCAGGATCCTGCATAGACCCAGAGCACAGGCCCAGGGAGTGAGTGAGATGACCTGGGGTCCTCCAGATGCTGAATAGACCCAGTGCACAGGCCCAGCATGGAACCCTTCAGCAGAACTCCCTGCAAAGAGGCTAGAGGAAAGACCCACCCAGCTGATTGAGGAGCAGAACATCTTGCCAGAGAGACACAAAGGGTTCAACTCTAATGGCTGCAGCAGAAAGAAGTGGAGCACAGCTGCCAGATCCAAGCAACACCCAGCTGGAGGAATCTGAACTTT
>NW_004524611.1:576137-594605 GCF_000260255.1 Octodon degus
TAGAAACTTTAAAAAGTATATTTCCATTTTCTATTGACTTTAAAAAAAAGAGGTTTGTACCTGTGTTGTTTATTTATTATTTCTTGCCTATATCTTGTAATATGAGAAACTACTTTGGCAGCAACAATACACAATGTACTAACCATTGTTTCTCTCCTAAAATCTTGTTTTGAGATTTTGTACCATTGTTTTTATTTTTTTTCTTTAAAATAAAATAACTGATAAAAAAAAGAAAAAGAAACTAAAAATGCGTATTTTGTCTGAAAGTGTTTTATATAGCTTTACAGGTTTTTAGGCTCTTACAAAACAATCCTCCTTGCCATTCCTGGACCCAGAAGTCTTAATTAAATCAGGTATATTTATTCAGTAGTGTTGTCAGTTCAAAGTCTAGCCTATTAGACCGCCTCCCAAAATCTCATTTTTACCACTTACCTATGTAATAATGTGTACTGATTAGAATGAGAGGCAAATGAACAAAGCACTTTCAACTCGCAACATCCTTGAATGATGGTACCAAGAAAATTTCCACTAATTGTATCAGTTCACATCTTTCTGATGTATAAATTTGTTTATGCTTTTTATGTTAAAAAGGGATGATGGGTTCCTTGGAAACATTTGTGAATCAGGCTTCCTTTCGTGGCCCTAACTCATCCCGCAGTGCCTGGTGGTCAGTGCCCTGAGTTTACCAGCAGGATTCCCCTCCTGCCAGGAGAGCCTGGCTGCCCCTCCCCAGTCTCTCCCGGACGAAGGTGAATCCAGCACTGAGAGTCTCTGCCCAGGCAAGCTCTGTTCCGAAGCTTCCACCTCCTGTGCTGAGCTTCTCTGGGTCCACCGCGCTGTCAGGGTCACTGAAACTTGCCCAGGCATTCTCCAAGGAGATCCCCGCGTGCAGAGGTGCCCAGAAGGCAGTGCACAGCTCTGGGCCTCGGCACGCAGCGGGGCTCTGGGTGCCTGTCCTTCACAGGGCTGCTCTGCTGAGGGAATAGTGGTGGCCACCGCGATCCCATCCACGTGAGGCTGGGGCAGGAAGATCACAAGTTCTAGCCCAACCCAGGAAATATGGACACTGATACTCTGCTTAAAATTTGGAAAGGGCTTGGGCTGTAGGGCAGTACGAAGGCCCTGAATCCAATCCCACGTGTCACAGTAGGAAAAACCTAGTGTCACACCAGTGCAAATGTGCACACTCTGAGCAGGGCTCACAAGCTGGGCTTTCACACTTTCCCTGATCCATGGTCCTCAGGAAGACTTTCAGGACCCTTTGACCGTCCAGTGTCCCTCCCATTCCTGCTACTCAAAGTGCACTTCATGGACGCCAGGACCAAGACTCTGGAAGCAGACTCTGGGCCTCCTACACCAGGAGCCACGCTTTGGAAGACCCTCAGTGGGCAGAGATGTGTCAGCTGGAGGCAGAGAGACAGAGAGACAGAGACAGAGACAGACAGACAGAGAGAGACAGAGACAGACAGACAGAGGCAGAGAGACAGAGACAAAGAGACACCGAAGCGGAAAGACAAGATATCATTCTTTCCATGAAATTTGCACACACCAGAATTCAGTCTTTTGAGCACCTTGAAGTATTTTGTAAGCTTTTTTGGGTCATTATTGAGGTATAATTCATTAATTTATCAACATCGCCCTTTCCCATAACAAAAATTTCCTTCTAGACACAAGCACATGTGTCCTACTTTCCCAGGACATCACAAAATGTCAAGATATGTTAGTGCTTAACGAGGTTGCTTTAATGTCACCTAAAAATCAGTAACAAAATCTGCACAGCAGAAGAGAAGACACCATTGAGAGTGTGCAGCCCACATAAGAAAAGAGTCAAAGCAGCATGTATAATTTAATATGAGAAAAGTTACTATATCGAGATCCCCATTAGACGGCATCTAGACAGAAAAGAGAGCTCTTCCTGTTGAAGTTCAAACCAAGAGGAGTGCGAATACGCAGTGCAGCGTTTCTGAGGCTGTAGGGCCCACCGCGTTCTGGTGCACTTACATTGGCGCTTCTCGGGCTGTTTTCATGAGCACGAGCTCATATGGTGTCCTAGCCACGCTGCAGTTTAGCAGGGATTATCCCTGATGGACAGGTGCTCAGCTTCAGGGAGTTGGAGCAATTTAAACACAGGTGAGGGCAGAGCCAGCCTCCCGCCGCATCCATCTGCTGCCTGCGTGCAGACCCGCCCTCAGCTGCCCTCTCTCCTTTCACTGCCGAGCTCTTACAGGAAAACAAACAGGAAGTGCAGACCAACACGTAGAGAGGGAAATCTCCACATCCCTCCTGTGGCCCCCAGTATGTGGGCTCTTTGCTTTCTCTCTCATACATCGACCTTATAATGAAAATATGAGCTTTTCCACTGGCACAAAAGCTGTGCAGGGGTCAGCCTCTCTCAGATGCCCTCAGCCACTGGCCTTGCCCTCGAGTTCTGGGACTCCCTTGGAGGAACAGGCAAGAAAACCGTATGCATGTAAAGAAAACAACAGAACCACAGAGCTAAGCTTTTAGAAGCAAAGCTGCCTCTTGGAATGAGTGGAAATTCTGGCTCTTCCTTGTGCACTCTGCATTCTTTCCAGGCCAGCATTAATTTAGTCACACATTAGCTAGCCCAGCCTGTGCAGACTGCTGCAAGAAAACACCATGAGGAGCATCATTCCCAAACCACAGGGATGTGCTGATTCAGCTCTGGAGGCTGGAAGTCCAGAAGGGGAGCAGCCGCAGGTGCAGGTTCTGCTGCCGGCCCATTTCCTGGCCCGTGGTGCACTTCCCAGCCTCGTCCTCACAGGACAGAAGCAGACTGCAAGCTCTGTGTGACCTCTTTGATAAGAGCATTCACCCCACTGAGCCCTCAGGGTCACCTCCCCCAACCCATGTTGTAATTAGGTTTGCAAGGGAAGAGTTTTAACACAGGGAACGTAATTTATAAGACTATCTCACAGTGTTCACCCAAGGTCGATGTATGAGAGAGAAAGCAAAGAGCCCACATACTGGGGGCCACGGGAGGGATGTGGAGATTTCCCTCTCTACATGTTGGTCTGCACTTCCTGTTTGTTTTCCTGTAAGAGCTCGGCAGTGAAAGGAGAGAGGGCAGCTGAGGGCGGGTCTGCACGCAGGCAGCAGGGATTTGTCTGTGCCCTGGAGACCCAAAGAGCCCAGCGGAGGGCCTGGACCCCATACAAATGTCCTGCATGAGTCCAGCTGAAGACTACAGCCCGTGGCTATGTTGTCCACCAGTCCTGCTGGATGCCTGAAGCCCAGACAATGTCTCAAGCAAATCTTTGTCAAGGAACACAGCACTAGGAGGCCCAAAGGTCAGCAGGGCAGGCTAGAAAGTCTGCACCAGTGGGATGAAGGGTCTGGGCCGGCAAGAGATATGCACTGGAGCCAGGAAGTGATGCTCACGTACAGACCACAGCTGTCCCTACAACACCACAGCCATCCTCAGTGACAGCGACAATCCGAGCTCCTCTGATGATGAGAACAGCTGAGTTCACGCCAGGAAAGCCCGTGAGTCAGGCTTGTCCAGGACAATGCATGGTGCTCCACCGTCCTCTGTGGTTCTCCTGTCATGCTGGGGGCAGCAGTCCTCAGCCTGTCCTGCTACCAGTGGACCATCAGTCTATCTGCCCCACTCCACACAATTAGTACAACTGTACTGGGGATGAGGCTCGACCACAGGACTCTTGGCAGGACTCCTGTACTCTGTCCATGGCAGGAAAGTTTGATCAGCCACTCGGTTCCAGATCCTCAGCTGCCGTGACCGCATGAAAGACACACGCGCAGTGACAGGGCTGCAAGGCGACTCATGCGCTATGATCCAGATGTGAGACTTCTATGCAAATTAATCAGCAGTCTGTGCATGCTTAACATGAAGGACAAAGGACCCAAAGCATGTTTCGCAAAAATAATATTGGCTGTGTTTTAGAGGATGAGTTTGGCACAAGGCAAACTTTGGGGGTCAAGCTGTTACCCTGCATGGAGAGAGTACCTGGGAGCCCACATGGACTCCCCAAAAGGGAAGCATCCTCTCACCCCAATGCAATCTCCATGTTTCCTGCAGAGTGCGTGAGTCAGGGCTCCACCTCCAAGTGCTCCTTGTATAGGGTGGATGCCTGCCCCAGGAAACTAAGTGGCGTACTCCTTACTGTCTGCACTCCTTCCCTCATAAAGCCTTATCCTTGACTTCCTGAACAGCTGCGTGGTGCGGGTCATAGTCAGAGGCTGCCTGGCCTGGTAGGCCCAGCCTGCTGGGATAGTTGGTTGCACAGAAGATAAGTGATTTGCATTGCATGGAGACCACAGTGTGCTGCGAGGGGTCCTGGGTCAGTAGCGTAGCCCGCCACTTCTCCAAAGGAAGTTCCATACGGTGCCGAGGAGAGGAAAGTGATTAAGAGCAGGGACAAACAGAATGCAGTGGATGAAAATAGTAATAAAGTTAGCATTTACTGGGCACTAAATAAGCCTCGGAACATCTGCACGCACTCTGTCCCTTCCCAGAAGCGAGAGCTGCCAAAAGCAGCTGCTTCTCTGCCTGCCTATCAGGGAGGAAAATGAGTTGGCCCACGGAGTGAAGGAAACTTCCGGGCGAGATGAAAGCCAAGCATGACTTCAGAAATGCACACTTCTGCTGCACACTCGGCTTACAACTCCCACGCCCCCGGGGAGATGAGCAGATGAAATTTGCCTGGGGTTTTCAGCAAGAGAAAATCTCTGCGCAACTGGCTTGGGAAATCTAGGTTGGTCAGAGCGGGAAATTAGACAGAGGTTAAAGAGTGCGGATCACATTTGAGAGAGTGACTCTTATCTCCAAAGTTTTCAGTTGGTTAATAGAGCTATTTCCCTGGCTCCAAGTTAGAGAAACAGTGGTTTCTTTCCACAAGAGCAAAAGCACAGGTCTTACAGCAAAGCCCTGGAGGTGGTTATTGCATCGCTGGCTCTTTAGTGGAATGTTTTATTGGTAACGTTAATAGCTTTGTGCTCCAAACAGTCCTTTGTGGACAGAGCATAGGTTTGCACCTTAAGATCACAGCCCTGTATAATCTCAGAGGTGGAAGGCTCCTAGCTCACATGACCTGGCCTTGCTTCCTATGAAGGAAGGAGAGACCCACAGAGGGAAGACAAGGCCCCAGGGCACAAGCTGGCCAGGCAGGGGAGGCCCTCCCCTAGCTTTCCATATCAGCCTCTTCCCGCCAGCTGATGGGCCTCATGATACCTCAGAAAGAGGTCAGGCCAGGTGACACAGCATGACCAGGAACGACACAAGGCTTCAATTTTTACACTGCTATGGATCAAACTCATGCAGGACAAACCTACTATGGAACCACATCTCTAGTCCCAAAACATTTTCAGAGACAATTTAAAAAGAAAATGATTGTGGTTAAAAATAAGCTAAAAAGAAGATTTTATTGGTTTTTTGTTTGGTTGGTTTTGGTCCCTTCCTTCTGCCCAAGAGTGTGGCTGCTTGATTTTATTTATACATTTTTTGACATGTCAAATTAGCAACAAGTAACTCCTGCTTTCAATGAGGGAGAGACAGAAAAGGAGATAGAAAGAGAGGAGGAAGAAGATAACTGCACTGCCTCGGGTAAGTGTGGCTCGCATCCCAGGGGGTCACGCAGGAACCACTGGACGCTGAGCCATGGCCAAGTGCTAGCGCTAGCTGGATAAAAGTCAGGCTGCGCAGGAGGCAGTGGCGGCGGGTCCCGGCTCCGTGATTGAAGCTTCCTCTGCGTGTCCAGCACTCTCGGTGGCCCGTGTCACTGTCTGAACCCCTCCTGTCAGACCACTAGGATGTTAGGATCTAATGGCAGCTCAGATCCCCCCGAGAACCGCACCTTGGTGTCTGGGGTCTAGGTTGTGCTGACTTAAGAGAATCCTTTGCCTGGTGTTCTGAGGTGGGGCTGAGGCAGTGACGCTAGAGCTGGGCAGCAGCTGAAAAGGACATCAGCAGAGACCTCTGGATTACCAACAAATGGTAAAAGACTCAGGATGCGTCATACATGTTACACCCTTGAGCCATCCTGAAACCACCTGGCCTCCATTTCCAGGGAAGAACTGCCTTCCAGGAAACCAGCCCCTGGTGCCGAGAAGCTGGGAATGCTGAGCGGGCGGCCTGGGGAGGGACCAGGGGCCGTCCGGGGAGATGGCTGCAGAAAGGCTCAATTTTACAATAACCGAGTGCCAGGTAAGGTCTCCAGAGCGGATATGAACTGACGGGGTCTGTGCTTAGGGTTCATTCTAAACCTCAAAGGAAAAGGTGCCATTTGTCATCCTTGAATAGCTTTACAGCGCAATTTGAGGAAGGCGTAGAATATTAAGAAAGTCTTTTATTTTTCATTCTTTTCAAATTATTAATGAGGCTTAAATTTTATCAAACAATTTTTCTAAGCCTGTTGAGATCATCAGATATTTCCTTCTTTTTAATTTGGCTAATGTGTGGTATGAAATCAATGGATTTTTAAAAATATAATTTTAATAATCTTGAATTCTTAGCCAGAAGGAAAGTCAATAGTGGTGATGATAAATTACATTGTATTGTATTTTATTATATTGAGTTTGCTGACATTTTTCTCATGGAATTTTACCTCCCTTCTCTTGGCAGAGAATTCAAATCAAAATAGTTTGTGTTATCTGCACAACAGCCCTAGTATAGAATTCTTCATAAATTAAATGTTCCATATAGCCCTGAGACATAAGCGATCTCATTTCTGAATATTCTGACGCACCAAATAATAAGCAAGTGAAAACGGCTCTCAAGCCTTGAATTCCTTAACTTTGTTTTGTATTTTTCAAACTTGCCAATAATTCCCACAGAGTGGGAGCTGAAAGTCGTTCCGATACTTACCTAATATTATTCATGTTTACTTGTACAGAAAACTGAAGCTTTTTGCTTCTTGAACATGAAAGAAAATGGCTCTTATTTTATTTCCATAATTTATCAAATTCTGCTTTCCAGTTGCGTGCAGAAGCGGTACCTCTACCTCTGCACACTGACCGAGAGCTGCCGTCTGCTGCTTGTGTGTCTCACCGCCAAGGGGCCCCCAAAAGCACAGCGGCTGAGGAGCAGAGCGCCCCCCGCGCCTGGCGAGCGCGGCGGGGGGCACCTCGGAGGGAAGCGGAGGAAAGGCGCACATTCCTCACGCTCTTGCCAGAAATGTAGACTGAATAAAAGCACAGGACGGAGTGGCGCGCTGTCCTCTCTGTGTTCTTTTGCTCAAGTAGAGATCGGCTTGTTCGTTTACAGCTGAGCATCACGCTGCTTCCGTTATCCATTCCAGTTTACATGAACCATGCCTTGCCCCTGAAAGCCCAAGAGGGCTCCAATTACCAAAGCAGCACTCGCTGCTGTAGACTCCCGAGAAGAGGAAATACAGGCTACAAATTCTCTTTCTTTTTGCTGCTAAGACGCATGTCAATAACTGGAAGTAGGTACTAACATATTTAACATAGTCTTGAAGGTAATTTCTGTGTATAATACACCAAAGTGCCCTTGAACCCGAACCTTGAAAGAGCTTGTGTAATAATAAGGTCCACAATTGCCTCCAAATCCATCAGTAGCAAGCACCTCACTTTCCTCTAAATTCAACATCATAGTAGCTCAGAAAAATTAAGATCAGATGTCATAATTATAAATAGAGTAGTGTATTTTCTTAAAAATCTTGCATAACTTTAATGTGTCCTTAAAGTGAAACACTAAGCTTGATGAAAAATATTTAATTTCTGGGACATGTTACTCTGTCTTGAACCGAACCACAGTTTTTAAATCTGTGTTGTCCCAGCTTCTCCAGCGATTAAGCTGGGAGAAAGTGGTGAAACTCACCAGATTTTGTCATATTGGTAATTAGCTGGCATGACACTCACATCTGTAAAGGAAAACTGAAGTCAACCAAATCTATCTCAACCACTGAATCCAAGTCACATCACAGACAGCAGTAAAAGTGCTAATGGACGTGGTTTTATCATTGCTTTCCTTGGGTGCATTTGGTGCATGGAATTGGCTACTACTACCCTGCCCCACTTGTTGGCCTCTAAGGAGAGGCCATCCGTTAGAGGCCCGAGTCTCCTGCCGGCCCTCCAGGCCCACGTGCCGGGGGCTGAGCACACCAGAGCGCACGCCCGTGTGGCTGCCGGAGTGCCGGCGGGCCAGCACGCGTCTCCTCGGCTCCACCCCGATCTTTCTGAGCTGCATCTTACTTGCCATGGCAGCGTCTCCCACTCAGGTGACACAGAGCACACTTGAGCTGGATCTTGTCAGTTATTTTTAGATTTGATTAAAATATACAATTTCGAAGCCCAGCGAAAAGCAGTTCATTCGTTTTGGAGGTCAGAAGCACTGCATCACATTACAGTAATTAATCTTGTTTAACACTGATAGGAAAATGGAGCTCAGCCAGACAAAAATCGTATACCAAAGCTGTATCTCCCTAGAAAATGAGCGGATAGAATTCAAGTATTAGAAAAGAAAGTAGGGATTGGGGAGATGGCTCAGTGGAATAAGCGCTTCCCTGGCAAGCGCAAGGGCCTGAGTTCAATCCCCGGTTCCTCCAAAACAAACAAAAAGGAAGGAAAGAAAGAAAAAAAGAAAAGAAAGCTAAGGGAGAATAAACATCAGACATGCTCCCGAGAACGCAGGGAGCAGACCCAGCAGCACTGGTGTCCCCGCTCTGGCCGCTCACTGCGCAGGACACCAAGCGCACACGCCAGTGCTCCCTGGCTCTGCATGTTCAGGGCCTGGATCATCGCTGTTAGCCCCAATCATGTGTGAACTTTTCTTTTAGTCTAAGAGCATAGTTTATCACTTTTAAAGTTTGAAAAGATAATTGATGGCTCAGAATTGCATTTAATTTCTCATGTGATAACACTTTCAAAACCTCAAGGAATACTATTACCGCTCAAAGTATAACCATTACACCATTATAAAAGATTCTGTGAAACAAGTGGAAGAACATTTTTCTTCCCCAAACCAGACGCTGAGAGGAGCCGGGGCTTGCCCGCCGTTCTCAGAGTCCTGGGCTGCAGCCCTGATGGCACACCGGGTCCAGGGGGCGAGGGCTAAGGAGCCCCAGCGGGCCACGGAGGAGGCCTGTGGTTGTGCCACAGCTGTCATGCACTCCTGGCGACTGCTCTGCGGTGAGCAGCTCCGCATCAGCCTGGGGCCGCTCCCGGGCCGGGCGCACCACCGCTCACGGCCGTGGACGGACACGAGGGCCTGCTCCACGAGCAGGGCCCTGCTCCGGCTGGCGCCGCTCTGCTCTCCGCCTGAGACCCGAGAGGAGGTGGACTCGGATGGTCCGGGACACTCAGCCTCTCCACGACTGCGGTTAAGGCTGAGTCCGCCGCAGGCCATAGCGGGGTCCCTCCTCCTTCCCAGCAAGGCCGTTTTGGAAGCCTGCTCAGCTCCCACAAGACTCCCGCTCGAGCTGCACCGCCACACGGGTGTCCCCTGCCCTGCCATCTGCAGTGGGGTCCCTTGCAGGAGATGTCAGCCGCAGTACACGCAGATCGTGCACCTGACCGAGGCGGGGGACGCGACCTCCGAGGCACCAGACCGCGTGCGCATTTCCCAGTGTCCTTTCCAGTGACCTCAAACTCAACTAATAGGGCCAGCCAAATAGCTCAAGGGATTAAAGCACCCGCAAACAGGCTCAGGAGCCTGGGATTCGATCCCCAGCCTGCTGTTCCGGCCCCGCCCCCGGGGCACGCTGAGATGGCAATTGAGACTGGGCGTGGTGGCACACGACTGTAATCCCAGCTCTTGGGAGGTTATGAATGGAAGGATCACTGAGAGTCTGATCCAGTAGTGAGACTCTGAACACCCTATAGACCCTTCCCTAAAATAAAACAAAAAAAGCCTCCCCAGCCCCAAGCCTCAATTAATAAATCTAACTCCCGTGTGCTCACGTGAGCCACACTGAGTCTCGTGTATAAATGCCATTTTCTTGGTATTTTATATTGTATTGTTAGAAACAGCGCCCCAGCGAAACTGGGTAATCTTGTGCGCATACACACAGACCCACGGTATTCAATGAGGCCATTCACCGGAGAAGTATTTTTTTCTTCGCTGTGACTTATTCCCTGGTACACGCCTGCTTCGCATCAGAACGAGCTACGTACTGAAGGACAATGACTTCGTTCCTTATTTGAAAAATGAGATGAATGGTTCTTACTCCGTATTTTACTTCATTTGGAAAATGGAATTATAATAAAAGCTGACCTCCCTGTAAATCTTGACCAATGTTGGTTTCACTCCCTTCTGTTTTGCTATTTTTATTATTTGATATTTTTAATTACTGGCAAGAGAATTGATGAGATCTCAGCTTGAAGACCATCATTAAAGTCTTTAATGAAAAGTAGTTGTTTCCTGACCTTTTTATTCACCTCTAAGGAGGGTTCTCCCCACTGGCATCAAAGGCAGAGAGTAGCTCCAAGATCTGGAAAGATTTTACACAATTTAAATGTTTAATGCAGTGCTAAAAGAATGCGGAACCTTGCGGCCAGGGCTGAGGCTCATTTTTCACTGGTGCCTGAACGTGTTTCTTCAGAACACAGTGGTAATTCGTTCTCATTAATCTCAGCAGCTTCCTGAGTTCTAGGCACTGTCACGGCTGATCTCACTGTCCAGCTGCAGGCTGCACCAGAGCAGGCGTAAAGACCTTGTTTTTAATCAACTCTGCCAACTTCTCAAGTGCTATTAAGACTTTATTTTATCAAAGTCAAAATGCAGGATTTCCCAAGGACATAATAACACTTACAACTTCCAAAAGATCGCTTTCCTGATCCGGGCCAGTGGTGCGCCTTATCCAAACTTTGCCCTTTCAGAATTGCATTGAGGGTATTTTTGTCTGGGATGGTTCTTCACTGAATGGATTCAGCCATCCAAAACAGGCACAGAGGGCATTGGGGCACTGAGGACTGGCGGCCTTCCGTGGGGTGCCCAGGAGACTTCGAAGCAGCATGAGATGTGTCACACGCCTTGGCAATGCCCGTGACAACTGTGTCCGTTACATACAGCAACCACGCACTAACAACAATGGAAATTTCAGGACAATCATTAGAAATCATTGAGAGTTCAGTTCCCTTATTTACAAAATAAGGTCAATAAAACCTTCTGCTAAGGATGAGCTTGTGACCAGCATCAAATCAGAGAGATAAGAAAGTCAGTGACCTTCATTATCAGACGTTCGGTTTCGCTTCCCCTCGATTTTGCCTTTCCAAAAGCACAGTTACAGACCGAGAGCGAGCTGGGGCACCACGCTTACGCTCCGAGGAGTTCGGAGGCCTGCGTAGCAGCTGGAGATGCTTCCACGGCCGTTGGCTGGGACTGTGATTCTCAGGCACTTTGGTGTAGGCCCCCAAACCCTGCACTTTTAGATGTGTGATCACTTTACGGTTACACTTCCTAACTGTCCTGGCAGGGCAGGCATTGCTTTGCGCGTCTTTCCAGGCTCAACAACTGCAGGCGAGCACACACACAGTGTGCTGTCTCCTAAAGGAAACGACTTGTTGTCGTTCGTGAATTCACAGACGCATTAAGATGTTGGGGACCCACCCGCTCGGGCCCCCTCCTGTCCCTCTCTCAGACAGGAGCGTTCTTTCCCTCAATAAATATAGTCTGCTCATGAAAAAGAAAAAAAAAAAGATTTTGAGTATTTTCTTCTAAGTAGTTGAGAAACATAATCTTACACAAAGATCATTTGTGGCAAAATGTTCTACTCTTCTTTCATTTTCTCTCTTTGTTGGTCTTTGACTCATTTTTGTCTTTCTCTTCCTCTTTTTCTTCCTGTCTTTCCCTCCATTATTGGTCTCCCTGTTAAACAGAAAATGTGTATTAATGTGTAAATTAAATACACACACCAGTTCTAGTTTCTCACCTTATAATGGGCCTCCATTCCCAAGAATGTAAATATTACAAATCCCTAACTTTATGCCATATCTTGTAATCACATTTTTGATGACAAATGCCCACAATTGTGGGTATGTTTGAAATATTTTGTTTTTTTAAATTATTTATTGGTATAATGTAGATCTACAGAAGAATCACAGTCTGCACAAGGCATTTGTATTTGCACATGGCGCCTTGCTTCCTGCTTTCTCCCATGCCCCCCTGTCAGCTCCTCTTCTCCTTTTTCACAAAGCTTTGCTTCCACTTTATCCTTTCTTTTCTCATTTTCTTCTTTTCCCTTCCATCCTCCATCCCCATTTCCCCTTTCCTTTAAAAAAAATTACTTCCTATTTCACAATATCTATTAGGTATTTTGATTCTTACTTACACTTTCTGTATCTGACCAGAGAGACAGCAATACTTACACATGCATCCAACTTATTTCTCTTAAGAGCATGATCTTAGCCATCCATTTAGCTATGACTGCCTCAGGCTCAGGCTTCCTATGGCTGAGCAGTACCCCATCATATAATAGGATCAGAGCCCCCCAACTTAAAGACCCAAACTAAAAATGCGCATCTGAATTGAGTAGATGCTTCTCAGAAGTAAAAATGGCAAATAAATATGTCAAAAAATGTTTAACACCACTGACCATTCAAGAGATGCAAATTGAAACAACACTGAGATTCCATCTCACTGTGGAAAGAACAGCTATCAACAACAAATTAACCAACAACAAATGCTGGAGGGGCCGTGGGGAGAAAGGAACCCTTCTCCACTGTTGGTGGGAATGTAGACTGGTACACCCACTGTGAAAATCAGTGTGGAGATTCTTCAAAACCTTGGACTACAGGTTCTGTTTGGCCCAGCTACTCTCCTTCTTGGTATCTTCCTCAAAGAATTAAAAGAGTCATACAATAGAGTTCTGTGTTCCCAGGTTTCTAGAAGCTCAATTTGTCCTAGCTAAATCTTGGAAACAACCCAGATGCCCATCAAGCTGTGAATGGATAAGTATGTACCTTATGTTTCATGATTGATTATCAGCTGTTCAAGTACATCACTCAAAATGCTTGCTGCGTGTACTTTGCAGAACGCTTTTCCTTTTGAAAAGATGCACAAGTTGTGTAGAACTGCTGTGCCCATCTTGTCACAATGTCATTTTTTACTTCAACATAGTTTACATAAAGTAATTCAAGGAAATGTGCTTATCTATTTTAGTAATTGCTAAATATAAATTGTTCTTAAAACTAGCCTGCTTTCCAATTCTACCAGACTCTGTCTCTCCCTTTCAGCCTCTCCTCTTCTTTTCCTCTCTCTCTCCTCCTCTCTCTCTCTGTAATACTGAAAACTGAATCCACAGCCTTCACACTAAGCTAAGCTTTCTCCCCAGCACTCTTTAATTTCATCATATGTATTTGTTTTTCAGACATTCTCCAAGTCCCTAAATTGCTCAGGTTGGGCTCAAACCTTAGCTTTCCAGAGCGCTGGGCTCACAAATGTGTGTCACCCGGCTCCAAGTGTTGTCTGTCTCTTAATGCTTGGATCTGAATGAGATTCTTAGAAGCATATTATGGTTATTGGGGTCCACATTCCCAGTGTGCCCATGGAGCCACACTTTACAACAGGTGTCCAATGAAGACACGAGTCAGGCATCTTGCCTCCCTTCAGTGTCTAGAAGATGAGTTTTGTGACCACGTATCATTACCACCCTCGTGTCACATATTCAGTGTGTTACCACTAAAGGCCACACACAGATATATTGAAATCTCTGCGAAGAGTCATAAAACTTCACATGGATTCTGCTTTTATTTATTTTAAGTACTTCAGATGACTAAGGTCCATTCTCAGATTTTACTTAATTTATTTCAAATACTTCACCCTGAGCCCCAGACGAAGGCTGGATTCTTGCAGCATAAAGCTGCTGGTGTCTGAGTGAACGTACAGCCTTCCTAGCAGTGGGGTTAATCCAAAGTTCAGATTAGCGAAATGCCTGTGCATCGAGCTGCTCAAGCCTCCCTGAGAAGAAGGGCTTTTTCTGTTCATGGGACCCTGCAGGACTTCCTGGCTGCACAGTGAGTGTTGATGTCACAGAACTATAATTCTGTCAGATCCAATGTAACAAGGAGCGTGTGCTGGGAAATGGCCAGTTGCCTGGGGAAGGAAAAGATCAAGTGTCTCTTGCTTGGAAAGTACTTTTTTATTACTTTCTTTGTTATGATACTTTTCTTCTTCCCACATTGCTGTAAGCAATAAGTTACTGTCCTTTTCTGACACAGTTGACTAAGATAGCAAATTTCAGCGTTTGAAGGCTGAGCGCTCAGCGCTTGGCCACTGCGGGCATGTGTACATGCTGTCTGTGTTGCCATGGGGATATCCTCCATCACTGGCACACCTGAGCCACCCACGGAGGGGACGGCTGTGGGTGGGCCACGCAATTTGAGGCTTTGGCGCCCTAGGTTCCATTCAGATTTCTTGCCCTGCTCCAAAGGAAAGGAGAATTTATGAAAAGTATGAATTGGAAAATATGCATATGTATTATATATATATAATATATTATATATAACAACATATTACCTGACAGAAATGTTAATTTCCTGTTGGGATAAGTCAGACGTGAAGATGAAAAGATAAATGGGAGTAGTATTTGTAAACCTTATGTATATGTTAGAGTTCATAACTTATTTCTTTTTTTAATTAATTTATTGATAAATAGCAATGAGACAGTTTCAAAACAGGTTAGTAGGACAGTTATAAAATTAATACATTGCATAATGCTGTCTTCGTAGCGTTCAGAGTACAAGATACAGACATGATGTCCTGACTAAACACTGTTAGTAGAAGTCTTTCTTCTCATTGAACTAAGAGAAAGTAACTGTATATCTATCCTAACTATTTTGTATACACAGATATATACATTTTTTGCTACAAAATGGTCCTTCATTTATATCCCCCTTTATGTTTAGTTTTGTCAGAACTGGGTATTCCATTGCCATTCAAATATTGTAGGCGCACGAATTCAGCAATGTAACCCAGTGTAGTCCACTAGATCATAATAGTAGTGGGATAGCCGCATGACCGGCAGTGTCAGAAATAACTTACTTCTACTGGAAGAGCGATGTTAATATTAACAAGAAAGCGGATCAGCTCTTGGAAGATGAGATTTTCAAGTATTTTACTTTACCCACTATGCAGATCATAACTGAAGTGTCAGGAACTGTCAGGTTTTCAGAATGGCTTTGGAATGAACAGAAACAACTTCTGAGAACTTCTGTTGGGGACGCATGTCGGAGCCCCTCGCGGCTTGAGCCAGGCTGAGGAGTGAGGCCAGAAAGACTCAGCTCGCGGAGGAATGCGGGGTCGGCGCCCTGAGCTGAAGCAGGACCGGGGTGCGGTGCGCAGGGCCTCGCAGCCGGGAGGCCCTGGAATCCTGGCGCCACCAGGTACCTGTGCAGACCGGTGGTGTGTGCCCCAGTTCACCGGCGCAGGCCTAGGCTTCCTGACGCCCAGGGTACTTGACTAAATTTTTTTCCCAAAATGTGTCCGTAACAGAGTGAAGAGTAGGAGATTTTGTTTTTGCCAGGAAGGTAAAGCGTTTCAGAGCCCAGACAAGGGAACCCCCCACCCCAGGACACTGCGTGAGGACCCCCGTCTCCAGCTCCCCAGAGGCCCCATCCGTACTCTAGTCTTCCCTCAAAATATATTCTACACTATACAGGCTTATTGCAAGTCCTAAGACTTAATTATTGCTCGTTAAGATTTTTGTTATTTTTAAGAAGAATGTTTTAATAATAAAATAATTAAATTGCAAACTAAATTTCCTCTCTCTCTGCCAAGCATGTCTCTGAGAACCTTATCTGAACAGAGTGAAGACTTGGATGAATAATTTATATACGAGATTAAAAGCACAAACACTTTTCGCTCTGAGTTCTGCTCTGAATGTACATCGTTATTAGCGAGACAAAGCAATTGTCACTACTGCATATGCAAACTGGTTTAGGCAATTTATCAAAACAAAAACCAAAAAGAGAAAAACACAAAACAAAATATTTATGTTAATTTGAAAGCCTCAAGTGGTACCAGATTTCTCAGGTTGGAAGAGTGTTTCTTTTTCCTACTATCTCCTCAGTTACAGTCCCTCAATTGCTATTAAAGACGTTACTTAGTATTCACACATAGCTGTGTTTTTGAAAAATGAAGTTTTTACTGTTTACCAGCATTCTTGTTATATATTTGCAAGAAAATGCAAATTCCTATGTCTTGATAAATGACCCAGCCAAGCAGCATGAAGCAGCCAGACACTTAGACAGCAAATTGAGTTTGTCCTTGGGTGGGGATGCAACGGACTCCAGCTCAGAGAGTGATAATCAAATCTCCATACGTCTCCTTAGCGCCAGGGCTTCAACAGCAGCTCTTGCCAAGAATTTCCTAGAATAAAAAGCCACGGTGGTCCATGGAATCTGTATACCTGAGTTTTCACTTGGCCGTTTTTATATAATGAATTAAATAACCTACAAGGGGATTAAAAAATATAGTGCGCATTTTTAAAGAGAGTACAAAATAGTACTGAAACAGAAAAAAAGATGCAAGTGATGCAGAATTTCACTTAAAAAGCAATATGAATTTCATAGTGTTTATTATAATATATAGTGTTGTCTTCCAACCAGTTATTCATATTACCAGATATGTGCATGTAAAATTGGAAGAAAAAAGAAAGACATGCATAAGAAATTAAGAAGAGAAAAAGTACAAACAAATGGAAAAAAGGAGATAAAACAAATTAAATATTATCTGCTCCTTTCCATAGACCAGCAGAAATGCACAGTACAGTTGTCCAAACCATCCTGCTTATATACACAGATAAATCTCTTTTCCCTATTCCCTTTCCTGTCCTTCTCAACTCAGTAACTCTTCCCTTTTGCATAAGTTCATTCCCCTTTCCCAGCATCTATTGTACCTTTCAGATTCCATTTTCTCCTGTAGGTTCTCACACTAAGGAGACAGTACGATGTTTGCACATGCGGTTCTGATTTTTTTCACTTAAGAGTATGTTCCCTAGTTGAATCCATTTGCTGACAAAAGACTCAAATTTAACCTGTTTTATAGCCAAATAAGAATCCATTGTGTCAAAATACCACATTTTCAACATCCATTCTTCAGTAGATGGGAATGTGGGTTTTTTCCAGGATTTAGCTCTGACAAATGACACTGCTGTAAACATGGGCACACGTATATTGCTGTGGTACAAGGTTTCCCTCTTGCAAAGCCCTTCTATCTAGAATATACAAAGAATTAAAAAATCAGAATCCCCAAATTCAAAGACTTAATGCAAAAATGGGCATCTGAGATGAGTATACACTTCTCAGAAGAAGAAATACAAATGGCAATATATGGAATAATGTTCAACATCGTTGATCACTGGAGAAATGCAAATTAAAATAACGCTGAGATTCCATCTCACCCCAGAAAGAATGGCTACCATCAAGAGGTCAGCCACTAACAACTGCTGAAGGGACTGTGGAGAAAAAGGACCCCCTCTGCACTGTTGGTGGGAGTGCAGACCGGTACAGCCACTATGGAAATCAGTGTGGAGATTCCTTTAAAAAGCCAGGGTTGGAGGTCCCATTCAAGCCAGTTATTCCCTTCCTGGACATTTTTCCAGGAGAACTGAAATACAGTGAATATTAAAATTTTTAAAAGTATTACTGTGAAAGGCACACTGTCATTGACCTCCTTGGAGCACTCTGCTCACATTGAACACTCTTGACCGTTGTCTTTGCTGCTTTCAGAAGCAGCTCTGGAGTCTTCTTACCTGAGCATCTTCACAGCATGTGATCAAAAATACCGAGAGTGCTGCTGCCTAGTGTCACGCAGCCCAAGGCAGGTCCGTGACCACATGACTTTGTGTCCTCCCCCACCTTATTCAGCAGGTCTGCCGTGGGCTGTTTCCAGCTCTTCCCCGAACTCAAAGGTGGGAAAGGTCAGTGCTTTGAATCCATTCAGCACATGGAGACAGACAGGAAAGCAGAACCAGAGACACTCAGGGAAGAGGCTCCAGAGCTGCTGCAGGAAGCAGACGAGCACGAGGTGAGCGTATTCAGAGTGAGAGGAGGCCTCCGAGGGGAATCCGTGGCAATTTTTATCATTCAGGGCTCCATATTTGTCTCTCACAGCTCACATTCTGGATCTGTTGTCACAACGTCAAAATAACATCTCCCCAGGCATGAGTGAAACTAGACTTTAAGATGCTGTAAAATACATCTGATTGCTGATGTCTATTTTTTAAACAGAATAAAAAATAGTAAAAAGAGTTTAAAAATGATACACAATTTCACTAAACAAAATAATAGGAATTCAGTAATGGGTTCAATAATGGTTATTATATTGCATAATGTTGTCATCAAATTAGTTGTTTAGACTACCAGATATAAACATGAAAAATTAGTAAGAAAGAAAAAATTACAAGAAATTAAAAAGGAGAAAATTTTTTTTTATTTTTCAACAAATAATACACTGCATATATTCTTCTTAGTGGTTAATTGCTGTACAAGATGCGGACTTGTGATCCTATTTACAAACACCATTAGAAC
>NW_004524611.1:596270-613097 GCF_000260255.1 Octodon degus
TTTTCTAAGGAGTCTCCATACTGATTTCCATAACGGTTGCACCAGTCTACACTCCCACCAGCAGTGGAGAAGGGTTCCTTTTTCCCCACAGCCTCAAGGAGAAAAAAATTTAAGGATTAACTGCTCCTTTCAATAGGCCAGCAGAAATCAGCAGTGCAGCTCTCCAAGCTGTGCTGGGTGTAACATGAATACATCTCTTTCCCTTCCTTACTTCTTTCTTTTTTCTTTTTGTGTTTGTTTGTTTGTTTTGTTTTGTTTTGTTTTTTGGCAGAACCAGGGATTGAACTCAGGCCTTCCTCTTGTCAGGGAAGCACTTATTCCACTGAGCCATCTTCCTGGCCCCCCTTCCTTCTTTCTTTTGTCCTTCTCATCCCAGTTGTTTCTTTCCTTTGAACAGACTCTGTGTCCTTGGAACAGTCGTCTCTAGGGATCACTCAGGTTCACCCCTGGGCTCCTCGCCTGTCTGCTGACCATTGTCCATCAGAGTTTCAGGCTCCCAAGCTCTCTCCCAGTTCCTGGACCCTGAGGTCAAGGAGAACAGGGACAACATCAGAGGCTGCCCTCACATAGCCGGGACACGGGCCCTGGCTGCTGAGGACGTATGAAGTCTGTTGGCCACTTCCACAGCCATGTGAGGAGGGCAGGAGCTATGACCGTCCCAGAGTGCAGAGGTCGGCCTGAAAGATGAGCTGCAGCTCACCTGAGGACACAGCACCCAGTACAGCAATGCACGCCAGGTCTGAGGCCCACATGCCAGGTTTCTAGGGTGTGCAGGAGGACGGGTCACCTGCAGGAAGACAGGGACAGCTAAGCCCGGGGAGGCAGTGAGGAGCTGGGGCACAGTGCCAGAGGCACTGAGGGTGATCAGAGCTGAGGGAGGACAGAGTACTAGAGGCAGGATGGTCCACTCCACACGTGGTTATGGAGGCAGAGGACAGCACAGAGAGACACAGCCTTGGGAGGAGGAATGAAGGAAGAGCTGCTCTGGATTTACACCAGCGTCTTAAGCTGAGAAGCCCAGAAATGGAGCCCACTTGGCCACTGAACATCAGAAACGGAGGCAAACAGGAGCGGAGGCCAAGCTCAGTGCAGGCAGAGACAGGCTAAGAGAGGGTCACTCAGACTGGCCTGAAAGACAAGTTCTGCCTCCAGAGTTTGAGCAACTGCACCATTCCCACTCAAAACACCCCACCAGATGGGCATGGCAGAAGCACATCCCGCACTTGGGTCTTCCCGGGCCTTCCTCTTCCCTCCCGTGGGGAGCACAATAGAAAGACAAGCTACAGCTGCTGAAGCAGGAGGATCAAGCCATGAGCTCTGCCTTGTACTAGGAGAGAATAAATGTGGGGAAAAGTATGAAGGCATCAGCAGGATCGGCAAGAGGCCACTGGCCCAGCAGGCCATACCGGAAGACTCTTCCAATCTGTTCTCTTTCCCTGCCCAGCTCTGTGCTGCTAGGCTGGGCTATGTGTGTGGCAAGAACACAGTCCTGCTCTGCTTGCTGTGTCTGGAACCAGAAAAGGGGCTCAAAAGGGAGAGGGAAGAGTGACGCCCCAGCTGCTTCTCCGGTCTCCATTTATGTGCCCCACCTTGGGTAGGACCCCTGGGGGAGGCCATCTTTGATCTCCAAATCTCTCTTTCTTCCTCTGTCAGTCAGTCAGTCTGTCTGTCTGTCTGTCTCTCTCTCTCTCTCTCTCTCTCTCTCTCTCTCCCTCCCTCCCTCCCTTCCTCCCTCCCTCCTTTCCTCCCTCCTTCTATTTTCCTCCTGATAAACACTCTCCTGTCCCTCTAAGTTTGGGATGGAGACAGTGATGAAGTCGTCATTTTATTACTAATATGTTATTACTACCGTCACGATTTTACTGCTGGAGCTAAAGTCTGGCGTTCCATACTCATTGATTACAACTTTATAAATAGTTGCTCTATCTTCCCTAAATCATGAAAACATAGCACGCCATCTGGTATCCTGTCATGATGTTGATTCACTTGGTGATTGGAGCAATTCAGGAGTGATTGGAGCAAGTGACTCTTGCAGCACCCTGTGACTGAGTTGTCCCCTGTTTGAGAAATGCAGGAGATTGCCTGGTTGGATGAAGACAGGACGCAGGTGACCCACGGCCACTTGAGACAGGAACAAGAGGCACATGGGGCCGTGAGCAGTCCAGCACCTAAGGGAATTGGTCTCTTGGTATCCAAGGTGTTTAAGAAGACGCAGGCTTACCTGGGGCTTTGGATGGCTCAAGTAGCGCCGGAACTGAGAAACGCAGTTGCTGCATGTCTGATAACAGGAGTGGCAATCAGAGCTGCTCATGACAGCTTGGAAGTTCCAGGCATATTCAGTAGAGCATCTGTAGAGCCCACTGCTAGGACCTTAGACATGAAGAGGAGCAATGCCAGCCCGGGTGGACCCTAAGGTCATCTTCTCTTATTTTAATTTGCTTTCGCAGAGGCCAGTACTTAAACAGTCACTGACCAGTCTGAGAAATCCGAACACCACTCTCCCTGTGGGGAGCAAGACCCTACTGGAAAGGTTTCCAAGGACATTTCCTAGAACCCTTGCTCATAGAAAGCTGAGGCTCCGGACTCAACGCCCTCAGGCACCCGCATGTCCGTGAGGACACCTACACCACCAAGGGGCGGGCACAAGGCTCCTCAGCAGGAGCGCGTGACACGTGTATGTGGCCTCAGACTGCAAATGACTAGGGCAGACTAGGCAGGATGAATTCCCACAAGCACGCCTGCCTGGGACTCCACGGGTTGACTCGCACGCCTCCGTGGGATCCTGGTTTCAGCTGCTTGTGTCATTGAAGCCTAGAGACAAGGCTCACTGAGGGAGGATACAAGGCGAGATGCCGCCCGAGATGCCGCCCGAGCTCTCCAGGAAGGAGGCCAGGTCTCCAGAAGAGGCCCTGTTCACACTCTGGCCACCCCTCCCTGCACTCACCCAGAGATCCCAGAGCTGTTCCTTCCATGGGACACGAGACTTCACTGAGGTGTGTCTCCCTCTTAGGTCATGTGCTGCCCCGTACAGCAGGACGGCGACATGGGGGAAGGTGTCCCCAGTCAGGCTCTAGAACTGAGGTGCGCTCCCTGCGTGCCAGTTACCAGCCCGCAGTCCCCACCTCTTGCATGAGGCCAATGAGACAAATTCACACAACCTGCTCCAGGGAGTAGCCTTCTTGCTCACTGACAGGTGAGCAGAGACTAGCGAAGCCTCGAGCTGGTGGGCGGCCAGTCCCCCACGTCCCCGCAGTCTGCTGAGGTAGGTGAGGTCAGGCCCACATCGGGCCCCAGCTGAGGGACCTGAGAGTATTCCACCGTGGATTTCCCACCAAGGCCACGCGATCTGCCGGGCCGAAGCGTGGACAGGACACACTGGCCAAGAAGGGATAAGAGCGGCACCTCATCTGTCCCAGCAGGGTCCCCACCTGCCTGTGTACACTGCTGCTCCACAGCTTTCTACCATTATGCTTGGGAGCTACAGCAAGGAAGGGTCTGAAGCCCCACAGGCCAGTTCACCAGTGTCCTGCCCTGCACCACTCTCTGGAATTACTATCATGCACACTAAGAATATTTTGAACCCTGTGATCTGTAATAATCCGTGTCCATCTAATAATCTGTGCAAGAATTTGGCTTAACAGGTGTGGAGCTGAATATCCCAAATCTGCAGGCTGGAGACTCAGAGAGAGTTGCAGCCCCAGTACACTGACAGCCATTGGCAGAGTTTCTTTTACTTGGATAAGTTACTCTCAGGTTCTCCTTCGTCCGTCAGCCAACGGAGTGAGGCCCATCTGCATCAGGGACGACAATCCACTGTACGCAGAGGCTGAGGGCCACATGTTCATCTCATCTGACACCTTCACGGAAAAACCCACAATAATGTTCGTCCAAATATCGGGGCCTTGAGTGGCACAACTAACTTCACACATAAAATTAGCTATCACAAAGGCTGAAGGGACTGGATTTGTCGTAAGTACTTTTGAGGTCTGTCAAGGACGTAGTGATCTGCCCCACTCTGGGTGCTGTGAGGCAACAGGGCAGAGTCTGCCACTTCCTGACCAGACCCTGATGCTTTCACCTTGGAGGATGGGAACCAGCAGGAATGGACAAAGAGACTGTGGTGTGCACACGCATTGTGGTGCTACTGGATCGTAAAATGACAGAAATCCTGCCATGTGAGGTAACATGCTTAGAACTGCCGACCGTCACGCGAAGTGAGATGTGCCAGGAGCTCAAAGGCGTACTCTGTGTGAGCTCAGTGATATGGAAAGTAAGATGCTCGGCGCCATCGCAGTGGAGAGCAGAGGGTGTCACCGTGGCTACGCATAGTGGGAGGGAGACATGGGGCCATTTGGTGGGTGGGCACGGCATGATGTCATCGGAGATGCCAGGAGGTGGACTTCAGTGACTGTGGTGAGCAACGTGTCTCAGAGAGATGGAAGGAGGGATTTTGAATGTCTTCACTATGAAGAAATATTAAATATTTGCGGAGAATGAGATATTTCTCTTATTGAAACATTGCACAATATGCACCTGTATTAAAGCACCACTTCATACCCAGCATATGTAAAGTTTTCCTAGATTATAAAAAAAAATTAATCAGAAAATCTTACAAACTCCTTGTCACTTTTGTAAGGATGTGTCAAAGCTTCCAGTGGTGAAGAAGCTGTCACCTGCAGCCTGCTTGCTGTCTGGATGAAGAGTCGGCTATGTGTCTTGGCCTCAGGGGTGTCATCCACTTATCCGAGCAATGACAGTATTATCCTCCCTCCCTTCCCACCCCACAGCCTCCCATGAAGTGTGTGTGCAGAGGAGTGTGGGGTTTCAAGTACACACAGACACCGGGGGCTGCGTACAGCACCAACACAGCTCCCGCAGAACAGCTATCGGCTCCACTGCCTTTGCTTTCTCAATTATTTAAGAAAATAATAGATGTTGTCTCTATGTGGACACCAATCTCTGGAGGCCACGGTACCTGCTACCAAAATCAAGACGTGTAGAGTTTGCCTGAGGCTTTTCAGAAAAGAGAGAGCTCCTATAAGACTCTGGACCTTGAGAGAGATCACAAGATGCCGCCAGGTACCAATAACAAGAGGGCTAAACCTGCAGGAGGACGGAAGAAAGGGCAGAATTCCAGCGCCCAGCATGGACTTGTGCTGCCTCCCTCCTCCCCTGCCAGCTTGCCCAGTGAAAGCAACACAGCCCGGAGGACTGCAGAGAGCAAAGGCACACTCAGCCTCTTGAAGGGTGCAAGGGCCAGGAAGCCACCACGACCTCTTCAGCTGCTGCCAAAGGCAGAAGTGGTGACGCACTCTGCACCTGTGGTGAGGTAAATGTGACCAAGTCAAGCTAACGTTGGGGACGTTCCTGAAGATCAGGCGTCTAGGGCAGGTCATCACTTCCCTTCTCCCATGGGAAATGAGGTGCTGCACCCTGCAGTTTCCTCTTTAAAACTGAGGGAGTGACACATGGAAAATCAACGGGATGTCTGCAGAAGCGCGGCGCTCGCCTTCCTCTCCTTCCGCGGTGATGAGCATTTGCCTGGGTCGTCTGCCTCGGCCCTCTTCTGTGACGCCTGCTTCACAAAATCATAAGCACCTTTCACTCTGAGAAATGTCCCTGTTTGGATGACAAATTTAAGTATATTTGCCCTGCCAAGATATCTGTGGAATGCCTGTGTCCCACAGTTCCTGAGCAACAACTCTGCTCAGACGGGCTGATTCTGGTACAGCCTGGCTGGCCGCTCACACGGCAGGGAGGAGCGGCTTACTCGGCTCGCTGGCTCGGAGAGCTCCGTCCACGGTCAGCTGGCTCTAAGCAGGAGCATCACGGTGGAAGGGAGTGTGCAGCAAAGCTGCGCGCTTCACGGTGGCCAGGAAACAGTGCAGGGAACCAGCACCGGGCAGAAGGGCGGGGGAGAGGAGGAACCCCAGGGCCGGGCCTCCGGATCTGTGCAGACACGGCCAGCAGCGCCCTTGGCTGCGCCCGGGGTGGTCCCCGTGCCAGTCAGCTGGGCACTGAGACTCAACATCACAGAGGCGCTCCCTCCTGGATCTGCCAACATGGATGCTAAGTCCTTTCCCGGTCTTCATGGTGCTCCTACCAGACATATTCCAGGGAGAAAAGCAGCTGCCACGCGGTTCAGGGCAGTTGACCAAGATCCCAGGGGGAAACTGGGCTTCTGGTGAATGGCATGAGGAAGGAGGACCCTGGAGCCCAGGGGGTCCTCTGACAGGTGCTAGCCCCCCACTCTCAGTGGCCTGTGCAGTGGGGAACCGTGGGCACCCCACACAACACGGACATGGGTGACAGCAAGGGACCAGCTGAGGAGCCTAGCTAGCCGGGGTGCTCGAAGCAGGCCAGACACAAAGCGTGGCCCCTGCTACCAACACTCGAGCTACGTATGTACTGAGTGCCGGACACCCACTACCCCACAGCTGAAGTGAGGTATGGAGGTGGTGCTGGAGAAGTTCGCCGTTCTGGGAATGCAGTGACTGGCCCGAGGTCAGCCCAGTGATGCAGCCATGGTGGGAATGCGCGGGTTACCAGGGCTGGCATGGGCCGTCACCTAGATGCTGAACACAAGAGGCCAGGGCTTTGCTGGAGAGCAACAGCGACCCACAGATTCATTTCTGTTTCAGCTGTGGCTGCTACACAGGCTGGCTGGGGGCCACTAGGGGCTCTCTGCCATCCTGCCTTCTCACCAGGGCCTGCTGACAGGCACTTAAGGGGCAAGCCGGAGGGTGCAAGGCTGAGCCGTGGAATCCCCAGGTCCTCTCCAGCCACATGCCTCTGAGCAGCTGCACAGCTCCGTCAAGGCCCTCTGCATGGCTCTGTCCTTCGGGCCCTGGACTCTCCTCCTCACCCTGTGCTCTACCAGCCCGCGTTTGCTGGTGTTCGGGTGCAGCCTTGTTTCTCCTGGTTTTCCTGTGTCTTGCATTCCCCTTCAGTCCATTTAATCCAACTGTCCTCAAGTCACTCTGTGTGTGTGTGTGTGTGTGTGTGTGTGTGTGTGTGTGTGTGTGTGTGAGTGTGTGTATTTTGTTGTATTGTCCATAATCTCTGACTCCTGTGAAGGACTGTGCAAGACACTCCCCATAGCCCCTTGTAAAGCTGAGTCATGCTGTCATAGGGTGTGGAGTCCCCAAGACTCAGGCTGGTGGCAGCCCCGGGTGCTGGGCTCGCTCTTGTAGGTGTTGGAAGGTGAAAAAAATTTGATTGAGCAAAAGTGGCCCGAGGGGATTTTGACTCGGATACTCTCCTCCAGCCCCCTTCAGCTGAGTGACTTGTGACCCCTCGCCCGCCCTAACTGCTTTATCCCTCAGGACCATAGGCACGAGGTGTCTGCACTGTGGCAAGGTTGGCAGGGAGGATGCCATGGTGAGGGGGGCAGCAGAGCAGGGCTCTCAGCAGCCAGAGCCTCCAGACCGCATCCCTCTCCGTGACCACCCAAGCTGTCACCAGCCCTTTATCTTTGAGTCAGTGCTCTGTGATTCTCTCTAGGTGATCTATCCAACTGAAAGGCAGGGATAAAAATTAAAGTAAAATAATGATATCTCCCCATCATGGACTGCTTGCTTGCCTCTGTACAGCGAGGCGCTGACAGAACACACCCCACGTGCGTGATCAGAGCTGAGGTCAGCTTCCTGCTTGGGTGACTGACGTGCATTAGTCATGTACCATAAAGGGCTCCTGGTGGCCTTTCAGCCACACACAGCACACGCACTGCTTCCCCTCAGCCTTCGGCACCGCTCTCCTGCAAGCTGCTTTGGGCTTCCCCACCCGAGGCACAGCAGGGGCTCCTCAGGCTTCTGTGTCTGGCTTCTGTCACCTAACTTAATGCCCCCCATTTCTCCCTGTTTTGCTACCAACACAGAACTTCACTCTCCTTTACGACTGTGTAATGATCTCCTGCATGTGTGTACCACACTATCTTTGTCCACTCGCCCTCGATGTACCTTACCCTGAGGAATAATCCCATAGTAAACCCAGGTTTATGAGTGCCCAAGGATCTCTCCTCTCTCTCTCCTCTTCTGTCTTCCAGTTTTAATTATGAAGAATGAGTCAAAGATTTCTACATATAGAAAAAACCCTCTAACTTGATTAAAAAACACACAAATTCTAAATCGGAGCATTGTAGACATGGAGGAAGATCATAAAAACATTATTAGCATAATTATAAATATAAATGAGATTGTGTTTACTATACAGAAACTGGAATGTTCTGAGGATGTAAAGGGGGAAATTAAAAACGTGACCAAAGAAGTAAGTACCTAACACACGGCTTGAAAAGCAAAGTTGCAGGTATCTTGGATGAAGTAGCGCGGCATAAGCACAAATAACATGGGAAGCGTAATGACATAATTATCCACCAGCTCATGATTGGAAATCCAAGCACTGTACAATGGGACACTGAAACCAAGGGAGACGGAACGCCTTGCAGTGGGTGAGACACCATTAAGGGAATGACAAAGGACGTCTCTGAGTACAAGTAGAAGAGTTCGTGCCCTGAGCCCCGGCACAGGTAGGCCACAGAGAAGCACTTCACCAGGAGATGCCAGCCCGTCAGGCTGCAAGGCCAAGGGCGGCTCTCGGAGCCAACAGAAACCCTGGAAGAAACAGCACAACCAAATGGCTTCATGAAAACAGTGGAGACCCTAGACGAGACAACCGTACTACTAGTTGCTACCTGTTTATTGAGAGAACAGCTAGTGCTTAAATTTCGGCCAACTTTGCATACTTATATTCAGAATCTGAACTTGGAAGACAGCAACGTATGATACAGCAACTGTCCTTCACCTCCTGTCACCCCACAGATATGGGTAATCTGTATGCTTTTGTGCTTCAGCCAAAATAAGACAAATAGAGAATCTAAAGGAACATAATATCCAAACTAGAACTGTACCCCCAGCCAAACTTTAGACAATCTGGTGGCAAAGTAAAATAAAACATTTCAAACGTATGAAGTCTCGTAGCATGATCACAACAGGTTGCTCCTTTCTTGGAGTTATTTCTGAAAAACTAACAGGAGAATCTGCTGGCAAGTCAGAGAAGCAGTTAAGGAAAAGAATAACTAGCTACGGGAAGCAGATGACCCAGGGCAGGAATGAGATGCAGCTCTCCAGAAGCCCACGCAGGCCGAGGACAGGCAGATGAAGGGGAGACAGCACTGAGCCACGCTGTCAGGGCCGCTGTGCTACTAGCTTTTGTAAACATTTACACTAAAGTAGATTGTCCCAGGCAGTGGCCATGTCTCGGCTCCAGAAATTTAATAACACCAGCCTCCAGGATTTCACCTCTGGGCTTGCAGTTCATTGGTTTTTCTCTCCCCTTAGAGTGTAGCCTGCATCCTTCCTGTTGATACTCTGAGACGTGGTTTTATAACTACTGAATAACACCACAAAGCCAGAAGATGCGTTCACCTTCTCCCCAGCGCCAGGCTGTCTGTGGAAGTGCACGTGCACCCCGAGGTGTGCTCACAGAGCTGTAGGGTCTGCACAGTGGTGCAGCCATCGGTGGGCGTTTGGTTTGCCAGCTGCCTCATGCCACGCCGCCTGCTGCTGCCGCCACCATTCCTTCACGTCGTCCGTGTGTGCGTGTACTTGCTTTGGGCATTTATACTGCCATCAGCGTTTCCCGTGTCTCACTTTCAAGAACAATGACAACGGGTCTTGCGAAGGGACCGCAGCAGTCCCTAGTCCTGCCCTGACCGGGTGCATTCCTGTGACGGCCAGCTTGAGCACCAGCGGCCCTCGGGCTGGGCTGCTGTGCGTCCAGGCGCACTGGCCACTGTGGCTTTGCCCAGCTAATAAACAATCTGACCAACCGTAGAAGCTGAAGTTGCTGGACCCTGATATACGCAATGTCTGAATCTTGATGCGTTAATTAGACTAATTCTATAACATAAGTGATATAAAAATGTCTAAATATCTAAGTCCATATTCCCAGTAAAATACTCTAATGGAAATAGGACATACACTGTCAAGTAAGCTCTTTTTTTGTTAAATTCATATCAGACAGGGATCGTTTATACTGATTTCAGGACAGAGATAATTTAGTGGGAAGAAAGGAGGCAGGGAGGGAAGGAGGGAGGGAGGGAAGGAGGGAGGGAGGAAGGAAGGGGACAAAGAAATAAGAAATGATCTTTTCATTGCAGGCATACCTACTCTGCTCTTTATTTTTAAAATTTTCCCAAAAGAAATGATACCACACAAGAAAATTCTCCAAATTCTCTTCATTGACATAATTAAAATTTTAATAGATGAGACTTAGAGAAAAAGAAGCTTACCTGAGCATAGTTTTATCACATGATGTATATCTCTGTGAATCAAGATTTTCTAGAAAAAAAAAAAAGAATCAAGGCCGGGGAGATGGCTCAGTAGGATAAGTGCTTGACTGGCAAATGCAAGGATCTGAGTTCAATCCCCAGTTCTGCCAAAAAAAAAAAAAAAAATCAAAAAGACATGCAAATCTGCCTTCCTGTCTGTCTGTCTGTCTGCCTATCATTTTTCTTTTTATCTAAACAGAAAGAGTAAAGGGAATGACTCCTGGCTTTTCGTGAGGCTGAGAATCCCGGCAATCCGTAGTCCACACCTAGAGGTGCAGCGTGGTCAGTGTAGGCCTCCAGCCCAAGCTGCTGCCCCAGAAGCAGGGCCTCCATGCAGGCTCCCTCCAAGTGCAGGAGAGCTGCCCTGCCCAGCCCTTCTTCTGTCCTTGGACCCCAAACCACAGGACCAGTGGAGCCCATCCTGCCTGGGGGAGAATGACCTGCCTCCCTCTATCTGCTCATTTTAAAATTCATTTCCTGGAGAAACATCTTCACAGACATATCCAGAATGATTTCAACCAACTACTTAGGAAATCCGTGGCCTGGCCAAGTTGACACATAAATCCAGCTGTCAGGACCTACAGATGGAGGGGTGAGGACAGGGTCCCCAGGGCACGAATGCCCTCTCTATTCTCTGATCCTGCCCCACAGCTCTGCACATGTGGCATGTCTTTGTCTGCCCTGTGGGATGCTCAGGCCCCAGCTCATCATCCTCTGATGTGGGATTCTTTCCCCTTTAATCTACAGTGAATGATGCCAAAATTGAAGCAAAGTATTTTAAAAATCCTTTTTAAGAGCTGGTGAGATAGCTCCGTAGAATAAGTGTTTGCCTGGTAAGTGCAAGGGCCTGTGTTCAATCCCCACTTCTGCTAAATAAATTAATTAAGTAATAGTTTTTTTTTAAAAAAAAAAATATCTTCTTTTCATAGCCACACAAGTAAAATGCCATAAGACATGCAAAATTTCAGGTGAGTAGCAAACTGTGTTAGAAAATGTTGGTTCATGCATGGGATGGAGATGGAATCCAGGAGTGCAAGGGATTAGACTTGCTGTTCCCATCCCTCCTCGACAAAACCATAAGGGTTTCAAGGTTAAGATTGTGTACAGAGGGAAAGTCTTTTGCAGTTAGTTATTTATCAAGACAATGGCTGCTGATGTCGCCAGCCTAACTCAGTAAGGGTCTCCAGCACTGAAAGTTACATGTGTGTCATGAATACTGAGATTTTCAGAAGCACGGAGTGCTGAGGAGGTGCAGAGAAGATCCCGCTGGGCGCTGCTGGCAGGGAAGTGTGGGCATCGCCGGCTTGACACCACCGACAAGGGACGGGCCACCATCCTCTCTTCTTTGAGAGTTACTACTGTGTGCCTGGAATCTCTGCCCCAGCACAAATGCACTTGTGCTGAGGCACATTGCGGTTGTGCACACGACCACCGTGCAGCTTATGAGAGATTTAGACTTCCAAAGTCCCGTGGCAGAGGCTGCATACTCAGGACTTCCATCAGCTAAAGCACCTTGCAAAAAAGACCTAGAAAGAATGGATATTTAATAAACGCTGTAACAGGAAAATACGCTATCAATTTGCCATGAAGGTGTTGTCAAGCTGACCTATAAAATTTGTATAATTTTATGGTATAAAATTAATCCATGCCAAAAATGCAGGAGCATTACAAAATTAAAAGTGAGTGATACGCATGTTGAAATTGGTTCTCTCTGTCTGTCTGTCGGTCTCTCTCTTTTCTGTCTTTTTTTCTGCAGCAAGAATTAAACGCAAAGTCTTTACACTGAGCTGCGTCACCAGCCTGCTGATTCATGTAGCAGCAATCCTGCCTCGGCCTCCCGTAATGCTGAGATTACAGGAATACGCTACTGTGCCAGAATTGAAAACACTTTTTTTCAACCACATAATAGCATGGATAACATGCACCATGCATCTGCTCTGCACACACACATGCGCACATGTGCACACACACATACACACACACACACACACACACACCCCTGCCTCTATGGAGCCGCTGGATGGAAGGGCTCATCCAACCATCCCTTTTTGTGCAGTACTTTATGGGCTTCTGTAATATGGGTCTGCGAAAACCAAATTGTTAAGTCTCACCTCATTTCTCTTGGGGCAGATCTGAAATTACAAGCTCATAGTCACTGCTATGCCTTGGGCTGATCAGATACAGTGTTTTGTCTTGGCCCCAGGTTCCCCCAAAGCCCCCATACTCAGCTGGGGCGCTGAGGAGGTGACTGGATCGTGGTGTGTGATAGTCACCCCTGGCTCGGCCGGAGATTGGGAGGTGAAGCCCCGTGGGAGGGGCTGGGGCTGGGCGGACCTGGAGGGCCCGCGCCCCTCCTCCGTGCCCTCTCCCTGCTTGTCACCACCACGCTGTGAGCTGTTTCTCTGCAGCACATCTCTGCCAGGCTGCCCTGCCTTGGCACCGGCCGTGGGCTGAAATGTCTGCAGACTGTTCTACATAAGCCTCTCCTCCTCTACCTCGTGGGTGTCACGCACTGAGTCCTGGTGAGAGGAAAATATAGACAAGTCGCTCATGACTTTAGGAAATTCCTCACGTGCGCCGCTGCGTGGCTGTTTTCATCAGCATCGGATGTAAGAAAGGCTGGCGTTCCGGGCACTGTGGAGGCCTCGCCACTCTTCCTGTCACCGGGACTAGCTCCTATGGGCAGCGGTGAAGAACTGCCTCTCCTTGTGCTTCTCCCGGCCACAGGGGGAGCATGCCCGCCACTGTACGTGGCCCTCTCACGTGGCAGAAGCGCCAGGCCCATGCTGAGTCTGTGGTAAGATAACATCTCGGGAAGGAACAGAACCTTGGTGAATACAGTTCCCTCCTGAAATCATAGGACATTTCAAGGCTCTATCTGGGCTGTTCCCACTGGAAGACTCCTGCTTCTAATGCTGAAGGGATTTGGCTGTCCTGGGAGTCCACACCATGGACCTGCAGAGTGAGGAGAGGGCAGCTGAGGGAGGCTGCGGCCCAGAGACTGGGGGGGAAACAAGGAGCACCCCGAGCTAGGAGGCCTGTGTGGTCACTGCCCGCTGCCTGGAGAGCTTCAGGGTAAGCACACCGGAAGAGGAAGAGTCAGAGGAACCATGATGAAGTAGGAACTATTCTAAGCGAGCACGGGTTTCACTCTGCCCCACCCTATGCAGACACCAGCATGCTTGAGTTCCTTCAAAACGTTTATCTGCTTCCTGTTTTGAAATAACTTGTCACTTTCCTGGAAGACTAGGAATTTGAATTTTTATTTTACTTTATGTTTGCATTCTACAAAAACTTTTAATCCTATCCTGTGTGTTCTTTTTTAATTAATTTCATTGAGAAAGAAATAGCAATGAGACAGTTTCAAAACCGATTAACAGGACAGTTTCAATAATTAATACATTGAATATTGCTATCCTCATAGTGGTTATTCATAGTACAAGATGCAGACATGATATCCTGTCCACAAACACTATTAGTGCAAAACTTTCTTTTCACTGAACTAAGAGAAAGTAGCTGTATATCTATCCTAACTATTTTATATAGAGAGATACAAAATAGTCTTTCATTTGTATCCCCTTTATTATTTAGTTTGATATTCAGACAGATAGTGAGGTAAAGCTCAACTGCCTATGTTATAGGGTAATAGTATCATTAAGCTTCTCTTCTGGAGGGTTAACAACTTAAGTTTGCAGACCAAAAATTAGAGAAAAAGAAGGACTGCAAGGACAGTCAACATTTTGGCCCTGGCCTTTCAAGGTCAGTGAGGACTCAGGACATAGGAGAACCTGTACTGTAACATCCTATAACTCAGTTGTGTCCCAAATTTTCTGATCAAGGAGATTATGGGGCCACAGAGGAAAGTGATTGATGATGTACAATGTGCCTAAGGAGAGTCACATGGAGAGAAAACATTCTCTCCGGCTTTCACAGAGAGCAAATTGGTCAAGCAATGGCCATGACTCATCCACATGGCTGACACTGACAAAGGATCTACAAACTGTAGTACAGGGTTTCAGGATAAATCCTGAGGGGATTTGACTGACCTTATCAGAACAAAAGTTACATTTCTTGTTATATAGGTCTTGTTTTATCCTGGTCTTAATCATCCATCAGAAAAGTATAATAACAAAGTATATAAAGTAAAGCCATATTAATATGCTGAGCTGTAAAAGATTCAAGTCAACAACTTCTGACATTGCCAATCCTACAGACAACCCACTACCATTATGGACTACAGGACTATGTTGGATTATTTTGCTGAATTCACGCATCTACAATATTTAAATGGCAATGGAATACCTATCTCTGACAAAGCTAAACAATAAAAGGGGATTGTGTGTTCTTCAACTCTACATTTTTCACAAAAAAAGCATGACTACAGTAGCCATCCACACCCACATAAATAAAGTCAGTTCTAATAGTTGATTCTAGAAAACTATAAAAATGTGTTTAGTGTTTCTTTTTTCAGTGAGCAAGATTGTTTTGGCTTTTCCTTCCTTTTGACATCGTAGGCACTAAAATGTATGTAAGCACATATGTCCAGGTTCCCTTAAGGCTCTAGCTGTGACTCTGTAGTCAGGAGCAGTCTTCCTGGGGTCAAACCTCTGCAGTGACCGACAGTCTTCCTTCCCCTGGTGGGAGCCACCCCGACAGCATTGGGAGTTGGCTGATTGCTCTCATTATTTGCTATTTTCTGACTTGAATTTGGATGCTGGCATCATGCCTAGTTGCAGCTGGTTGTGGTTTCTAATGAAAACTGTCTTGGATCCTAAATATCCATTATGAAGCTGCTGTTAGGCCTTCTAAGACCTTAATGATCTGAAAACATATTGTCTTCCTAAATTACAAACCTAATGCTGACATCTACATCTGACATCTTTTAAAGCTGGTTTTGGAAATAATACAGAAATAAAATATCTTTACCCCACAGGGAGCCTGCCACCCAGCCAGAGTTCACAGAAACAGCTTCTCTCTGCCTGCTACACTTTCCTGCCCTCTCTGCCACGTGCCACATACGTGGGTTTCTCAGAGGATCAAAAGTTACATGAGAACTCCATGCCAAGACACCCAACCTCACTCACTGTCAAGAGAATCCAAGGAAAAGCTACACTTGGTTACAAGGGACGCTTGAAAGATGCTTTTAAAAGCTGATGGTAGAAAGCACTGAAGACCATGAGCGGAGAACAGAGCTCAGTGTGGGACAGTACCAGAGGAAGTGGAACTGCGCTGCACCATCTCCCAGAACTGTGGAAGCTTGAAAATGCCTAGGCAGAGCGCAGTGGCCGGGGTTCGATCCCAGCCTGCTATGCCGGCCCTGCCACCTGGGAGTGCCGAGATGGTGACTGATTGGGAGGCTCAAAACAGGAGAATCACTACGAGCCCGATCTGTGTTGTGAGACCCTGTAGACCCTGTACTAAATACAGAAGAAAGGAAAGAGAGAAAGAGAGAAAGAGGAGAGAGAGAGAGAGAGAGAGAGAGAGAGAGAGAGAGAGAGAGAGAGAATGCCTCGCCTTGGCCTGGGCCTCATAACTGCAGAATCTAAAGTGTGTGTTAAGATGTCAGTTCCACAGGGGGAAGATGGAAGTCCATGGTTAGCTGAAGGAAAATGAAGACCAAGAAGTGGGGCGGGGTGTGATTGCCTGCCTGTGACTTCATGGTTAGCAAAGGTTCCCGGGGGGAGCTGAACTCAGAAGAGTTATGAGATGTAAGACTGGAGAGAGCCTGACTTCTGGGTATGCCATGATGCTTGTCTACTAATAGGAAGAACATCCTTCTATTGCTTTATTTAACTTCTATTCATCTATTTTTTACACTTTAACTCAATAATCACTGTATTTAATACTTAAGGGATGTTAATGGTTTTCAAGTTTGGACCTAATATGTTTAATTCTTCTTTGATTTTTGGTGCATGGACGGTTTATACAGGGATGTATGTATTTCAGTTGGTTTTTACCTAAAGATAAAATTATAGCAAAAAAATGTGAATATGAAGATTTCTATCAGTTCATTGAAAGGATCACTTAGTGTTTATATTGTTGTGTCAATTTTCCACGTCGCCATCTGGCAATGTGCACAACGAGGCTGAAGGCAACAACGTGCAATGCAGCAACCACGCTGACTCCCCGCAGTCTTGCTCTGAAATTCTGGACCATTTTACATTTTTATTCTCTGTAAAACAAAGAAGAAAATAAAATTGAATCTTATTTAAAAAGCTTTCCCAAAGAAAAGTCTAAGCCAAAACAATTATGGAACAGGAAAGTCTAGTAAGTATTTCAGCAGTAACTACACTGATATTTTACTTATTCCTCCAGACAACAGGAAAAATTCAAGTATTTCCCAGTAATGTGTAAACCTGACTAAAACTTTAGGAGAAATATACAAGGCTAATCTCAGTCTTAACTGTATAACTAGACATCTGGGTCATAACTGTATTTGCAGCTAAGTACAAATATGGGTAACTCTGAAGATTTCTGAGATGCCTCCTTATTTCAGATAT
>NW_004524611.1:613197-615316 GCF_000260255.1 Octodon degus
TCTTTCGGGGGTAGCAGGAATCAAACTCAGGACCTTACCCTTGCCACGCAAGTGCTGTGCCACTGAGCTACATCCCCAGCTCCAGTATATTATTAGTACCATGTTATTAATCTTGTTGGAATTTTGGTCTAGAGATGAAAAGCATTTTAATTTTTATTTTATATGTATGTCTGGTTAGTATTTTTCTTTATTTCATTGTGTAAAATTGTACAATAAAATGACAAATGCTAAGTGACCCTTACTTCCCTTGAACAAAATTAATGTGCTTGTAGTGTGTCATTTTTAAATTAGAGCTGGACATTTTGTTCATCTTAAAAGAAGTTTCCACCTGCATTTAAAAACGAGATTAGTCTTCAATATATATTTCTCCTAGTGTTTTAGTTAGGTTTACATATTACTTGAAAATACTTCCATTTTTCCTGTTGTCTGGAAGAAAGGGTAAAACGTTAGTGCTGTTATTCCTGAAATATTTACTAAACTTCACCATTAGATAATCATTTGTGCTTAGGCATTTCCTTGGGAAAGGTTTTTAATTGAGATTCAATTGTATTCATATTTAAATTTTCTTTCTTCTGTTTCAGTTTTGGTAAGTAGTATTTTTTACAAAGCTATGTATTTCATCTATTTTTCTATTTTATTTGCTTGAGATTCTGATAATATTCTCTAATTCGTTTTTAAATATCCCTTAGTCTGCTGTGGCATTATCTTTTTATTATTGATTTTTGGTTGTATTTATCTTCATGAGTTCCCTCGTTCATTTTTTTCCAGGGGTTTAATCATTAATCACAGTTGGCTGAATCAAATACTAAATATATGGAAAAATAATTACTTTTTGCCTCTTTGAATTATTTCCCTTTTATTGACCTGCGCTATTCTGCAAAGGAAACTTGCTCCATTGTTCTTTTTTTCTCTAAAAGCTGCAGCTTCCACGGCGGCTGGAAGAACCTCGAGCAAGCGGATGTTTACAGGCTTACTCATAGTCCCGGAAAGCATAAAACGATATATTTTTTTCCTATCTAAAACTTGTGATAGGGGAGCTTTTTCAGGGCGCCTCGCATGCTCTGAAATTGAAAACACTGCGGTCTGGGGCCTGGGTGCTGGCGTCGCTGCCCGGCCCGAGGGCCGCGGTCAGAACGCGCGTGCTCGCCGCCGCGCTCCGAGTCGGTCCCGACGCCTTCCGCTCCGCCTCGCGCGGTCCCACGCTGCTCCTGTGCTTCCTTCTCTCCTTGCGAGAACACCAGTTACCAAAAAAATCAATAATCGTGTTCCTTCGTTCTATCTTACGCTACATGCAAAACAACTGCGGGATTTTACCTGCATTACCTCCAGCTTACTACACGAACGTCAAAGCTTCTCTGCAGTGTTTTTGTCTCCTTCAAGTGTCCTTGAGTATTCACGGCGGATTTATGTGGCCGTGTCATCTCTGGAGTAAATTTAGCATAGGAAGGAGGCTCCGTAGTTTGTACGCAGTTGCGCCACGTGTTTCCATGAATGAAGACCTCTTCCCGACACGAATATCTTCACGTCTTTCCTTGTTTAATTATGCTTGGTAAACAGTTTTATAAATTAGTGAATAAAATGATGGGAGAGAGTCTTGCGTTGCTCCGCGTTGTGCCGGGCAGATACATTATACGTAGATAGCACAACAGCTACCATTCTCTTCACAGATTCCAAAGTTTAGACACTTTGAAAAACAGTATTTTATGGTTCGCTCTGTCAGAAGCCCCAGAAGACAGGTCCACTGAGCTCAATCAAGGCTTTGCCAGCATCTTGTTCTTTTCTGGAAGTTCTTCTTGCTCAGTTTCAATTTTTACCGAATTCACAAAATTCTCTGAATTGAGGGACTCCTGTGATAGCACCGGCCGACAGGAGAAGCCAAGATAACCTAACCAGGTCAAGTACTCAGGCGAGCACCGTGAGCAGGCCCCTTGCTGCTGCGTGAGCTCCCTGCGTGGGCTCCGGGACGCGGGCTCCAGGACAAGGGCTCTGGGATGAGGGCTCCGGGATGAGGGCTCCGGGACGAGGGCTCTGGGATGAGGGCTCCGGGATGAGGACTCCAGGACGAGGGCTCTGGGATGAGGGCTCCAGGATTAGGGCTCCGGGATGAGGACTCCAGGAC
>NW_004524611.1:615416-639573 GCF_000260255.1 Octodon degus
AGGGCTCCGGGATGAGGACTCCAGGACGAGGGCTCTGGGATGAGGGCTCCAGGATTAGGGCTCCGGGATGAGGACTCCAGGACATGGGCTCCGGGACGCAGGCTCCGGGATGAGGGCTCTGGGACGCGGGCTCTGGGACGAGGGCTCCGGGACGAGGGCTCTGGGATGAGGGCTCCGGGATGAGGACTCCAGGACAAGGGCTTTGGGATGAGGGCTCTGGGATGAGGGCTCCAGGATTAGAGCTCCGGGCCAAGGGCTCTGGGATGAGGGCTCCGGGATGTGGGCTCTGGGATGAGGGCTCCGGGACACGGGCTCCGGGACGAAGGCTCTGGGATGAGGGCTCTGGGAAGAGGGCTCCGGGATGAGGGCTCCGGGACGAGGGCTCTGGGATGAGGACTCCAGAACAAGGGCTCTGGGATGAGGGCTCTGGGACGAGGGCTCCGGGACGAGGGCTCCGGGATGAGGCACCTGCATATGGAAATCGCTGCGGCACTTACGCCACTGCTCTTAGTCAAATCCAAGAAATTTAATCCTGCCCGCAGGTGGTGGGCTTGGGTCTATGTCTTACTCCACCCGAATTGCTGGCGCATCACGAAGCTTTGCCTGCCAGCGTTCTCGGAACATCAGCTCTGGACCTCTGCTTCCACCATCACCACATCCTAGAAAATGACGGGGTGTCAGCGGCGCTCGGAGCTGCGGGGTGACAGCAGCAGCGCCGCGCCTCCCCGACGCCCTCCTCGCGCTCTCCCGAGGCGCAGCGGTGGGCTTCACCTGAGCGTCCCTTCCCTACTGAAGACCAGGACCAGCAGCTAGAGCCCGGTCAGCTCCAGTCGCCTTAGGGGAGTGAGATTCACCATGAAGGACCGAGCTGTCACCACACCAACCGAGGCTGAAGGCCAAGCGCCACGCCCGGGCCAGAGGACTTGTCCACGCTGCCGTGCATGCCATGCCGCAGCCCACACCTCGCTCATCCCCTCTCTAGGGCTGGCTGTAGCTTGTGATCAAGGTCCCCAGCCCTCTCCGCCTGCAGAGGCCTTGAGCGTCACACTCTGTCCTGCACTCTTGTGCACCTTTGACAACGTGTGCGACTTTTCGCCTTCTCATCCGCCTGTCTATTCCAGTTTATTCAATCAGAACAAAATCACAGCCCTTCAGGGAGCGCATGCCCTGGCCCTCAGCCCGGGGCTGGCATGCTCGTGACGGTGCCCTCCCAGGCCAGGAGCCGCTTGGGACGGCCTGGGCATCTGGCCTGCAGAGGAGCAGGGGCAAGAGAGGTGGATGGAGGGGCAGCCCAGCCTTCCTTCGCCTGCTGTTGTCCTTAAGCTCGGGGTCAGATCCCTGCTCCATTCTGCACTTACATTGGTTAACTGCTTAAGGAGCATTACAAGGTTAGTTCGCCTTTGGTTTCCCAGCCCGTCTCATACCCCTTCAAGACAAAGGAAATACAGATAGGAGTAACTAATCTTTAGAATTTGCAGGGACAACTGCTCGCTGGCTTTTGCAATCTCCAGTTTTGTCTCCATCCAGACTGGCTTCTGGAAGTCTCCAATCATTGTCCTAAACCAGTAGTCATCTGGGATTCCAGCAAAAGTGGAATGTCAAGGTCCCACTGAGATGAGGTCACCTCCCAAGCAGGAGCCGTGAGTGACAGGGCCACCACCTCATGGTGGAACTGACGAAATGTAGACAGACAGCTCTCCCGGACCTGGCAGGATGGGTCTGGATCAGCCGGAACAGGGTTTAGAACTTGGCCGCAGGTAGCTGCAGCCACCCGAGTGCCCTCGCCGTGCGCTCCGCTCAACTGTGCTTTTGTTCCCTGCTCTGTAAAACTCCAAGTCTGCCCCCAGGATGAAGGGTCCTGAACCTCTCTGTCCCCAGACACCCTCACTAACAAAAGCTCCTTCTCTGCCCTTCAGTGGGGCCAGGACTTTCACCCCAAAACTAGGGTAAAGTTTGCCTCTCTGCTGTTTCTACAAGTCTGTGTAACTCGCCATCCCTCTGCTTGTTCATCAGTCTCTCCTGAGGCATCTGGGGGTGTTCATGGCCCAGCACACTACTGGCTACAAATTTGCTTCCTCTGTTAGGTACAGAGACATTAGACTGCCTATTTCTGTTCCATTTTGCTCAGCAATAATCTGTACACACAGCTATGTCGAGGAAGTTGTAAAATTACTGCCTAAATTTTACATGATTCTTTCATATTCTCTTAATGTGTCGAATGCGTAGCAATTTTTCCTCTTTCATTACCAATATTGGTAACTGGTGTGTGCTTCTTTTCTCTTAGCCTAAAACTTGATCAAAACTCTCAAAAATGTTCATTGTTATTTTTTCTTATGATGTTTCTATTTCTATTCTTTTATTTTTATTTTTTGCAGTACTGGGAATTAAACCCAGGACCCTCACACTGAAATACAAGTGTGCCACATGCCCAGACTTTTCAAGTTTATTTATTTTTGGAGATACTCCCCAAACACTAATTTGGCCAAGCTGGGTTTGAACTTGTGATCATCCTGCTTCGGCCTAGTGGGGCATGTGACACTCTGCTATTCTACTTTAGCTTTTTTTTTTTTTTTTTTTTTGTCCTACGTATTTATAGTAGCTTTAGGGTTTATTTATTTGTCTGTTCCTACGCTCTTCAGATGGAAACGTTTGGTAGTGACTACAAGCCCTTCTTGCAAAACTATGTATTTCCATCTTTGTCCTTGCCAGGGTTGCTTCTGCAGTACCTAGCAGCCCTCCTAACGGGGGGAGGTGGGTGGTGCCTCCTTGCAGACTTGATCTGTGCCTAAAGTCCCCTCATGGAGCTTCAGGAAAAATGGTAAAATGCTGTGTGCTTCTCTTCATTTGGAGAGGAGATGAAAAAATCAGTTTCCATCTATGCCTTGTAGGTCTTCACTGATACAGATATCGGGAATGAAACACAGAACAACTGAAAGAAAAACAGATGACTTTAGAAAGGTAGGTAGATGATAGATAGATAGATAGATAGATAGATAGATAGATAGATAGATAGACAGACAGACAGACAGACAGACACACAGACACACAGACAGGCAGGCAGGCAGGCAGGCAGGCAGACAGACAGACAGACAGACAGACAGACAGACAGACAGACGATAGAGGATAGACAGAATAGTCACAGAAATGAAGACACTCTGACAGGTAGCTCTGGATTTAAGCTTATACAGTGTCTTGAATTGAAAGAAGGAATAAGATCAATGAACAGCAGATGATAAGCAAACTCTTGTTCAAGGGTAAGGCTTGTCAAGTACAGGTAGTACCATAGCTAGGGATTGCCAGGGGAACAATTTATTATAGGACACATAATTTTAGGATTGTTCTATAGTAGTTGCCCGAAGAGTCATATACAAAGAGAATGTGAGAGATCGGTCCCTACACTAATGCAAAAGAATTCATCTAAGGGGCTGGATCCCACCATAACATCCAGCATGAGTCCATCTGAAGACCTAGAGCCCATCGCATTGCCCCCTTGAATCCAGTTGGAGGCAAACGCCCACAACAGTGTCTCACGCAGGCCCACTTTACAAATCTGTCCTGGGGAATCCTAAAGGTCAGTGATGGAAGCTAGAAAGTCTGTGGCAGGAGGATGAAGGGTCTGTGTGAGCAGCTGATGCATCTGCACTGGAACCAGGACACGACACTCAAAGTAACAGCCAGCGCTCCCCAACAATGCCACAGCCATCCTCAGCAACAGTGAGGTCCCAAGCTCCTCTGATAATGAGGAAAACTGAGTTCCCACAGGAAAGCCGGAGTGACAAGCTTCTCCAGAAGGCTGAGCAGGGCACCATCTTCCCCTCTGGAGGCAGGAAGCAATGCTCAACCTGAGGGCCAGAGCTCCCCCACAGTGAACCACAGCCATCCTCAGTGACGAGGAGCTCCCAGGGTCCTCCTCCAAGGGGACCAACCAAGCTCACCAGGAAAGCCAGTGTGATGAGCTCCCCAGGAGAACCCTCAGGTCCTAAAGCGAGCAATAGCTCCCACAGCTTCTCCTCTTCCTCCCCAGCTCTGCCTCATGTGCTGCTGAAAACCATCCTCGGGTGGCCTCCCATGCCCAGCACAGTGCTGGTTCATCTCAGCTGGGTGTTACAAGTTGGATGCCAGTTGGCAATCCAGCCCAGGCAGCTTAGAACATTCTCCACTGCTCACACTCCTGAGAGCCGCCCTACATGAAGAGGGCAGCACCTAACCCAAGGTCTTCCCTTTCAACTATAAATTTGACTTCAAGCAGGTAACAGTATTCTGTTCTGGAGCTTCTCTTGTGTCTGGGAGAAATGAAATGAAAATAATAATAAAATGAAGTGGAAAGCTTGCAGAATTATCCCCATAAGTAACTTGCAGGCTTTTGAGTTAAAAATATTAACATATTTATCATTTTAAAAAATTATCCTTCAACTTCCATTCTATGGAACATTTATATATGAATAAGTAAACTTTCAAAGTTTTGTGGAGAAAAATCATACCATTTTCATCTTAGCAAAACAATATGATGATCATATTAATGTTTTCCTACTAGTGAGCCTATTTTACCTTCCTTATAAAAATGCTTCTCATCTTGGTAGCTATTTATTAATTGTGCTTGCAAATTCTGCAATGCTGTTCCACAGGTAATAGATACGGAACTTTCTCCTTCTCTGGCCTTTCCAGATAGAATGCAAGCACTTCATGCACTTGTGGAGGATTCCTTCTTCACATTGTCTCTGGAGCACTGTGTGCGCCAGGTGAGCCACACGCCTTCGAAACACATGCAGGATTCTTGCTGAAGAAGCTGCGATGCTGGCTTTCTGCAGAGCTTGGATAAGATCGACTGCTTTGTTCATGGAACCTGTCTGTGTTAGACAGACTCAGTTACAGCATCCTACAATCACCCAGGGATTTCCTTATTTCATTTTCATTCATGACTTTAATTTCAAAGATTTATTTGAATTAACCTTGTTTATTAATGTGACTTTATTTTTCTATTTTTTAAAAAGAATAAAAAGTAGTAAAAAAATAATTAGAAATGATACAGAATTTCACTCAGCAAAATGATAAGAATTTAACACTGGATGTTATAGTCATGCTGTTGTCTTCAAATTAGTTGTGCAGGTTGACCCAGGTGTTCACAATGAGTTGTATCACCAGTGGTTTAAACTTTTACTCTCACTAAGTTAGCTATGTTGGGGTGTAACAGTCCGCCTCTATCTCCACTTCCCACGGCACTGAGGCTAGAGACCTGGCCCCCGGCTACCTACACCTTTCTTTTAAATAAATCCATGTTGGGATTACTATTTCCCTCTTAGCGGACCAGCCGTGAGTGTGTTTGATTTCCCATTTTTCCTCATTATGGATCCAGCGAATTGCCTATGTGGCTAAAAATGTGAAGGCCATTATGATGAGATGTTTGGAAGCTCTATCAATCATCTCTGCGACATTCGTTCCAGTTTTGCCTTTATTATTTCCTTCACTCCTTATTTCGCTTCCTGTGCTTATGAATTAAACATCTTATTTTTTTTATTTTGAACCTTTTGTTTGTGTTCCCATAATGAGTATTTTCTTTTGAAGTTTTCTTTCCAATCTCATATGTGCTCATTGTAGTATATTCAATGACACACTAATTTTTAGAATGAGAAAATGTGAATTTTCTATCTTTAGAATCAAAGCTAGATTAATAGTTCTACATTTTCCCAATACTTGTAACACTTTTAAGAGTCTGTCAATCCGGTGCTCTTCTTTTACTGCATGTGGAAGCTCTGTTTACCACTTCAGTTAATTCACTGGAGAGTGTCTGTGAAACCAGGTTGCCAAAAACATTTGGGCATGTTACCGAAGCGCTCAATTGTTGTTTCAGAGGAGTGTGTCTGCTGTTATTAGGATAATAAGAAACATACACAAACGATTCCACAGAAGTTTATCATCCAAGGCACTTCTGCTGGTCAGGCGCTGCCATCTGTCATCTTACTGTACTTCAGATTGAAAGCCTAACTTCCTCCTTGCCTTTCCGTCCTACCTCTGTAGCTCCCGCCTCACGAAGTGGAGGCTGTGTTGCCTGGTGCACGGGTATTCCTAACTGCCGGATCTTCAGTTCACTTGATGCTTTGGAAGTAGGAAAATGTTCTTCGGAGTCTTAATTGTTCTTGAGTCTTCCTTCCTTTTTTTATTTTATTTTATTGAGAAGCAAATATCAATGGGACAGTTTCAAAGCCAATTAATAAGACATTTTCAATAATTAATACATTGTACATTGTTATCTTCTTAGTGGTTATCCATAGTACAAGATGCAGACAGGATATCCTGTCCAACACTACTAATACAAATCTTTCTTCTCATTGAATTAAGTGAAAGTAGCTATATATCTATTCTATTCTGTATATACAAATACAAAAAGGTCCTTCCTTTATATCCCCTTTTTTGTTTGGTCCTGTCAGAAATGAGTATTCCATTGGCATCTAAGTACTGTAGGTGCATGAATTCTGCAAAACAATCCAACACAGTCCAGCAGTCCACAGTAGTAGTGGGTTATCCACAGAAGTTGTTGACTTGAGCCTTTTACAGCTCAGCATATTAATATGGCTTTACTTTATATACCTTGATTTTATACTTTTCTGCTGGATGGTCAAGACCAAGATAAAGCAAGACCTATATAACAAGAAATGTAACTTTTTTTATCTAATAAGGTCAGTCAAATTGCCTCAGGATTTATGCTGTAACCTGTACTGCATTAAATCCCCTCAGGATTTATCCTGTAACCCTGTACTGCATTCTGTAGATCCTTTGTCAGTGTCAGCCATATGGATGAGTCATGGCCATTGCTTGACCAACTTGCTCTCTGGGAAAGCCTGAGACAAAGTTTTTTCTCCATGTGACAATGAGGAGAGGGTAAGGAGAAAAGTTGGGAAACAAGACAGGGGCAAAGCCATGCATTTGTATGCACAAGCTGGGCAAGGCAATGATCCCTAGAAACATCAGCAGGATTTTGAAACTAGCAGTTAATTGGTAGGACTCTCAACCTGACTAACTATATATGCTGATACCTGTGAACTAAGCAACTGCACTGAAGATAGCAATGTGTAATAGAAGGGTCATGCTTGGAATGCCTGTCACTCTGGTCTTCTTTCCTGGCATTAGGACCATGAAAAGCATTTTCTAATCATTTACATTAGTTTTTCTAACTTTAGCCGTCAAAATTTATATTGTTCAGTTAGGACTTGCTATGTCTTATGAATAGGATCAAACTGGTTATTTCAACCAATTACATTTTCTTTCCTGTGAGCTAAGCAAATTAACATTTATGAAAATAACTGATGCAATTAGCCTCAAGGATGTCGTAGTATGCTGTGCTCTTCTATTCATAGTGATTTTTCCTTTGTGATTTTCTTTGTAATTCATTGTGTATGTGAAATGTCAACCGGATGGCTTTAATTGTGCCACTGAAGTATGAGTCAGCTCAATTTTTGGTTTTAGTGTCTACTTTTTCTTTAATCACCTTAGATAACATCCTCTGGCTGTTGTCTTTGTACAATCATGTATTCATAAGTTTAGACAACACTTCTCTCTCTTGCTCTTCCTCCAATTTGAGGGGGTTATTTCTACTGAATAACTGATGCACTGTTTCTGTAATATATTTTTCACCCTAGGCCAGCTTTTAAAACATCTTAGACTTACAATTGAACTCAGTCAATACTTCCTGTCACCCCGCTCACCTCGCTCATCTTTCAGTGGATGAGACATTTCCATTAAATTCTTTAGAAAGTTATTCTGAAAGTATTTCTTGGCATTAAGGAAATGTAATTTTAAACCACAATGAGATAAGACTACTTACATCTTAGAATGGAGTTTTTAAAAAATGAAACTGCTGAGCTTTGGCATGGATGTGGGGTAATTTTTAAACATTGCAAATGGATTGCAGAAAGGGGTAGCTGCTTTGGAACACCATTTGACTGCTTCTTAGAGATGAACTGCACGCTCGTTATGTAACCCAGCAATTGTGCAGCCAAGCATTTATGTAAGAGGAGAAAAAAATCAGGGGTGAGAAACAATAACTTATCCAGGGTATTACATTTTTTGGCTTTTTATTTCCATATTCAGTATAATGAGTTTGTTAATTTTAATCTAAAGTGAATTTATTTATATTCTTGAGACTTTATGCAAATGAAAGATTGTTTTAAAATGTTATGCTGTTATCACTGGCGTATAGACACAGGGCTGACATGTATCTTGATCTTACCCAACCAAGGTCCAGGGGAGCAGTGTCTTTGCTCTTTTTTTTTTTTTTTTAATTCTATTTACTATGAGGTCTACAGGGTCTCACTACACAGACCGGACTCGTAGTGATCCTCCTTTCTTCAACCGTCCATGCACTGGGATTACAGGTGCGCGCCACCACACCGTCTTAGTCGCCATCTCAGCACACCCTGGGGCGGGGCAGGCACGGATCAAGCCCAGGCATCTTTCTCTGCCGAAGCAGACGCTTTAGTCGGCTGAGCTATCTAGCCAGCCCAGTGTCTTTGAGGAATATGGTCAAAGAAGTTTCTGCAGTTTTCTGTATGTAACCTGCAAAACCACATAATCAGAAGAAAGAAATGATCTGTTTTTAAGCTGCTCTTCAGACCCATGAGCTCTGCTTCAAATCATTCTAACCACTTCATAATCCCAACTTGAGATAGGAGGATAATTTCACGGTAACTCTGCTTCCCTATCAGGAATGATATTTGTATTGTCAACCTCACGAGTGGCTCAACATCTATGCTCAGCTAGTCAGCTGCCTAGCAGCTCTATTAGAAGGAGAAGTCAACATGCAACCCCAGAGCTGTCAATCATTTCTAAAGAAAATGGTGCCCCAAACGCTGGGCTCACCGCTCTGATTTTCTAGCTCTTGATTGTCTCAGGCATATTACTCATTATTCACTCAAACTAACATCACTGACTCCAGAAAAGCCAAAGTGAAGCACGATGAGATTTGTGCAGCGGACAAATCAGCTATCCCACCTGTGGCATCGCTAGGTTTTGGCATGAGTAGAATCACGGGAACAGCATGCAAGAGACAGGAGACGTCCTGCAGATCGCCTGCCGACGATGGCAGGAAGTGCTGCGGGGACATGAACTGTGAAGACGCCCACTGATCGCAGCTCCCTTCCGCGGGAGTGGCCGGACGTCAAAGGCAACGTGACTTCTGAAACCTCACGCTCTTGCACCTTCTGCAGAAGTTTTGAAGCTCATCAGAGGTGAGCTGCCGGCACTGGGGGGCTTAAGGAAAAGGGAACTTGCACTGTCACTGTCAAGCTGGGGCTGTTGCCCAGAGAAAGAGCACGTGGAAAGCATTTGTGAAGGCGTGGATGGGTCTGATGCCCCGAATCACAATCAGAATTAATGATTTTATAACAATAAAGTGTCAAGTGACTTTTTCTACTAATATATTCGGAGGACAGAAAAGGAAAAAAGTGACTTTTTCACATCTTAGTACTTAATTCAAAACAGGCTGCATGAGAGATTGTTGGCTTTCCGTGAGTCTTCTGTCTCACATTGAATTCTTCAGAGAAAGGGTGTCAAACTCACTGGAGGTACAGTCACCCCATGCACACCTATCCTTGTTCTGTATTGGAAAGGGACTCAATTGCAGACTGCCCCTCCAACAGCAAGAAATCCTGAAGTTCAGGGGGAATTCTCAAGGTTGATTCAGCCCAGCAGATCCTGCCGTGGCGGACGTCCATTTGCACACAAACATGAAAACTTACCCAGAACTAGGTTCAGTTCTGCCCACTAGAAGAGGTGAGGGGGTTAGCATTTGCCTGAAGCTTGAAAGGAAAAACATGAACTGTTTCCCAAGAATTGAAAGAAGACAGCACTTGTAATATGGATATGAACCCCAACTTTGCTAAATAAATGAAATGACAAAAGCCGATGTGCAGGATCGAGGACTGACTGGGGGTTCAGGGCGTCGGCGGAGATGAGGCTGAGGTCTGGGTCATCAGTACTGAGAATTAGTTACGTCAAAGAACACACTTGGCCCTGAAGGCTGTGGAAGCATTTCATTCCGCCAGGCCTATTTGATACTTAAACTTTCACAACTAGGAAGGCCCATGCTGAGTCATCATTAGATGTGATCCACAAAGTAACATCTCTAAGAAGAGGATTTCTCCCAAATGCTGCAGTGCCCATCCATTAGGCCAGAGGTACCTCTTCAAAGCCGTGTGGGTGTGCAACCTGGAATTCACAGCTCAATATCAAAGATGAGTTTAACCCAAAAAGAATATTATTCTGATGATGTATCTTTAAAACTTCACCTCAAATGGAAAAAAATACATTTTTTCTATTCACTCTTTCTCTTATAATAATGTTGGAAGATTCTAAAGAAATATACACATAGAGCAATTTCAAATGGCACTTAATTGTACTTTTAAGAGAATAAAAATTGAAAAAAAAAAACAAAACATTTCAAATGATATACAAGAAATACAAATGGCAAATAAATATATTAAAAAGTATTAACTGTATTCTGAAGATTATTATATAGCTTATAAGAAACCAAACTCTTGGCATAGAATAAAATGTGTGCTCAAGCCAGGGAGATAGCTCAGTAGAATAAGCGCTTGCCTGGCAAGCACAGGATCCTGAGTTCAATTCCCGGTACTGAAAAAAAAAACTATGCACAATGTCCCTCCATTAAGCTATCATCTTAGCACACTGCAGACTCACCCCTCCCTGATATCTTTCCTTGTTCTCATGATTCAATTCCATAACATTTCTTAGAAATATTTGTCTTCACAGCTGAGTCTTTTCTGAGAATTTGGCTGTCTGCCAACCCAAGCCTGCCTCCTGACCCGCGGGAGAGTGGCCTTGGAGACGGGGCATGAGTTCTGGCCCTCATTGAGGTGGAGGCTCCAGGCAGATTCCAGTTGATGCCCTGTGTGCCTTTGAGAAGTTCTTCTTTATTTACATGCCCCAGATTAAAAAGAAATTGTGACTTACTTAGTAAAGAGAAAGCAAACAAAAATAAATCAGAAGATAATAAAATGATAGTAGAAAAAAAAACCAACATATAATTCAAACCCATCACAAATATATTTCCAGAAAGAGAATAGAAGAAGAAATTTTGACATAAACACAATGTAGAAGAAAATGTTACCCACACAGACCTTTGCCTAAAGGATAAACTGAAGGGTGTTTTTCTGGCAAGATAAATATTATTTCAGACAGAAAGTTTGTGAGTTAGAATGGAGCAAGAAGCCAAAAAGTACATAAATTCATCTGATCTCAGCAGCCGTAAGCTTGGGTCTCTGACCTCCGCCCAGTGTGCCTGCAAATTTCCCGGAACATTTTGTCCTCACATACAGAAAACCAAAGCACTGTGTTTTCCTCTTCCGCAAGAGAACATCCCCAGTGAATCCTGCTCTGCGGCTTGACCACTCTTACAGCTATCTTTCCGTCGGAGCGGGTAGAATCCCCTGTTAGCTGGGCCCATGCAGGCCTTGCTGAGCTCTGACTGCTCCTGTCCAAGGGCATCCTGAGCGCAGGGACCAGACTGGTTTCCCAGTCTCACAGCGGACCGTGATACTGAGCCGAGGGTTCTGTGGCTTCCCCAAGCCCGTCCGTAGTGTTTAAGTCATGTACAACTCATGCTGGAAGTTACAGAATGGATTTCCAACCCACTGCCAGCTGGGTGCGTTCTTGTCACTGTTCTGCCTAATTAGCAGAAATGTGCACCTCTGACTCCCAGCGATTGACCTTTTCCACATCAGATGCTGGAGAGTTGTCGCTGGGCTCTTGATCCTTCTGACATCGAATGGGTAGAAAGATGCTGATGTGGTCTTATTTCTTCTGGTTGTAGGTTTTCGTCATGAAATATTTGGTTAGATGGGGCTGAATGTAGGTTTTCTTCTATTTAAAAGTAAAATAAATTGTAATACTTCAAGTAAAGTTGTAATATTTGAAGAAGAGCACTTTTGTTCTTCAGCCCATTGTAGGTGCTTAATCATCTGACCAAGGACCTTAGAGATAGAAGAGAAATAATTAGAGGGAAGAACACAATTTTCATTACTTCACCCAAGGCCTTTGTACCTTTTCAAAAGAAGGATGGAGCTGACTGCTCTCTATGCCTTAAACATAAAAACACCGCCCTGTCAACACACCCTGAACTGGTTTATGGGGTTGTTCCAGTTACTCATCAAAGAATAATGAGTTCTTAAAGCAAAAATGATAAAGTGATGTAAGTTGATACTTTTGCTCTTTAACTTAGCCATTATTGATGTCATTCCCCATCAGTCTGAAATGTGCCTACAAAGTGTGTCCAGTTTCTCTTTACTGCATCTCCACTGAAGGAGTCTCCCTCATCAGGGGACAGCAGGACAGGCAGATTGCTTACTGCTGGGAGGAACATCCTTTCTGTCAGAAGTATGTTTACATGCTTTAAAACTAACGATGGCCTTCATGTGGATTAGCATTATCACAAGAAAAGACATGGAAGGGGAATGGAGTTAGAAGATGCATTTATAAAGAATTTGTTCATTTTGTATGTGAAAGTCAAATATATATATATATATATATATATATATATATATATATATAATTTACAGAGTTAATGAAAAACGCTCAAGTGTATCCTGCTATGTGGCTTTCACAGCACCCATGTACGTTCGCCAAAGCTTCTCCCAGGGTCTCCAGCATGCACTTCCTTGTAGCAGGCAGTCTTCATCTGTATTAATCCGCATACCCTCAGAATGCAAAGTGGAGCTGACCATGTATTCATGCTTCTGAATTTTTTTAAAGAACCTTAGTTCACAAGACCTTGCCAAAATGTATAATCATAATTTTCATAATCCTCATTGTCAGACTCTCTGGATTCAAGTCTTGGGTCTAGATATATTTTACATGTATATATAGGATAGATAGATAGATAGATAGATAGATAGATAGATAGATAGATAGATAGATTTATAGATGATTTTTCCTTCAATATTAATCAATATTTTACCTGTAAGACCAGCAAGCATAAAAATTTAGGAAATTAGTTCAAGAACATCTAGTCATAGCACCTCCATTCCTTTCTTATCTATATCCTGAAGCTTATTCAAAAATCAAGAAAAAGCAATACCCATGTCAACTTGGGCAGTGTTTCTCTGAGACACTTCGGCTTCTTAATGTGCTATTTTCACCAAATTTGGTCTAGCATTGTGTTCTCAAATCCATAGGGAGACACATAAAAAATATGTAAGTACAAAACGTGTATTTATTCTTAGCACATTGCTTGGGGTGTTCTCTGCTGTATTCTATTTCGCTATTTTTATGACCACTCAAGGGAGTGATTTTCCCCCCAGCCTCTGAGTTGCTTTCCGGAGGAAGCGGTTTGTTCTTCTCTGCAGGGCTTATTCTTGCTCTTCCATTTATAACAATTATATAAGACCTCACGATAGTCTGCACCTTATTATCCTTCACCATGAATTTCCTTCTGTATCTGAGCCTCCTAGCATTTTGTTATTATTACTGTAGGTTGCGCTATATCTATTTTTTCCAAAAACCTTGACATGCGTATAAAAGCACAATACATTATTGCCCTTATTATTCTGTTGCAATCAGTAAGCCCAGAAAGATTACTGAGCACATCCTCCTGGGTGAGGCTGCCACAATTAAAGCGCAGCTTGGACCCTGAAATACAGCCTTGATTGCACTTCTGCCTGGGAAGCTGGAAAGCCAGTTGCTACATGCCAGAGACAGCAGCAACAACGAGAACCAGCTGGATAACCTGCCAAATGTCAGTACGCTCTGAACCTAACAGAAGCGGAGGGCCGCGGGGCGCAGAAGCTAAAATCCGAGGACCCGCCGAGTGGGGGGCAGAACGCCCGAGGAAAAGCAAAGGCGGGCAGAAAGCAAGCAGTTAGTTCCCGCGAAGTGCTGAAGTCCGGCTCTGGGCTTCGAGATAGCTAAGAAGTGCGGGAACTCAGGCCAGGCTCGCTGCCCCACCCCGCCCATCCCTGCTGTCCTGAGAGGCGAACAGAATGCGCATCAGAGTGCTGAGATTGCGACCCAGAAGGCAGTCCACTGCTGGTGGGAGGTGTTGGAAGACAAACTCACTCTACACCAACAGAAGCACCGGGCAGACGGTGCCCCGAGACGGTGCTGAGTTACAGGATCCACACGGGTAGGAAGAAGCAGGACGCTGCCTCACACAGCCCAAACCCCACACACCCAGCGCCCTCGTTTGGCCTCCTCGGGAAGAGGGAAGAAGGTCCCAGCGCAGACCCGGCGGCACCCAGACCAATGAGCTCTCTGGACCCCAGACAAGGAGAACACCCCGCTTCCCCCAGCACTGCGCTGTTGGGCCATGAGGAGGGAACCGCAGAGGCTGCCATCTCAGGTCTGCTGCATGGAGTGGGGCAGTCTCCACTCCATCCTTGGAGAAACTCTAGACAGGCTGAAAACCATCAACACTTCTTAGATCCAAGAGAGAAAACTCTCAGGGCAGAGGGCAGCCCCAGCTTTGAGGAATCCAGACTGCGGGAGGAGCTTGCAGCAGCTGAAGCGCGGCAGGAGTCAGCCTGCGGGCCAAGCCGCCCCGCGGGACTCCGGACTCCAAGGCCTGTGAGCAGGCAGCGGGGCCTGCACCCGGGTGCACCAACAAGCTGGGCCCACACGGGATCTCCTGCAGACGACAGGAGCCCGGGGACCCGGGGACGGAGAGAAGGGGGCGCAGCGCCGCACAAGGCATGCGTGAAAGACGCGTGAGGGCAAGAACCAAGCCCCCGACCGATGCAATTGTTCCGGGTGCTAAGCGCGCACTGCTAAATGCTAAAACACGAGGCGTCGAGCAGTGAGAAGGCGTGGAGGCCTCCGCAATCTGTACGGCTCAGCCAAGTCCCTGAACGTGAAAATGCTGCAGCGGCTGATTCCAGTTACAGGAAGTGACCGACGCTCCAAGACACTCTGGGAAGGCCACAGTCTACGGCTGATTTGCTAAAACTGTGTCATGGATCATGAAAAAATGTGTAAAACAGTGAATTATGAATTTTAGCAGATACATGACAGTTGCAAAAATACTCCAAAGAAAATGATAGAAATAAGTATTCAGGGTTGGAGATCCTTTCTCTCACAGGCTTATTGATGGTCTCAAGTCTACTGAGAATAAAAAAAGAGAATTTGAAAATAGGGCAGTAGTTATCACCTAAAGTGAAAGATGCAGACAGAAACGTGAGGATTTTTTAAGAATTTTTTTATGAACAATACAAAATGCTCTTCTATATTTAGAATATCAGAGACAAAAGGGAGAAAAGTCATAAAAGAGTGAATAGTTGAGACTTTTTTAAAGTATGAGAGCTATGAAATCACAGACCAAGAATTTCAGATTAACAAAGGAGGAAGATGCTGCCTCCGCCGCTTCTGAGATAACTGTGCTGCTAATCTCTCTCAGCTCATGGAAAGGAACAGCGTTCATGTCGTTGGCTCAATCCGACACGCCTGCACCTGGTAATCTGAGCAACTAGCTTGAAGACAAGAATATGAAATATAATAACCATCGTTAATGCTTATCTTGTTTTGAAATTCTGTAGGAATTTTATTGTTTTTCTCTTTAAGATAAAAAAGCATTCTAAAGAGTTACAAAGTGAAGAGAAATATTCAAAGCTAACAAAAAAGATGTGTTTAAAAAAAAGTGTTGTGTGAAGAACGGCCAAGACCAAAGACAGGAATACAGGACACTCTCAGCCAGAAAGTTCAAAAAGCAAATGATGCGGCAGCATTTCTACAGTACTGATAATACAATCTTAAAGTTTAGACTTCTGTATTCAGTAAAAACTCCTCTCAATTTTATAAACTCAGGTTTGCACAAAGTGAAGAACAAAGAAAATTTGAAAATCACTATTTCTTTCTTGTAATTGATTTCATAGGTAATTAAAATTGAATAAATAGGGCCAAGGATATGGCTCAGGGGCACAAGCACTTGCCTGGCAAGCACAAGGGCCTGAGTTCTATTCCTCATACCAAAATAAATAAGTGACTGTGCAGACAAACTCCACATGAACACTTATGACAACACGAAGTGTGAGGAAGTAACTATAAAGCTATTACACAATTAGTGAAATGATATAGTATTGAATGGATGACAAGAAATTAAACTCTTCCTTATTAAACTTAAGAAAATATTTTGAAAATCAGCTGATAGGACATACCAGAAATAAATTAAATTATAAAAATATATTAGTCCAGAAGCAGACAGAAAAATGAGAACAGAACAGGTGAACAATCAGTAGCAAGTTGGTAGATGTATGTACAGTCATATTGATAATTTAAGCAAATGTAAACATTAAATGACAAGTGTTTTTGTAATTCATGTGTTTGGTGCAGGGTCTCACTGTGCAGCTCAGACTCATAGCGATCCTCCTGTTTCAGCCTCCCCAGTGCTGGGAACACAGGCGTGTGTCACCACAGTCCGTTTTGGTGGCTAGCACACAGCGCCCAGGGCTCTGGGGCAAGGACCCGGGTCCTTGCATTTGCCATTGCATTTGCCAGGCAGGCCCTTGGACCACTGAGCCATCTCTCCAGCTCCAATGACAAGTTTTTTTAATCTAGTGAAAGCATAAGACCCGCACCTGCACACAACACTCTCAGGATGCTGACATGCAAATGCAATCAGAAAGTCCACCACGTTAATACTAAACTGAGACCACTTCAGAGCTGCAGGCGTGGCAGATGTGGAAAGAGAATTCCCTGTGAAGGAAACCCCATGGAGAAACCTAGTGGCCCCAGATGTGTACTGCACAGCACAACTTCCTGCAAACATGAAACCAAATTGTGCAGAACCGGAAGGCTCAGTAAAGCCACCCACAGATAATCACCAGTGGGCCAGGAGTGTTGCTCAGGGTTTCTCTTGCGAATAAGTATCTATTAAAATGTCCTGCTGATTACTACAGAAACATGTGACTAGGGTTTGGATGCGTGTCCCCCGAGGGCCTCACACTTCTAAATAACCTTGGTGCCAACACACTAAACGTGCACAAGCATTTATAGTGCTTTCATTCTTAATCTCACAAGACTAGGACAACTGTTCATCAGCAGATGGAAGGAGGTGGGACAAGGAAGTCCCCGGGGGACCTGAGAAGTGGAGCATCAGAAGGGAATCAGATCTAGATGACCACAGAGCAATGCCGGCTCTAACACCAAGAGCAGCACTTTAAAAACAGCAGATCTGTGCCAGGCACCGTCATGAGTGCAACAGGAGGCTCGAGTTCATGAGACTCTCGTTGGCAGTGCAGCTTTAACATCTTCCACCTCACGGGATCGGGGCATTATGCCAGTTACCCACAATTCCACATGGGGAGAAAGACTCCCTCCTCCAATACAAGGGAAGTTGCTTGCTGCTGCTTGAAGTAAGTCCTCGTATCAGCTCTGAGAAGCTGCTCTCTCCCTGTGGAGACCCTGCCGGCTTCTTCAGGACTGAGCTCTCCCGTGCTGGCCCATTCCCACGCTGAGAAGTGTACCTCTGCTGCTTTCACTTTCTCTGAGAGTCCTGTTCAATTCCTTGCTCAAGATTCTGGGAACCAAGGACGTTATCCAGACCAGGAGGGTCCAATGACAGCAAATGAATGGCTGCACAAGGGCACATCCATGCGATGAGCTATAACTCATACTAAGCCATACCTGACTACGTGACAGGAAAAATGAGTGTCAGCTCATCAAGACAGAGGAGGAGATGCCAAAGTCAGAAAGCTACAAGCTAAACAATTCTGTTCAGTCTTCAACTGAGAAGAGACATTAAAAAATGGTCAGAAGGCAAGTAGCTAGTCACCAGTCATTGAGTGATGGTGGCATTATTTTTGAGGGGAGAAAGGCCTACTTCAAGGGACAGAAATCTCCGCTCACTCAATGTATCTTTTTCCATGGTTTGTCCTATCCATGGCCAACCATGGACCACAAATGCATATTAATGTTTATCTTTTCTCCTTCAAGAGAGACAGTACATGTGCGCAGCATTCTACAGCATGCTGTCGTAACTATTCTATTTTATTATTGCTAATAGTGCACTAATAGATTAATTAAGGGCTGATGAGATAGCCCAGCAGACTAAACATCTGCTTAGGCAGACACAGGGACCGAGGTTCGATTCCTGTACCACTTGCCACACCTTCCCTGCCCCCTGGGGTGCATTGAGGCAGCCACGGAGACGGGGCGTGATGGCACATGCCTGTAATCCCAGCACTGGGGAGGCTGAAAAGAGGGAGATCACTGTGAGTCCAAGCTGCGAAGTGAGACGCTGTACCAAACACACCAATGAAACTTTACCAATGTACATGTATAGGAAGCATGTGGTTTACACCAGGATCAGTACCCTCTCTGGTTTTAAGCACCTGCTCAATGCGTGCCTGCAGAATAAGAAAGGGAGACATATTGTGAGGGGCACAGGCTGGCAAGCTAGGTGCCACGCTGCTCTACGCCCTCACCAGCACTCAGAGTAGTGTGCCCTGGAAAAGGTGAACTCGTGTTAAAAGAGAAATTCTGCAAAAAGTAAATGTATAAAAACATGCCTCCCTAAAACTAACTTTAAAAGCACAATGAAATGAAGCCTGGTTCAATTTTTATTCTAGAGCATAAGCTATGCCTTTTGTTCCCCAGAAACAAAGCATTCCTCCATAAGGAATCTCTTTCAAAGGTGGCTGAACTCTCACTGAGTAAACGAACAGAGACCAAGGCTAGCGCCTCGCCCCGGCAGTCAGGGCTCCAAGCCCCATGCTCTCGGGCCTCCGCAGGTGCAGAGCTGCTTAGGGATGAAATCAGCTCTGCACTGGGGACATGCTGAGGCTTTGGCTGCAATGGAGAGATCCAGCTGAGCGAGATGACCTTAAATGTGATTATTTTTTCTCACGGGTTACTCTTTCTCGTTCTGTGCAGTGCACAGTGGTTCCAAAGCACAGGATCTAGGTGCTGCTGTGTGACTCTTACTCAGAAGCTTTCATCTGACAGCACGTTCGCAGCGCACCAGACCTCTGCCTGGGCTCCCCCGTCTCCTTCCCTGCCTCTCAGGGTGGGGAGTCTGGGTTGTGCAGCGTGTGTGTTCTCAGCCTGCACGTTGGTGCTGTGCCCTGACTCCAGAATGACCTCCTAAGGGACTTTGCTCTCCTGCACATCTCTTGTCTATCAAGTCTAATGAAGACACCATTATACAAAATTCACAACTCAATGACAAAAGGCAGCAGGATGAACGTCCTGTTTTCTCAAATGAGCTGCCGGCACGTGCTAACAATCCCCACTGGGCACACCCTGAAGGCCAGTGGTACGCCCTTATTTGTTCCACTGCAGGATGGCTGCTGCTTGCCCCCCTCACCCTTCCAGTCGTGCAGCGTTGTCAGTGCGCCCAGATCCAAGCAGCGGGGACCTTCTCCCTAGATAGCCTGCCGGCCTAGCCCTGCAGGAATGCCCACAACCCCTGTGGCAGTGCGCAGTGTCAGGGGAATGCTGTTCTGCTTAAGCTAGTAACCGTCCATCAGTTCTCTGTGCAGGGCCATTAGATGCCTGTTCTCTACATACTTGTTTTTTAGCTCTGAAAACTGAACTCAGGACTTTGTGCGTACCGGGCAGGTGCTCGTGCCCCTAGCTACAGCCTCCATTTTCTACATATTTGTAAATGAAGTGTCTACTAAAGAAAAATTAGCAATAGTAGTAATCACATCTACTTTCAATATTCTCATTTAAAATTGGAAAACCACGCCAGGCATTTTCCATTTTTATTTCTGTTTATGCAGCCTGTATTTATGTATATTTTAGAATAACTAGTACGTTTGCAGAAATATTTATAAATTTTATACTTTTAAGTTTTCAATTGTTCTGTGCATCCAATTATTATATGCTCAATTTAAAGATAAATTTCAATAAGACAAAAAAAGAAAAGTTCTTGTTACTGTCTCACAACCAGCAATATGGGGGCATTCTGTTTTCCTCCTTTCTGTGTAGGTGCACTATTGTTTGATGTTTGGGTAACTGAGATTTTTATTTTTTTAATTTTTTTTTGTATTTTAGGGACAGGTCTACAGGGTGTTCAGGGTCTCACTGCTAGATCGGACTCATAGTGATCCTCCTGTTTACAGCCTCCCATGAGCTGGGATTACAAGCGTGCATCACCACGCCCAGTCTCAATTGCCATCTCAGCGCACCCCAGGGACAGAGCTGGCACAGCAGGCCTGGGGATGGAGCCCCTGGCCCCTGCACCTGCTTGCAGGAGCTTTAATCTAGTGTGCTGAGATTTTTAATTTTAATTCATTTTTAGAAATTTATAAATCATTGTGCTTTTCATATCATCATATGTAAAAGAACCATATCAACTGAAATTTTTCCATTTTTTGAGACTGTCTTTAAGCAAAAATCACACACCAAGTACATTTAGACAGAACTAGTTTTGCTGTTAAAACTACTAAGACAAAAATGTATTTGCATACAAAACCATATCAGCTTCTTACCCTATCATCATCAACTGTGACACTGAGGTCGCTATGTCTTGGCCTCCCGTGGTGGCCTCAGCGGCTCGGCCCTGGCCCTCGGGCCCCAGCGCCCGCGGGATCTGCTGTGATCCGTAGGAAGCTGCAGCAGCCGGTCCGAGTGCCTTCCCAGGACCCTGGACGGGACCATGAGGCCAGGTGGGGCGCGTGGAAGGCAGCAGCTGCTCAGTCTTTCCGCCTTCCCTCTTCACCCTGTGGGCTCTGCCCTCCCCTGTGCAGCCTAGCAAGCCTTCCGAGGCTGCCAACCTGAGCACTCCACCTTTCCGTTTTATAAACTACCAGCATCAGGTGTTCTGTTAGAGCAACAGAAAACAGACAAATATATAATCGAATCACTATAAAAAATTTAAGAGTGTTGGCATATATCATCAAAATATTTAAACCTTCTACTTCTGTTTTTAGCACCAGGGCATGAATACATCTACCTTTTTACCAGGGCTTAATTTACTATCTTAAATGAAATTTGAAGTTAAATATTTTAAATATTTATTAAAATTACAGATCTTCATAATTATTGTTTGCCCACTTTGTCATACATGGAGCTATGTTTATATTTTCTCACTCATAATTAGATTTTCATCATTTAGCTAAGATTAAACTATGGTTATAATATAAGTCTTATCAGTCCAAAGGTTTTTGCCTATGAGGGCTACTAACAAATCACATCGGTTACAGCGCCACATTGTCTTACAGACGCAAATGCTGTGCTGGGTACAAAACCCACAGCAACATTTTATCATTCACTTTTCTCCTTATAGCTCCAAGTTATAGTTACCGTAAAACATCAAGCAAGACACAGCCCGTAATCCGGCCACCCCAACGCGAGCAAGGCCGCCGCCCCCTCCCGCAGAGCTCCTCGGCCGCCCGCCGCCGCTCCCGCTCACCGTGAGCCTTCCTCCACCAGCGAGCCGCCTGCCGCGCGCCTTCCAGCTTGGAGAGAGACAGGTGCCGCCGGAACCGGAACCCAGGTGGGCGGCCGGCCGGGACCTCCCGCGGGAGGGGGCGACGCGGGCGGCGGCGGGTCGCAGCTGCAGCTCAGCGCTGGAAGGCACAAGCGCGAGCGCGCTTCGCGTGAGAACGCTGCCAGTCCCGCGCCTCCCTCCCTCGAAGATCTCAGCGGCTCTTAGCTACCAAGAGATGCACACCCGCGCCGCCGTCGCACCTGCCACGGATTCTGAAATGCGAAAGGCACCGTTAACATCGCATAGGGTATTCCAGAAACTACCGCTTTCCTGTTCTTTCTTTGCTTTGTCTTTTACGATCACTTTCAATACTAGCATTTAAGCTCCAATAAAATAATTTAGTTCATGGTTATAACCATGTTTGCTTTATGGAAATTGCAAATTATACAGCCACAAACACCTCTGATATATTTTCCCTAAAAACCAGTATCGCTTGTATACATAAAGTAGGCCTAAAACATTTTGACTGTGTATGTTCCTATATCTCACTTTATGATTTATTTCTTTACGATTTATATACTATCCACAGTGCTTAAATGAAATCTTTAATATCGTCAAAATGACCCCATGCATGCGTAATTTTTCTTTAATTGCACTTCGGCAATTTTTGATAGAGCTACATAACACTTCCTGTATCCGTTCATCTGTTGGTGGTGTCCAGGCTCTTTTCAGGGCTTACCACTGTAAATCCGACTGCTGGGTTCCAAAATTCATTAGTAAATCTATGTAGGCCAGCAGTTTCCCTGTAAATGCCTCATCATGCTTTTTGGCCTTATTTTACTTTTTTACATTTATTTATTTAGCAGTCATGGGAGCTGGGCACAGCGCCTTTGAAATCAACTTCATCCTGGCATCTTAGAGTTTTTTATTTTGAGGTAATCTCTCACTATGTCTCTTTGAAGTTTCTCAAGCAGAGTATTAACTGGTGGGATTATGGGTACGACCACCATAACAAGCTTGTTTTCACTTCCAGTTTTAATTATTTAATACTTATAAGACCAGCCAGGTTTTGTCATTCATTTTGGTTTTGACAATTCAGTTTTTAAGGGTTTGTCCACTTTATCTACGCAATGATTTTATACACATAAAGTCATATATGATATTTTAATATTTTTTGTTTTGCATTTTTAAGGAAAGGCCTACAGGACATTCAGGGTCTCACCACTAGATCAGACCGGTAGTGATTCACCTGTTTACAGCCTCCTTCTAGAGCTGGGATTACACGCACACGCCACTATGCCCAGTCTCAATCCAGTCTCAGCACACTGGGGAGGGGCCAGCAAGGCAGGCCCAGGAATCAAACCCCAGCCCCTGCATGTGCTTTAATCTGCTGAGCTATTTGGCAAGCCCTGGTATTTTAATTTTTAACATCTGTTTTATTTTGGTGGCAACCTATATTTGCATACACTGTATGCTGTACACTATAGTTTCTATTTTTTTTTTACTTTCTTATTATTTTCTGTTCATTCTTGGTAATTATTTTCCAACTTATGTATCTTTTCCAACAGACAAATTTTGAGCTTGTTAAGTCTTTCTATATTGACGTGTGAGGGCTTTCTAACCTAGTGAGTTCTGTTTTCTCACTTTTCCCTTGTAAGTTTTCTTCTTGCCTTGATATTCTTTCCTTAAATATTTTGCAATTAATTTTAGATGTTTTGCTTTTAACCTGCTTCTCTAATATTTTCAGTTAGTTCCCAATGTCCTCTTAAATTCCGGTTTAACTATTTCAGTTCTATTTATTTGTATTTTAATAATTAGTCTAGCTCAAAAGCTTTATATATTAGTCCTAATTTCATGCTAAACTAATTATTAAAATTCCCAAGCTGGTGTGTAATCCAAGGCAGCATGGATTAGCAAACTGTCCATCTTTGGTTTGTTGTTTTGTGTTTACTTTTGTTATCAGCAGCATTCTCCAAACAACTTAATCCTGGAACATGACCAGGCCTTCTGCTGCTGCCTGGGGTGTTTCTGTGAAGGTGCTGAATGCCTTTGAACGTGCCTCGGGCACTAGCTGAGCGAACTCATGTCTCTAAAATCCGGTGGCTGTGTGGTACCTACCTCCTCTGTCACCTCCACTTTGCTGTCTTTATACACCCAAGTGCCACGTGAGCCTACGAACTAGACCTACGAACTGTTTCAATCGCTTCTGCTGTGTCCCCCTTTATGGGTTTCCTTCAGGACTTTTGCATACTGAGTGGTTAAGTGCAGTCTTCGTTGCTGTCAAATGACCCTTTAGATGCATGAGAATTTCTGCTTTAGTCCTGCTGTAGAAAATATTGATATAGCTATTTGAAATTTTCCTTATGCCGTGAATATCTATATCTTTGTACCAAAGCACACCTCTTATAAGTCACATGGTTTTGTCGTGGTTTGCTTTTGCATAATTTACTCTGGGATTTAACTGGCATTTTTAATGAATTATATTCAAATTGCCTATACTTTACTGGGTTTATTTCTTGCATTGTATACTTACTTTCCATTCAGCAGTTCTCTGTCTCTCCCTCTCTCTCTGTCTCTGTGTCTGTCTCTCTCTCCCTCCCTCCCCCTCTCCCCCTCTCTCTTCCTCCTCCCTCTCCATCTCTTCTCTCCCTCTCTCCCTCTGTGTGTCTCTCATCTCTCTCTTCTCCTTCCCCCTCTCCCTCCCTCTCTCCCCCTTCGTTCCCCTCCCCTCCCTCTCTCTCTTCCTCTCTCTTCCTCCCTCTCCCTCCCTTTCCCTCCCTCTCT
>NW_004524611.1:639805-689196 GCF_000260255.1 Octodon degus
CCTCCCCCTCTCTCCCTCTGTCTCCTCTCCCCCTCTCTCCCTCTGTGTCTCTCCCTCTCTCCCATCTCCGTCTCCCTCCCTCCCTCTCCCTCCCTCTCTCTGCATCCCCTCTCCCCCTCCCCCCTTCTTTTTGATTCAAATGTGCTGGATCATTGAACTTCCCACACTGTACACCGCTACTCATTCTTCTGCCTTCAGGTCCATTTTAGAAGCACAACAATACATATGAAACATCTCAGAGTCCCCAAAATCATTGCCATTTCTTTGCCACTCTTAATGATGAAAGCTTAGTAAATTTGTGGCCAGTTTCCCCTTCCAAGTGGTCCTCCCTGTCCTCCTTCTCCCCGCCTGCAGGCCGTGGCTCCCCTCGCGCCCTGCTCCCCTCACATGTGCGTGGCCATCCGCTCACGCTCTCCCCTTTCTCTCTGGGGTTTCTTTCCTGCTCAGCCCCCTTCACTTCTTCCTGAATAATTCCATTTAATATTTCTTGTAGCGCAGTATGCTTGCAACAGTTTCTCTGGGTGCTATTTTGCTGAAAATTTGATTATTTGACTTTTGAAATATTTATCCAGATACAGAACTCTAGGTTGGCAGTTATTTCATTTCGTAGCTTTGAAGATGCTGTTCTGCTGCCCTAAGCTTGAGGGCTGCTCCCCTTGCTCGGTTGAGACACCTGGTGCAGGGCGCGCTCCTGTCGGGCGCCTCGTCTACTTTATCTGCCTCTGAGTTTCCCTCTTACGTCTGCCTTTCCGCAGTCTCACTGTGATCCAGCCCTTCCGGGCAGCTTCCTGTGCAAATCACCACGCTTAGGACGTGGACGGGCTTGCTTCCCAGACTAGATGTCACACCGCATATTTGTAAAATTCACACTAATTACCGCCTTAAACCTTCTCTCTGCTGCATTCCTGCTCTTTCCCCCTGGCCTCATGCCAACTGCCTGCGGGAGCGTCTCCGGCACCCACAGCACTAGCTATCGTTCCTGTGTGTCTGCTCCGAGCGCTTGGCCCAGCTCAAGCCCATCATGCTATTGAATCTTTCTGCGTCATAGCCGCTGCCTTCCGCTGCGTTTAGTGTTCAGAGCAAATGACCCAGTGATGCTTCATTTTCAAATATACTGTGATTCTTATAATTCCCACTTGCTCCGTTTAATTACATAGGCTTTTTAAACAACTGTGGCATTCTCCAGTCCACTTGCGTAGCCCTGGCCTTTGCAATCACAGCTCTTATTTGTGAGTCCCCGAGCGCTGTTGCCATTCCCTGCACTCCTGTGTGAGCATTTCTCCATGATACTGTTCTTCAGCCTGACTACATCAGGCTGACTACATCATGAACCAGAAGACCGTGTAAAGCTACATGGGTCACCCCAGTGAACTTGCTTTGTTCTGGAGAAGACGCCTGCCACCCTCCATGACCAGAAGGAATCATTCAGCTGTGCTACAGAGAGGCTGGCTGATCCAAGGCGGGCTTGCCTGGTCCACTTGTGTTCTGTAGGTTGTCAGCCAACAGCCTGTGCAGTTCCCTGCTCCGCCCCACCTGGCATGGCTCGATCCCATCACACAACCCACGAGGTCCTCTGCTTCTGTAGTAGTTTTCTGTTTGGGGTTAATCATCTCAGTTGGTTTGAGGTCATAGTTCTCACTCAGTAGAATGAGAGTGACCGGGCCATGTTCCCATGTCTGGTGCACAACAGGGTTCACTGCTCTGAGGCCTCACAGTGGGGTAAGTGTTTCCCATCACAATGGCTGTGCTCAGCCCTTGTGGTGTCATTTTGCCAGCACTGACCGCGGCAGCTGGGGCTCTGTGGCTGTCCGAAAGCAGAGCCATCTTGGAGATCCCAGCCTCTTTGACTCCTGGCTCCTGGTTCTCTCCTCTGACTTCACACACGTGTTCCTCTGTTTAATCTATTGGACCAGCTCTGTGAAACATGAAGCCTGACTGCTAATCCAGGCTGTGGGCAGACTGAGGACAGAGCCGAGGTTTCAAACTAACACTCTTAAGCATGTTAATGAAGCGCATTTCCATATAGGACAGGGGTCTCTTCCTCCAAAAGACATAGCTGAGTAATCTCTACAACTCTGTTGATCAAATAAACAAGGGTTTCCCTGTTGAAGGGAGTATATTCTCTCTTCACACTAAAATCAAATGTGAAATCAGCATCGTTTCTAGCAACATCCCTACGTTAGAGCTGCAATTTAAACTGTGACTCATCAAAAATATTTGATGAGAAAATCTCCACCATTATTAGGAATTTTTATAATTTTCTTAGTCTTACATGGGTATTACTTAAACAAATATTCAAACAAGTTAACAGTTTTTAAAATATCAGATAAAAAGAACTGCAGTTTCAGTGAAGTGACAAAATGAAAATGACTTTGTGGTGAGTTGATTTTCCAGATTTTCACTATCTGGAAAGTTCTTGTAAAAGGAATTGTACATACATCTGTAGAAGTATGATCTTCTGAATGTTCCCTTCAGGTATGTTTTTTGTGTTCAGTACACCAAAATTGTAATACTGAGGATTAATTTGTTTATCATACATAAGAACAGAACTGTAAAGATGTGTAGGATGGAGACCAACAGAACTGGCCCTGTTGGCAGTTGCCAGGGAACGCAGCTGGGTCCTGAGAAGTGGCTGTCCTCTTCCTCTTGTGCTAAACAGAAACAATCTTGTTTTCCTTTCGGCGGATTTTGGCATAATACCTACACTTTTTTATCCTTCAAAATTCAAACCTAGGTCTCTGTGCCTAAAAATTGATTTTTAGGTACCATAAATATAGCAGGATTTTCCCAGTCGTGTAGTCATTTAATTTGAATGATTAGAGGACTTTCAATGTAATTATCAATATGGCTGAGGAATTCATCATTGTACCTCATTCCTCAATTTCCATTGACTTTTTTTGTGTGTGTTTTAGGGAAGGATCTTCAGGGTGTTCAGGGTCTCACTACTAGATCAGACTCATAGTGATCTGCCTGTTTACAGCCTCCCAAGAGCTGGGATTTCAGGAGCACACCACCACGCCCAGTCTCAGTTGCTGTCTCAGCACTCCCCAGGGGCGGGGCTGGCACGACAGGCCCGAGGATCAAGCCCCCGGCCCCTGTGCCTGCTTGCAGGCACTTTAATCCACTGAGCTATATGGCCAGCCCCTCCATTGACATTTGTGGCATTGAGTCTACTTAATCTGAACTTGGGTTTATAAAATACACTTTTCATTCCTGTATTTGTGTTTACAGAACAGTGTCAGAAAGAGAGAGATAAAAATAAGAAATAAAGTAAGACAGAGAACGAGACTTGTGGAATCCAGTAATACATCCTTAGCCTATTTTGATGAAACACAGAACATACACCTCCCTGCAACATAGCTGTTATGCTGTAGCTTGCTTCCACTCCTTCACTTACACCTTAGACGAGGGTGTAACCTGAACGCCCCCACACTCCTCTGCACCATAGCAACCTCCGTGTTCTGCCTCATTTCTCATACAGTGAATGAAACACTCGCGCTGGCCCTGAGCTGCGTCCCCAGCCCAGCGCGTGACCTCTTTCCCTTCTGTGTGTCCTCACCCCTACGCCTCCGCTCTGTGCGAGGTGGCTGACACAGCCTCCCCGTGCTCCGCATTTTCTTTCATTCTGTTCAAGGCTGTCGAGATTGTGCAACTTGTGAGGTCATCACCTTCCCCAGTTTCCACATTTACAGTCGATATTTTGCCAAATGCTCATCATACGTCCCCCTCACCTCCTTTTGGACTTCAGAGTCCCAGGTCTCAGAGGTCTCTTTCCCCAGAGGAAACAGGTGCAGAGGCCCTTTCTCTCCTCCTGGTTCTCGCTGCTGCGCCTCGCTGTGCTTCGGCCTCCACTGTGGCTCCTCTTGCTCTCCAGGGCCTCCTGGGCCTCCTGGGCCTCCAGGGCCACCGCCATTCTCAACCAGTGTGTGCCTTATCACCAGCCATTCATGTTTATCTCTGGGATTTGCTGTTGATTTCATAATGACTTGCATTTCTCTTCTCGTTATCGAGTGTAGACTGCAAATCACATTGAGGCGTTCCCAGGGGAACGGGAGGGGGTGATGCAATCGATGGGCTCTGAACTGACGGGTAGGAACACCAGCGCACCAGGACACCGGGCTGTGTATGAGAAGCATACTCCAAGCCCTCAGGAAGCCGAGGCAGGTGTGGCCACGGAAGGCTCCTGGGCTGAGGTCAGCTGGCAGTCCTCTGTCCCCGCGGCACACCCAGTGTCACACTTTGCTTCAAGTGTCCACCCGCTGCTGCAGCTTTGCTTGAGAATAAAATTGTGCATTTTCTGTTTGCTTGAGTTGGACTCTGTCTTCCAATTGAGTATACATTCTGTAGAACATGGTTATCACAGATAGACCTTAATAATTATTTGTTGTAAGACACGGACTATCTCGCTAGTTTCCAAGCTTTCCACATCTGCTTATTGTTTGTTTGTTTATTCTTTCTTGCATTAAATTTGGATAAGTTAAATATTTTTAGTATTCTGAAAGTGATTGTAATTTTTGCCGTGAATACTTTTAATTTTTTAATGTAACAAATTCTAGTATTTTTAAGGAGTTATGGCACTACATGGCCTGAAATCCTTACGCTTCAGGCGTGCTGCGAAGGCCTTGCCTCACGCTGCGCGCTTCACCCCCCCAGGTCTGCGGCAGCTTGCACTGCGCGCTCCTTCTCCACTGTAAACTCTTAAAGCTAGCTTGTCTGCCGTCAGACAGAATTCTCCCACAGAGTAAGAACTGCAAGCCCAGATTTCTTTTTTCTTCTTCGGGCAGCATGCTTGTAGCGCTCGCTGTTTCCATTGCTTTGCGCAGACAGGTTTTTTTTTTTCACGTTACCATTTTTACCAACTGGAAAATTTTCCTTTACATTTTCTTATAATGAAAACACGCTGGCTAAACATCTTAAACTTAATGTTTCTGGACTTGCCTTTATTTTATTTTCCTTCTCCAAGATAGGTCCCCTAAACATGAGAGTTTCGTTTGTGGCCTGTTACTACACTGTAAAGATACTTAGCTATTGCTTTTTGAGCCATTGTTTTTCGATGTGAAAAACTGTGTCTTGTTTTACTGCCATTTCTAGTGTGTAGCTGCTGTGTGCCTTGGTTTGGTCAAATATTGCTTTTATTATCCTCATTCATCTTGGGAGTCATTGGACTTCCTGGGCCTTTCTAATGTTTTTCTCTAATTTGGAAAAAATTCACTATTATTCATTTTTACATTTTTCTCTCTTAATCCCTCAACTCCATTTGGATCTCAAATAGCATAGAAACTTGAAAGTAATATTATCCTACAATCACCAATATTCCCCTACTTTTTCCTAATTTCTTCTTCATTTTCATAGTCAGGATTTTTCCATGTGTATCTTCCAATGTGCTTTTGCACAAACCGGGTGGGCTTCCCATATTCTATTTCCAGCTCTAAAATGTCAGTGTGGCTTTCATGATTTGCTTTTCTTGATGATACTCTGCTTTCTTTACTGAAGGTCTATCGTTTGGCTTTATTTCTCTAGGTAAGGATTTCTTTTGGATTAAAAGTAACCCTTGAGGGCCGGCGGTATAGCTCAGTGGACTAAGCGCTTGCTTAGATAAGCGCAGGAGCCAGGGTTCAATACCTGGCTCCACCTGCCGCGCCGGCCTCACCTTCGGGTGCGCTGAGCCGGCGATGGAGTCCGGGCGCGGTGGCGCGCGCCTGTAATCCCAGCACTTGGGAGGCTGTGGGCTATGTAGTGAGACCCTGAGCAAAAAAGAAAATAAAAAAAAAAAAAAAAGTAACCCTTGGCCAGCTTCAGGACCCGGTTCACGAGGCTGCTCCGCAAGCCTCCGCCTCCCAGGTCTGGCCTGCGGGCTGTAGAGCGGACCCAGCCGTGCTGCGCCCTCCCAGCCTCTTCGCTGCTCGCTCCTGGGCACAGACGCAGTGTCCTGACTTCGCGGTCCAGAGCGCACTCCGGGCCTGTGTCTGCCCAGGACTCGGGAGGGCGCGGCTTCCGCCCCGGACTGGGCTGCAGAGCCGGCGTCTGTCCCCAGCGCTGCTCTGGCCCCTCAGTCCCCTCCGGCCTCAGCGTTGCTCCTGCCCTCTCCGATGGCCACTGAGCGGTGTCCCCACGTCTTGCTGCCCCCTGCTCTTGTCTGGCTGAGCTTCGGGCTGGGGGCTTTGAGCTGGCCCCGGGGCATGAGGCTGCTTCTCTCTCCGGCCTCGGCCTTTGCAGCCCGCTGGGTGCGGAGCCCTTCTGACTGCTTGCTTGGGCTGCGGTCTAGAAAACGACTGGGCGCAGAAAGCCATCCCGACTTCTTGCTTCTGTTGCACTTCCCAGCGTTGTGTTGTACAAGATCGGAGAAAAAATGTGTCTTACCATCTTTCCAGAGGCAGTTACTGGAGCAGAGAGCCGCCCGGAGAGCAGATATTCTGCAGCCAGACTTGAGTACATCGCTCGTCGTCTTAAGATAATTTTATTTATACTGTATTATAACTGGGAGAGGATGATCCTTTCTCTTCTATTCTTTGACAGACTTAATAAATAGTATTGAGGGCCGGGGAGATGGCTCAGTAGAACAAGTGCTTGCCTGGCAAGCGCAAGGGCCTGAGTTCAATCCCTGGTCCCCCCCAAAAAAATAAGCAAATAAATAGTATTGATTATTTAAAGCTTTAAAGAGCAATTACTGTTGAACTAAGGTGTTCTGTATTCTCTTTAGGGAATTTTAAATTATAAATCTAGTGTATTAATTTTAAGACCCAAGAAAAAGTACAGAAGTCCTTGAAATAAGTTTCTCCAAAAGAAATGAAAAACGTGCCTGACTCCAGATTTTCAAAATTTCTGTCACCAAGGCTTCAAGGCACTTTGTACTGCAAGGCAAACATTCTGTCCTCAGAGAAGCAGCAACTGGTGTGTGGGAACAAAGGCACTCCTCCAGGCAGCGGCTGGCTACAGAAGGTGGCACCCCCCCCCCGCACATTCCTCCTAAAAAACTTGAAATGTTTCAGCAGCTCACGCATGAATGAGCCTTCCGACAGTGTGTTTTTATCAAAAGATTAAACATAAGAACAGAGGGAAACAAAATTGGACACGAACGATCAAACTGTCTAGAAGCTTAAAAACAAATCATAAAATAGTATAGTAGTTGTTAGGATTAGGATTACATAATCACAGGACACAGATAACATTTGGCCCCAATGTTGGTGCCGCACAATTGAAATAATGTATTGTTAAAATATGAGCATGTTTTTCTATTGCAAATGAGGTAAATTCAAACCAAGTTAAGGGAAATGGTAGTCTCATGCTGGGATATTGACTGATTCAGGGGCTCAGCAGCTGCAGTCGGGGCTCATCTGTCCTTTTCTCTGTTGTCGAACGTCTCGGTACCTCGGACTGGGTATGCAGCTCATTTCTCATGGCAAGAATCACATTGACCAGGGGCCTGGGCCGGCTATGCACTGAAGGGATCGAAAAGTGATTCTGGAGCCCCCAGAGGGGCCCTCGCGCACCTCACATGGCTGCACGTTTAGAGCTGTCAGGTGTGCAGGAGGACTGACGGTTAGACTGGGGGTCCCAGCACGGCGCTGGAGATGTGAATGTGTTCCGAGGGTACTGATAAGAAGGTTTCTACATTTAGAAGGGAGACGAAGGGGATTCTGAGCAAATAGCACATCCGAATTGGAAAAAGGACAAAGGAAGTCAGTGGAAATCCTAATTACATTTTAGTCCATCTTAATTTGTGTATGCTTATATTTTAAACACATAGGAAATTATCAGTATTTATGTATAAAAAATCATAGCTTTTATTTAGAATAGACTAAACAGGAAAAAAACCAGTATATTTTAATCCCCTAACTTAATCTTGAAAACTATGACTGGGGATAAGTACATTTACTATTTAAATGAACTTACTGCAGAAAAACTATTATTATTATTATTATTATTATTATTATTATTTGTATCTTAGGGAAGGGTCTACAGGGTGTTTAGGGTCTCACTACTACATCAGACACATAGTGATCTGCCTGTTTACAGCCTCCCAAGAGCTGGGATTACAGGCATGAGCCACCACGCCCAGTCTCAATTGCCATCTCAGTGCACTCTGGGGGCGGGGCCAGCATGACAGGCCTGGGGATCGAACCCTGGCCCCTGCACCTGCTTGCAAGTGCTTTAATCCACTGAGCTATTTGGCCAGCCCTAGAAAAATTATTTTAAACCTATTATTGTTCTACTAAGTTTAATAGATGTTTATTGTTTTGTTTTTGCTTGAAATTTACATAACTACTTGCATCACAACTGACATTTAGATATTCCTGCTTAGATATATGTGCTGTGTGTGTACATACACACATGTGTGTGGTTGCATATGTGTATGAAGGAGAGTGAGAGTGAGACACTCAAGTGTTGAAACATAAATTGAAGCTCTATTATAGCAGAGCTGTCAAAAAACTGTCTGAAATGACGGTGTTCTGCGCTTTCTTGTTAGGTCCAGATAACTTCAAGAATAACGCAATGCATGTGAGATCTGCACGGTTGCACAGGAAGGAAAATGAGTGACTGTACAAGTGCTGTCCTCGAGCAAGCTGGAGGGTGCTCTCCATGCTGAGGCCTGCCGCGGGTTTGGAAGGCATCCCCCATCTGGGAAGAATTCAGACCAGGCCGCTGCTGAGCAGGAGAGCAGCGGCACAGTGAGCCGGGCTCCAGCAGAAGGAGCTGGACACACATGCTGAAGGCACTGGCCGCCCAGCTTATGACAGGCCTGGGACACGAGGACCTACATCTGCTTTCTGTGGGTGAAGAATGAGCGTAAGAGTGACACCTGCCCCCCACCCCATCTGTCTCATAGACAGTGAATGGAGCCAAACAAAGCGAAGTGCTTGCTCAGGGCTGCTTTGCAAGGAAACATCTCCGCAGCCTTCACTTCGCTACAAGGAATGGACCTGTCCCACCACTTTCCATGAGTAAATACGTCTGCGAATGCAGCCTGTATCTTAAATCTCAAACCCAGGCAGCAAGAGACTGTGTCCCAGCACAGGACTTGGATCTCCTTGTGCTGTGTATCTTCCTTTCTTGCAAGTATGGTGCAGGCTTTCTATTTCTCCAGAGTGAATTATAGGTAAGTAGGAAAGACTCACAGTACACCTTGAAGCTATAGCTCATTGCTAAACAATGCTGTGTAACAACATTAACTTAAATGTACCATAAATTTAGGCTGTTTCTTCTTCGTTGGCTTATTGCAGGGTTACTGTAAACAATTTCTAGCCCGACCTTGAGCTCTGTGCTGATTTATTCTTCCTCTGCTGTTGATGCTTGCTGGCTACTCTGCGTTACACCCTCGCTCTTGCCTGGAAGATCCACCTCATTTTCTGGCTTTTGTTCATCATTGTATGCATGTGAGATGTCAGAAAGCCCTTTCAGACACTGGTCGCAAACTTCTTTATTTATTTACAGTCTCCATGTTTGCTTTGAAGCTGTGAGAATAGGGAGCTAAGCTACAGGTGCCCGTCCCGCCTAAGCCAGCCATGCTAGGCTTTCCTGTGTGCTTCTGACATGGATTACAGCATAATGTTTTCCTTCTTTGTGTTAATTTTTTGGTAAACATTTTAGTTTATATTTCTTATTCCAAAGGAGCGACCATAAGCATTGGAGGAATTGCAGGAGAGACTGCTGCTTACGCACCTCAGGCACTAAACTTTGAATCTGATCATTTTTTTTTCAAAGGAGAGAAGTCCAGAAACAGCACCTTCTTTCACTCTAGAATGAAGCTTGTGTGGGAACATGGAGCTGCCCCAGCCCTTTGCCTGCCAGCTGGGAGCGGAAGGCAAGGAGTAGGGTCTGTGCAGCAGGAAAGGCTGAGAAAAATATCAAAAGATGGCATCCCGGGCAATGGCCCAGGGCACAGAGCACAAGAATAACAGAACAGCTGCTATAACTCAACGCAGGGCTTGTTGAAAGTGAGTACTGTCGAACTACGAAAGTTTTAGGATTTTTTAACAAATTACTTCGTGTGTGTGTGTGTGTGTGTGTGTGTGTGTGTGTGTAGTGCTGGGAACAGAACTAGGTCCTCTGTACTAATCTACATCCGCAGCTCCTTTTCCTTTCCATTTTGAGATCTGGCCTGCTCAAGTCACCTGGTAGCCCAGGCTGAGCTTGAGATCATCCTGCCTCAGGCTCCCAGAGTGCCTGGATTAGGGGTGTGCACCACCACAGCCAGCTTTCTCTGCCATTTTTCAATACTGAAGAAAGTTGTCCTCCACTGCAGTGTGAGCATTGGGTATGAAATGAACCAAAGCCCATCTCCTCTGTGTCCAAGCAGAATGGCCGCAAGGTAGCCTGAAGCCATGGCCTGTGACCCTCTGCGCTCTTGGGTGAGCGGGACGCTTGATGGGTTCCGCATGGGACGTCACAATCTCACGAGTGCCCTGCAGCTCAAGCGCCCATTCTTGTTAAATTCACCTGGGCTTACAGCCTCTCAGAACTTCCTTAAACTTGGCTTCCACCCTGGCCCCGGGCTCAGATGGCCAACCTCACCGGCTGCCTGGGCATTAAATTTGGATCCATGAGCGAGCCTGTCAGTCTCCTGGGAAACCCAGCACTTCAGTTTTACTGCTAGCTTCACTGAGTGACTGTATGGTCAGGGTCATCCAGTGGAGGTTTTGTTAATCTTGCATAGTTCTCTAACAGTCTGACTTTCAGAGATCTACGAGTCAGTCGTCCTGCCTCAGAAACTAGGAACCCTGCCTGCCTCGCTGGAGCTTCACTTGCCCAATGCTACCCAGAACCGGTAGGATCCGGAAGCGGTGGGGCCCGGAAGCGGTGGGGCCCGGAAGCGGTGGGGCCCGGAAGCGGTGGGGCCCGGAAGCGGTGGGGCCCGGAAGCGGTAGGGACCAGCTGCAGAGCTGCTGTGTTCGCAGATGTGATTGAGAGCTAAGTGAGGCTCTTCAGCTGCTCTAGTCTGGCCATCTCCATGAACTGAGTTGATTCAAAAGATTGCCCCATTCGTAGCCATTTCCACTTTCACATGCCAGATGGAGTAGAAACAGTGGGTAGTGGGTGAAGGCACACCTCATGCATGTACGAAAAGAGAGCTTACAGAGCCGCTTCAGGAAGCAACAAGAGTGATGGGACCAGCGTGCTCACCGTGAGAGGGAAGCCTGGAGGCCGTCGTGGCAACGTGTCCTTACTGTACTCACTTTCGTTCCTTAAATAGTCATATGGGGCTTGTGAGATGGCTCAGTAGAATAAGCGCCTGCCTGGCAAGTGCAATGTCCTGGGTTCAATCCCCAGTACCATAAAAAAATAATAAATAAATAAATAAATAAATAAATAATTCGTATGTACTGGGCTGGGGAGATGGCACAGTGGTCTAAGCGCTTGCCTGGCAAGCACAAGGACATGGTTCAATTCCTGGTATTGCATGCCATCCTGGTCCCAGAACCCAGCATTGTGTTGGAGGCCTGAAATCCCAATTCTGGGGATGCTGAGACAGAAGGATCACTATGAGTCTGAGTAGCATAGCAAGACCCTGAAATAAATAAACCAATAAACATTAAAAATAAATATATGTACTAGCACACTGGGTACAATGGCCTACCCTTCTGGTCACTGCTTTGCTTGGAAGTACTGTGAGTTTTCCTCCAGATGGGGGGATTCCAGGAGGACTTGGTGCATGGCTGCGACCTGGCTGACCCCATCCCTCGACACTCATGGGGGGGTACCTGCAGAGCTGGGGGTGCTACATGCAGGCACTCCATTCCTCACCAGCCCCCGCCGGCTGCCACCTGGGCCTGTGAGCACACGCACAGCTAGGTGAGATCCCTGGGGTGCCTGTGTCTCTACATCAACTGCGCCCTGGGAAACTCCAGGCCTGCTCACTCGCCCTCTGCTCCAGCCCAGCTGGGCCCCAGTTGTGGCTCCATGGGAGGGCAGAGACAGGTCTCCCTCTGTCAACCTAGGGACCCCGGCAGGCTGCCTGTGCAAGGCACACCTTCCTGGTCTGTGGAAATTTTCACTCCTTTTTTGGTACGTATGGACACCTGGATTTTTATTTCATTTAATAACACCTGGCCCAAGCTTAACAGGCCAGACTCAGATCCACAGGTGTGGCCTGGAGTCTCCCGTGTTCAAACCTCGGAGGGAAATAAGACAGGAAGCGGAAGGGCGGAGGGCCTGACACACTAGAAAGAAGGTCGAGAGAAGGGGGAGAAGCCAGGGCAGGCATGATGCACGTGTGTCACTCGTGCATGTGAAACCCCAGGTGGAGCCGTGATTCTTCATAATTAATATGCACCAACAAGGTATGCACTTTGATAGCTCATTGCCAGCTTAGCTATCAAAACTGTGACAGTCACATATTTATATCGTCATGTACATTCACAGTTAAAACTAGATGAAGTATAAAAATGGGCGTCTGAAGGCCTGCATGAACATACCTGTGTCTACATCCGACTATGTCTGTCCCCGCGTCTACGTATTGGTAGGCACGAGGCTGTGTCTGGCTTATGTATCCCTCTGTGCAATACTGCCCGGTCCTGTTTTGTCTTGTGGCCTGGGATTAGCTCCAGGTTTCCATACTGAACTCCGTTCTCAGCCCTAGTTTACTTACAGCCCTGATCTCCGCGAGCCGATAAATTGCCTCAGCTAGGTCACCATTGCAGTCCTCCTGCCTCTGCCTTGCTCAGCACCGGGACTGCGAGCCTGATCCACCCCAGCAGCGGAGCTGTGAATTCCTACAGTAGCTTTCCACTCCGCTATCACAATATGTCTGTTAGCTTTTAAAAAACAAAATTGTAACCCTGACGTTCTAACAGAGAGAAACCTAACTCACATTACTGACAATATATTTACTTCTTAATTGCTCGTATTAGGGTACACAAAATTTAATTTCAGAATAATCAATTTACACTTCTGGAAAAATTAGGTATCACTATTGTTCCCTTCAGGTTTGCCTGAGACTAAGTAGCAAAGCCGTCGTGCACAAGCGCCCCTCACATGGCTAACAGCAGGTACTCTTCAGGACAGTAGGAAGCGCAGGCGAGCAGTACAGGGCTCCTGTCCTGCTGCCGCTCCCTGCACCAACCAGGCTTACTGCGGAGGGAGGGTCGGGCTCGGGTGCAGCAGGAGACCGTAACACGGTTCTGAGCAGCTGTCATCAGGGAGCGACGCTCAGGGCACCACCCCACTCATGGCCTTTACACGCACTCCAATCTACATTTTTCCTTCCCATCCAACCATTGCCATCACTGCCAGTCACTTGAGGGCGGCAACACCAGCTGCGCTCTATCTTGGACACCTCCTTCCTCAGACTATACGTTGCCTCGGGCTGGGTTCTGGGGTCCAGAAGTTAAGACACAGCAGGTGTGAAGCACCACACCTCCTCTTCACAGTGAAACCAGAGGAGTCCCATCACACAGACCGCATCTCTGAAAGAGTGTGAACCATTTTGCTGACGACGCCCACTGCCCATGCAGGTGATTTTATAGGACGTTGAGTCTGAGTGTAGACTTCTGGGCCTGCAATTGGTAATTGTGATACATGAGGGAAACTTAGTGAGAACCGTCTGGTAGACTAGCTGGGTGTGCCTGGGCGACTGACACTCAGGACACAAGCAAAGTGGGGGAAGACCCAACCCGGACATGGGTGGCAGCAACCAGTAGGCTTCTGACCTGAGCCCTCTCCAGACATGGGTGGCAGCAACCAGCAAGATCCTGCCTTGAGCCCGCCCTGGACGTGGGTGCTACTGACCAAGGGCTTGCATCCATGAGGGAAGGGAAAGGCAAAGGGCAAGCGGAGGCAGATCTCCCCGTTCTGCTCCCTGGCCTGTGTGCAGGGTGCTTGCAGCCCGTTTCTTCAGCCTTGCAGAGCAGTCCCTCTGGCTTCTGTCACCGATTTGCACTGGCCTCTGCAGTGAGCTCCCTGCCTGCCTTCCAGCTCACACCGGATCCTGGATCCTCCAACGCTCCTGGGTGCAGATGGCCAGCTTGCATTGGTCCACCGTTCATGCGGTGGGCAGTATATATTCTGTTCCGCTGGTGAACCCTAACCACATTCAGGAAAAAAAACAACGTACAATAGTATATTTCCTGATGCCATTTTTTTCTTACCACCCTTTACAAACTGTGTTCTGTTCCTAATGTGTCAGAAAAAGCACACTGAAGGGCCAGTGAGCTAGCTCAGTGGACTACGTGCCTCCTTAGGCAAGCGCAGGGACCCTGGCACCACATGCCACACTGGCCCAGCCCCCAGGTGAACTGAGTCAGCGACCGAGACCTGGCATGGTGGCGCATGCCTATAACCCCAGCCCGGGGGTGGGGGGGGGTGGCTAAAAACAGGAGTGTCGTTACTAGTCTGAGCTGCATAGTGAGAGCCTGTACCAAAAACATAAATAAATAAATAAATAAATAATTTTTTTGAAAAAAGAAAAGGCCCATTGAACTACTCTTTCTTCTGTACATCAGAAAGCACAACTTAAAGAAGGATTTTGGGGGTGGGGTTGGGGGACTGGCTCAGGCTGCCTTAAGGGCAGGTCTGGTAAGGCATGCAGAGCTGAGGATCGAACTGTGGTATCCTGCACCTGACTGTGTTTGCATAAGCAGGCACTTAAACAACTGAGCTACCCACCAGGCCCCCCAGAAACCACAACTTAGGGTATCTCTTTTCGAGAAGAATTTGCTTTCCGGAATGGTGGACTGCAGAGAGGCAAAATCAAGGTGGCAGATTGCTTCCACGGACTGCACATTGGCCGAAAGCTCTCTTTCTGTCTTCAGCACTCTGCATCCACCACCCACCTGTCTACACCTGCACACTCATTGGGAAGCATACATTTCATTTCCGATTATATCTATTTGCCTCTCTATCGATATAAAACAATGAGTAAATGTGGTTGCTTTTTATTTCCATGCCACAGAGTACTAAAGGCCTCTCAGGCCCTTGAGAGGCTTCATTTAAAACATGCCTGCAAATTGTAGGGAGGAAAAAATTCACCCCAGAAAGGCTTCTCATCACCTCCGAGGCACCACCGAGGAGGTCGCACCCAAGTGTGTGCATTATGCGGTGTGGGGAGCTTTGACACTTGGAGCAGAGCGGGGCCGCGAGAAGTTGTCACAAGAGAAACCTCAGAAAGAACTGTGTCATATTTTCCTACTTTAGGAAATAATTTTATGTAGTCAAATTCAGAATTGCTGTGTGGGAATCTACAAAGTAGGAAATACACTAATTTATGGACATTTAAGGGAGATTTAATTTGAGAGGGCAAATTTTAAACAAATAAAGTGCCCCTAAAATGCAGTTAAAGTCCATGAGAGAAAATTACTTCCCAACAGGTGTTTCAAGTAGATACTGTTAGTGCTGGAATTTTAATCAACCAGGTGTTAAAGTTCTTCGAAACTGCCTGATAGTATGCTTTTAGGAAACTACCTCTATAAAAGCTAGGTCTTTGGGAATAAAAGGGATTGGATTAGCCTTACGACCCATGAGAAACTGAAGTAGTTAGCAATTTTTTCTCAGCCCAGGAAACTCACCTGGAAAATTTGGAACAGACTCCTATTTTCATGTCAAATGTTGGATGTTTAAGTAGGATGAAAAACACTCCACAATTTGTAACGAAAGCACTGTGCAAAGAGGAGGTAAGCAATAAATGTTGATTGATTGTATTCCCCTCCCTCTCAGCCTAAGTTACAAATGTCAAGATCCACTTAGATAATGAATTGAAAGCGCATAGCAAGATATGTTAATAACTCCAAAATTCATGTATAAGACTTAGAGTTTTTTTCTTTCTTTTTTTGAGCCACTAAACAAAGGTAAATCTTGAATCAAAGTGTGGTGTTTGGAAGCGCTGGGCTTGCACATGCCTGGAAGCCTGACAGGCGGGGTCTTAGAGGTGGGCCTCACTGAGCCCCTGCAGGCTGCAGCCTACAGTGCAGGCCCGGAGTCCCTACTCACATCAAAGGTAGAGATGCCTACCCGGATGCCTCCAGGGTGCTCCCAGGCCACGCTTCCTGCAGCACACACCCCGCCCTTCGCTGGCTGATCCACCTTATCCTAGAGACAGGAGCAGATGTGCCACAGCCCCAGAAGAAAGCACAGCTGTTTCAGCTCAGCTGTAGGGCTGTCCAGCCCTTGATGTGGCCAAACTACTCTCAGCACCCATGAGATTAAATTTACCAAGCGGCTTCGAGGTAGCCTGTGGTGGGCAGTTCTCTAAGGTGACCCCAAGATTCCAATCCTCTGATGTTCCTACCTGCTGTAAATCCCCACGGCTCAGCCAGGTGCAGTGACGCACACCTGCAAACTCAGCAGTCTAAAAGCTGAGGCAGGAAGATTGCTATGAGCTCGAGGCCAGCCTGCACTACATAGTGCCAGCCTGTCTGTAAAACAAATCCTTACTGCTTGGAGAGCAGAGCCTGAATACAATGTGACATCACTCCTGTGGGCAGGGTGGACTGGGTCCATCCCAAGGGCATGACTCTGGCGAGGCCTGATGTGCACCGGAACCTGTGAGCAGCAGGTGGGCTGCCACAGAACTCCCAGCCCACTTGCCTGGAAGGAAGGCAGCAGGTCCGCAGCAAGAGGCAGAAGCTATGTGGTGAGGACCTCCGGCAGCTGTCAGAGCCCAAGGAGAGCCCCCAAGTGCACAGCGCTCATCACCCAGCTGCAGGGTGGTGACTCAGGCAGCTCTGGTGGGCTCAGGGCTAAGGTGGCCAGAACTCCTGTCACCACGCTGAGGCCTACGGAGCAGACCCTGGGGGGGGGTCTGAATGTCCCAATATTACAATTCAGAGGGTTGGTCTTCATGGCTGTGTGTGAGCTTATTCATGAACACAGTGAACAGTCGCAGTGCCAGAACTGGACTTCAGGAGATCTGCCTCTGCTGGCTGCGGAATACAAGGAGGGATGCGCAGTAGCCTGGAAGCCGGGCTCACAGAGCCTCATGCGAAGCCCTAGCAGGAACGCAAAGCAGATTCAGATCACATCAGAGCCACCGCGCCCACTGGCTAATCCGTAAGCAGCTGCCCTACCTTGGTTCTTAAAGCCATCTCCTAAGCAGACGGAAAGTGACAGCTGTCTCCTAAGCGAATGGACAGGTGGCTCTGCAAACTGGGCCAAACTTTTCACAGAGGGATAAGAAAGTTCATTTCATGTGTCTCTTTAAAAGTGAACGTTAAAATAAAATGTCTTCTACCACTGTGTTTTATGTACAACTCATGAAATAACTTTGTGAATATTAGAAATACGTGTGAATAGCCCATCAGAGCTTCTTCAACAGGTGACGTTAGCCTTGTATGGGGAGCCCCGAGGACGCCATGAACTGCAAAAAGAGCCTACGTTGGGAAGACTTAGAGAGGAAACTGCAGAAGCACGCGCAGCAGCCTGGCGCGGAGCTCGCCAAACAGCGGCTCGCCCTACTGATGAGTGTGCGCTCGTGGCCAGCGCTGCGGGCACCTCGTGTAGCTGTAGAGCACCACGATAACTTATATTGATCTCATGGTGTCCCAGTAAACTTCCTCTTAAAATATTTTCCAAGTTTTTCTTGAAAGTGTACACACTCCTGTAATGTCTACACCCTTCGGGTGGAGTATCCGCGTGCCAAAAGCTCCTGAAGGGAAGAGGCCAACTCCAGTACGGTGCATGAGAACGGCATTTGCCTGCCAACAGTTCACAGTTACTTAGCTTATTAATATGGAAATGGTCAAATATTTAATTTGCTACATTAAATTAAACTTTATCCAAAGTGATGTTATAAGCATATATATGTAAGCATCAGTGTCCCAGTGGTATACAAAACTTCACTCTACTCTTGTTAAAATTCATGAAAATACAAAACCCTGATGGTTCCTGAAGGCTCACTTGGAAGAACCAGAGGCTGGCAGGGAGATAGTGCTGCACCCCAGCACCTAGGGCCGCGTCCTCTCTTTCCCTCCGCCGTAACTTTCCTGTAGTTTCCTTCCCTCCTCTCCATCTCCTGCTCGCTCCTCCATCGTCCCTGCAAGCCGGCGTGGCTCCGGGCACTGTCCACCAGACAGCCACTTCCTCCTCCTCCTTTCATGCTGATTTATTGCCTTCTTTTACGATGCGCTTTGTGTTTATCTGTGTGCGCATGTCTCTCGTTTTCACGGGGGGGGGGGGGGGAGCGCAAGCCAACTGCTGACCTTTCCCGGCTGCTCTGCGGCACCCCTCCATGCCTGTCTCCTGCAAAGATATAAACGCTGGACACCGAGGCTGAGGACAGCACGGTCCCACCGGCAGAAAGTCAGGTTCTCCATAGGAACAAGGAAAGCCACTGCCGTCTCTCTGTAACGGTTCCATGCGGTCCTGCCTGCCCATCTCTCCACAGCCGCAAAACCAGCCGGTCTACATGTCCTAACTCCCTGGGTTCCCGGCAGTCTCTCTGTGCACCAAGCAGGCTGACCACACGGGAGGACAGTGTCCAAGGGGCCCAGGACACAGCTCAGCGATCTAAGCACCTGCCTGGCAGGCTCAGGGACAGGGATTTGATCCACGGTGCCACGTGCTGCTGTGGCCCCGCCCTGGGCGCTTTGAGTCGGCCACTGAGTCCAGTCGCCCTGGCGACGCCTGTAATCCCAGCACGGGGGAAGCTGAAAACAGAATGATAAGTGCAAATCTGACCTGCATAGTGAGACCTTGCACCAAAATTTAAGAAAAAAAAATATATCTATCTATCTATCTATCTATATATATATATGTTTATTCAGTTATTAATTTTAGAAAAATCTGGAAATGATGATGTGATGAATGGGTTCATTGTTATGCAGCATCTTTCGCTCTTGCGAAGTACAGGCATCCTATGCGCTTCAGCTCTACCTCTGTCCTGTGCCATCCTTGTCAAGCGAACTCATTTCGTTGGCTCTTTCCCAGCTCTGCTCTTTCACCCTTCCTTGTTGCTCACCCAGGAGGTTCTGTGTCCTCCAGCCAGCCCTGTGGCTGGCGGTGACGCCAGGCTTCCTTCCACAGTCTCCTGGAGGGAACGCTGCACCCTCTTCCATGTCGCTCCCATTTTGCCTGCTTTTCCTGGAGTCTAATCTCTATGTGCCGTGGTCATCTTTTTCCTTTCTACAAGCATTTGCACTCTCCTTGCTTACCTATGTCACTTCTTTTGTATAATTTTCTTTCACACAGTGATTTTATGCTCTTAGTAGAGCATGCGTGTGGCTCATGAGGACTGCCCTCATCCCAGGGAGCCAGCCCAAAGCTCCCTTTCCATCTCAGTGGTAAGAATAAAATTACCATATTGTTTTTATATAAAAATACTCCTTGCAGCAGAATAGTACTGACTTTAAGTGCTCAAAGATTACTCACCTTCCACTTAGCAAGTAAAAGCAGAACTACACAATAAATTAATCTGCATACTCAGGTAAGAATAAATAAAATTGGAACTACAGGGATGCTGTTCTGCCCTGACGATGGAAAGTTGTTTTTGTGGGTTTTTTTTTTTTTTTTCGTAGTACCAGGGATTGAACTCAGGACCCTGCACTCGCCAGGCAGTCGCTTGTTCTAGTGAGCTCTCTCCCAGCCCGAACAATGGGAATTTTGATCATGGACGTTTAAGTGCTAGGTTCAGATAAGGATCTTCGATCGAGGATCATACAGAGGTCCAGGTGTTGGCACAGGTAGACACTGTGACTGGAAAGTAACCTCAGTGAATGCAAGCACTGCATGTCACAAACACAAGGTAAGATTAAAGGGGATTAAAGACAGAATCAAACTGGATGTGCACATGCATGCGCACCCTCCCCAAGATGAGTGCCAATGGCATTCCTTCAAACGTACTAAAAATAGGAAAGAAATCTAAAACAATGGGAGGGACCAGTGACGTCACTTCCTGTGTCAGATTTTCATTGCTGTAACAAATGAACTGATCAAAGACTGTCTGATCAAACCTTACCCCATGAATATTTGCCACTGCTATCAAAACACAGCAGTGCTGCAGCATGTCGGCGAGCTGAGGCACGGAGCAACACCACAGAGGAAGTCTCTTGCTTGATGTGCCCGTGCTGCCTGAGGACTCCGGCCTGCAGGGGCCACTGTGTGCGTGTGCCGCAGCTTGGTCCTTGTCATGCCCCAGTCCCTCTTTCCCTTCTTCCTCCTTCAGTCTCTCGCTTTCTGCCCCTTTTAGGAAAGCCCAACCACCATGTTTCCTCCTAGCTATCTCTTGATTTGTTCTTCATATTCTATACTTTGGGCTTCTCCTAGGAGAGAAGCCACTTGTGTCTGATTGATTTCACTTAGTCTCCTGGGCTCAGGGTGCACGTGCTCTCCTATAAGGGAGTTGGATACATCTTCCTTACTGCAGAGAAGCACCCCAGTGTGTGTAAAAACCACATTTTGTATCTTTATTTTGCTCTTCACTTTGTTTTCTCATATGAGAATAGGATTTATGCTTTGTTTGATTAATTCCACTTAACATCATGCTTTCAAGGCGCATCCATTGTTTGACGAATGGCTCTAATTCATCCTTCTTTGGAACAGAGTATCTCGTTATGTAGAAAGACACTGTGATATTTATACACAGTAAGATGATTTTTAAGAAAAGAAGCAAAGGAGAATAAAAACAAGAATAGAATCCCAGAATCACAGGAGCTCCGCCACTTTTCTTTCTTCATGGCTGATGCCCACAGGATTCCCTGACTTCCTGTTGGGTAAGACCAATTTCCTCTAAATCACCAACATGAGCTACAGTTGTAAAATAATGATGCGTTAAGATGGTAATGTTGCAGTGATGATTTTCTTTTCTTCTTTTTCTTTTTTTCTTTCTTTCTTTTTTTTATATATATTTTAGGGAAGAGTCTACAGGGTGCTCAGGATCTCACTACTAGATCAGACTCATAGTGATCCGCCTGTATACAGCCTCCCAAGTGCCGGGATTACAGGTGCGTGCCACCACGCCCAGTCTCAATTGTCATCTCAGCGGGGCCAGCATGGCAGGCCAGGGGAATGAACCCCTGGCTCCTGCGCCTGCCTGCAGGTGCTTTAATTCGCTGAGCTACTTGGCCGGCCCTCAGTCATGGTTTTCTATGTTATGTAACACTATAAAGTTCGTCTAACACTTTGCAAAATGCACTATCTCATTTAAATTCATTTTACGAATGGCTTTCACGCTGGCCAGGTAAGTGTCAATCCTTAACAAAATTGAAGAGTGAACATGATCGTGTTGCGTGACGAACCCAGCTCCAGTTACTGCTTTTCACACTGCTTCTACAATTAAGTCTGCAAGCAGGAAAGCAACGCGGGGAAATGCTTTTGCCCAGATAAACGAGCTATTGCTCCATTTTAATGAATCACTCATCATTTCCTGTGCAGGACGCATTCCTTCCTGCTTCAGAAAATAGAAAATATTGGCCAGGTTGGAGAGGCAGAGCATGATTTTCAGAGAGGATGTAAGTGCCTCGCGCTCCTCTCAGACTTGGAGACATGTGGGAGGCTGGGTTCAAGCCACTGGGGTGGGAAGAACGGAGCCAGCCCACCTTGACAATGCCATCGACGTCAAGCACCCAGACCTGCTAACCAAGCCATAGCAGACCTGGAGCAGAGCCAGGAAGGTTCAGGAAAAAAGCCCTCAATCAAGAGATAGTGGCCTTTGCAAGTCTGCGTGACTCAGTTCAGTCCCACCCAGTCGTGCCGCAGATGAAGTGTGGCCTCAGAAGTGGCCTCGCTTCTGCGGTGTCCATGCTGAAGGGGCACCTTAGCCTCACAGTGCACACCTTAATAGGGCACCGTGCAGTGAACGAGGCCCTGAGCTCCCCAAGATAACTATCTAATTATATCAATAATAAATGCTGTGCGATGACAGCTATTTTTCTTGAGGAAGAAAACGATGTGATTTCAAATGTCCTGTTGTGGATATTTGAGGTTCAATCCTTTATTAATCACACGCAGCAAACTGATTCCTTCCAGGTGTTAATTTGCTCCTGTCTTTCGCTGTGAGATTATTAATGCCACAGACATGAAGTGTGTCACTGCAGGGCTTATTGTCAGCATAAAATTTCTGCAAATCTTACGGAGACTTGGTTTGATAAGAGAAATATTAGTCAAGAATGATGGGGAATAATCATCCCAAGTGATTGAGTTAAACAACCAGTCTTCTTCTCGGGACATAGGACACGTGGCAGTCCTGGACCATCTCGCGATGAAGATGGATTCCCCTGGGAGCACTTCCTGAGAGTCTGAGCCGGCGGCACCTGCAAGCTCTCCACCGCTGTCCCCCCAGGGCAGCGCCAGCACATGCAGAGCCTGTGCAGATGTCTTTGGGTTCAAGGGTAACACCCTCTGATTTATGTCTCTCTTTTCCCCTTAAATAGCATTCAAGTGCTGGAGGAATTAGGAGGTGCATGATTTCGCCTGGTGAATTTGAGAATATGCAGAATTAATCTTATAAAACATGGTTTCAGTGTGTGTAACTGTTCTACTTTAGCTCCAACTTTAAGCACCCAAGAATGAAAATGAATTACTGATGACAATGCAATTATTCCAACTCGCACTCCATGGTTAAGTCGGAATAAAAGTAATTGCATTGCGATATAATAAATAAGTCAGTTGCTAGCATGCAGATAGATGTTCTGGGTGGAAACTTCTACCGTCTTTGTATTTTTGCATGCATGAATTCAGTTTCTTCCTTACAGTAAAAATTTTTTAAAAACCATAAGGGGAAGCCATTGCCAGCTAAATCCCACTGTGCTCCCACGTGAGTGACCAAGCGAGTCCTCTGGGCAGTCCTGGAGCAAGGGCCCCTGAGGATTCATGGTTGTTCTCGAGGGGAGGAGCCGCGCTACCTACTCTTGAACTCTCATCATGATTGTGATGCATAGCAGCAGGAGCCAAGGGGGGTCCCGGTGCTGAGGAGACATCCCAAATACTCTCTGTACCAAGGCAAGCTTGGGAGCATCGGCCACCCGTGTCCCCTGGAGCAGACTCACACCCCACTCTACCTGTGCGCTGGGAAGTGCACTGTGCAGATGCCGGAAGCCCTGCAGCGCAGGACAGCTACACCCCCTTCACGCTTACGCTTAGTTATGTCATGCATAAGGTCCTCTGGCAGTCAGTTTGCAGTGGCTTGTTCGTTGTTTGAAATCTCATGGGAGGGCCAGCCGCATAGCTCAGCAGATTAAAGCACCTGCAAGCAGGCGCAGCGGCCAGGGCCTCGATCCCTGGGCCTGTCATGCCAGCCCTGCGCCTGCGGCATGCTGAGATGGCAGTTGAGACTGGGCGTGGTGGCGCACATCTGTAATCCCAGGACTTGGGAGGTTGTAAACAGGCGGATCACTGTGAGTCTGATCTACGCAGTGAGGCCCTGAGCACCCTGTAGACTCTTCCCTAAAATACAAATAAGTAAATAAACGAATGAATATTAAAACGTACATGTTATTTCGTATTGCACAGGTGCAAACATCCCCAAGCATGTAGACTTTACCCAGGGGCGCCATCGGGGCACTGCCCCAGAAGGGGAAGGCTAGGCAAATGCCCTGTGTGGCATAAAAGACGGACGGCAAAGCAGCCCTCACCCCGCCGGCGGCATCTGGGCTCCGTCCTCCTGCTGCTGCCTGCCTGACTTCCGGGACAGCTGCGTGCTTCGCGGGGAGGTCGCTCACGCAGCCCTTCTCTCCACTTTCCGCCCAGAACCTGCTGTGCCGTGGGCTCCATCCCTGGGCACAGGAGGCCACAGCGCGCCATCCGAGCCTCAGTCCCGTGGCTCTGCCTTTCTCCTGGAGCCTCCCCGTGAGCCCTGGTATTCACCGGAGTGCTGCGTGGAGCGCCACGAAGGGGTGTACATACGTAAACACAAAGAGTGAACACGAACAATACCACCTCTGGTAAGCCTTCACTAAAACGTACACGAGGGTAAGAAGAGAGTGAGGACGCTTTGGAGGGAGGACAGGTTTATCTGAGAAGACACGTAGGGGATTGGATTCAAACTCACCTAAAGGGCCAGCGCACAGGACGGCACTTGTGGACACCCCGGAATTCCTGCGACCCAGCGCCGAAGACAGCACAGAAACTGCACCCCTCCTCTGACAAAGCTCAGAATGCCCCAGGAATGCGGGGGCCGCAGGTGGACGGGAGGTGGACCTGTCCTCACACCATTACTATCTGTCTGAATTCACTCAGCAGAAGTCTGCCGGAAACATCGCCGTTGCTGAATCGCAGGGAAAGTCGACAACGACACAAGGCTAAATCCCCAAAGAAATTGTGACTTCAATCTGGGGCTCCGAGGCGCAAGGCGCATGGCGCTTCCACTGGAGCACGAGAGGGGCTAAGGAGTCTTACTCTCCGTGTCTCTTGTTCAGTGGACGTGGTTTGTTTGCTGTTTTCCGCGAGGAAACAGGTTGTCATTGTGCTTTGCCATTTCGAGGCGCATGCATTAAACACACGTTCCGCCCACTGCCCCCAGGTTGAGGGCAAAGCGAGGCTCCGAGGGCGAAGCCTGCGCGGTGCTGAAGGGGCAGCTTCCCCTCCGGGTCCCCTTCGCTTGGCGAGCAGATGGCTGGCTCCTTGCGCGGGTGCGAAGAAGGAGCAGCTGGGAAATCAAACATGCTGCGCGTGGTTGCCGAGCACTCATGAGCGTTTGGAAGACACGTCTTTGGGAGAGGGGCCTAGTTCAAGCCACACTTAGCATGCAGAGACGAGCCCGCAGCAGGAGGCGGGGTGCTGGGGACACTGCTCATTCGGCCCGACCCAGCGTGCATCGCAGCCCTCCTCCAGGGGTCCTGCTGGGGGAGGAGGGGTCACCACAGTGCCCCAAAGGGAAGGTGATTCGGCAGGAGAGAGCAGGAGATGGGCAGGTCCACAGCAGACCAGAAAGAAGCAGAGGGAAAGGAGGAGCAGAGAGCGGGAGGAGGACCGGCGGAAGCTGAGGCGAGCCCACCACAGAGGTCATGGCACCTGGGCTCCGGGCGCTGGCCTTCCCACCTCCCTCCAGGTGGCTTCCTCGGAGGTTTAAAGTGAAACCCTTGTTCCCCAGGGAGGAGGCGCAAGGCGCATGGTGCTTTCTGCAAAGGGGGAAAAGGCCTGGATGTTGCCGCAGAGCTGCTGGCCAAGGTGCCCCAAGCCCTTCTGGCTTGGGTCTGAAGTTAGAAGCACGTTTTTCTGTAACATCCCTCCCAGCCAGGCCCCTGGACGTGCTCTAGGCAGGGAGGACGCTGCGCTCTGAATACCTGCCCCTCCTCAGGCACCTCACGCGACCTCCTCCTCTTATGTTTGTGCCGTGGCACCCCCGTCTCCCATGAAGCCTTCACGGAGCCCAGGCCTTTGTCAGTCACCTTCTGAAGAAAGGACACCTCTTTTCTTTATAAACTATCTGGAGTCTGGCTTGCTATTGTAGCAACAGAAAAGGAACCATTATACTTGGTTACTTCCCGTGGAATGTGGGGTGGCAGCACACGCCTCCTCACCGTGTCATGCCACGAATGGAAGAGAAACACTTCATCCAACAACATTTTCTGAACACACAGGGAGTATAAATAAATTTTAAACAATCACTATTTTTCCAATAGCTCAGAGAACAGTCATGGGCTGGCTGTGGCAAGGATACGCTTATAGTAGGTATTAACTACCACACATTCCCTGCCTGTCAAAGGGAAGCAGATGCAATCATTAGAATTTCAATTTGCTGGGGTGTTTTACTGTTTTTATATAAACATTTTCTTTTGATCTATTCAGGATCAAAGTTATATAAGCATGAATATCAGAGGGAAATAGTTCTCTGATGCTGTAAATATCACTATTTTGTATATTTTGAGGCAATTTAGCCAAGACAGACAGATTCATTCAAACGTCAACCCCACAGGCAGGAGTGAACTCAGGGGCCTTGTCACAGGAAGAGAGTGAAAGCGCTGCACCTTCACATCAACAACCCGAATTCCAGATACCCGAGGAAAGTATCTCCTCCGGGGATCCTGCTGGGGTGGAAGCGGGCACCGTAGGGCCCCAAAGGGAAGACCTTTGATGTCTGAAAATAATCGTTTGTAAAGTGCAGATTAGGTGGCTTGAGACCTCTTTCAGCTTGAGCATTGCCTTGCCAGGGAGACCTTCATGCTTTAAGGAGTAGAGCCCGCCGAGAAATGGAAATAATCCATTGTCATCTTCGCTAGTTGTCTTCCTTCAGCCCTTCGAAATTCATCGCATATCCACAGGCATGTGGAACATTTGCTAGGATAAATCCAGTATTTTAATTTCCCTCCCGAAGCCATCGCAGCCCAGTCCAGGTGTTCTTCCCGCGGCTCCCGCACACCTGTGGCCAAGCTGCTCCAGGTGCGGCCAAGCTGCTCCAGGTGCGCGAGTGTATCTCTCTGCATCCTTGTAAGCGCTGCTTCGGCTGCCCTATTTCTTAAGCATTTACTAGTTACCTTCTACTAGTTTATAGAGATGACAGATTTGATTCACAGTGAAAGACTGGGCAAGGGATAACTTAAACGTGGATCCAACGACTCCTACATTTCCACTGCTGGCGCTAGGCTCACCCCGCACTGAGCTCCCAGTTTGGGGTTACTGGTCGACCTCCTGCCCCATCATTTGAGCAGCACTGAGGCTTGAGGGATAGCTTCCTGGAAGCAGGAGTACTCAGAGGAAATTCTCTGTTCCTAAAGATGCAATGGCTAATTGTGAGGGAAACCAATGTATTTGCTTCTCTGCCATCTAATCCAATAATTTTTTTCTCTGCACTAATAAAGAATCAGCAGAGTTACCCCGGCTAGCAAGCTCTTCCCTATTCCACACTGAAATGTTCCTCCCTGCGTTTTCCACCCGCTAGTCCTAGTTCTGCCCAGGGGAGCAGCTCTCCTGATTAATTTCTTCCTTCAGCAGCCAGCTCCCTTGGGGGTGGAATCATTAGGACTGAAGGAGGCATCTGAAAGGGCTGCTCATGTGAGCCATTGCATTAAAAGATCGATAGCGTAAAGCACAGTTCTGGCCCCGGAGCTTGCTTCTCTCTTTAACAAGACGTACGCATTCATTCCTTATCCCTCCATTCACTATATCCTGCGTTTATTTACACTACCTATTTGTATCAGTCAGTGTTTATTAGAGAAACAGATGTAATATGAGACATACAAATGTATAAGTATTTATAAGATTAGAGGGGTGGTGAGATAGTTCAGTGGACTAAGCATCTGCTTAAACAAGTGCAGGGACCAGGGTTCGATCCCCAGCACCATATGCCACATTGGCCCTGCCCCTGGGCATGCAGAGCTGGCCACCGAGTCCGGTCATGGTGGCATACATCTATAATCCTAAGCTGGGGAGGCTGAAAACAGGAGTATCATTATGAGTCCAAGCTTCAGTGTGACCCTGTTCCAAAAACATAAAAATACACAAGATTGGCTAACAATGGCCACCTACAGAGTCAGGTATAGAGCAGCACGGAGGGGCTCACTGCACACTGCAGAGCTGCAGGACCCAGGGCAAGGCCTGGCGCTCGCCGCACCGTCCCACGTGACTCCATACCAGGAGGCCAGGGGATCTACCTGGAAGCTGAAGCGCCTGCCCTGGATGCCAAGAGATGATGCCCGAGGTGAAGGGGAGGCCTGGGCCCCGCAGAAGCAGCAGCAGCTCCGCCCCTCCTGGTCCCCCTCTCACCATCCAGTAACGAGCGCCCGGGGGCGCAGAGTTGCTGAGCCAGCTGAGGTGAGCTGCCCTTCCTCAGGGTGACACAACTGAGCAACCGTCACAGCCGTCATTACCGTTCGTTCCCAATTCCAGTTTCTTAGCTTTTATTGGAACATTCCAGAGGGGAAGGTGTTCACGTGACTGAGTCGGGACTGGCGAAGCGTGGAGGTCTGAGTGCAGCAAAGGCTGCTGCGGGTATAACACGACCCTGCACAGCAAGGACCTTGGGCTCAGATGGCCAAGCTGCAGTGACGCGGATCTTGGCCACAGTATCTGCCCCCGCCAGCTCAGGTACGCAGCAACCGCAGCCCCGTACCCCCAAGCACTGCCCATGAAGCTGGGGGAGGTTCCTCTTTCTTCTCCTCTGTGACACCCATGATGAACACACGTGCAATAGAAACGATGCCGTCACTATAGTCTTCCGACCGGCTGCTTACCTTCAGCTCTCACTTTGTTCTAGTTTTGTCTTTGAGATTAAGTACAGCGAGACCTCACATGCCGTACTCCACCCTTCCTGAACTGCATGTCCAGACTCTACCTGGGTAGTCCGTTTCTCCTCCTCACTACCTACATGGCGTCATCTGGCACATATGTAGCCTGAATGCAACGTACGGGAGCCAGACTTGCTCTCTGTAGCCGCTGCCGGCACTCTCCTCCCTTTGCTGTTTTGCTGCCCTCTGCTGCCATGAGCTGCTGCCCTCTGCCGTGTGCCAGTCTGCCGTGGGGCCAGCTGAGTACGGACTGAAACCTCCACAAACAGCAGGCTAAATAGACCTTTCGTTCCTTGATTTAGGGGGTCAGGTATCGGTCCCAGCCAAGAGAGAATAGTGACTGAGACACTAACAAATTTGACAAAGTTTTGAGACACAAATCAAGCTACAAGAAATCGGTAGCATGCTATGACCTAATAGTGAATTATATGGAAAGGAAAAAAAGGAAAAAATTTCATTTCTAATACCTACAACATAAATAAATAAAATATCAGAATAAATTTAATCACAGAAAGGAAATATCTCTACAATGAAAACTGTAAAGTGAGAGTATGTAATAATAATAGATAGCATGTTACAGATGGTACACACTTAAAAGAACAAGATGAAAGATATTCGCCGTGATTGTTGTATCGCCCATTGCTAACCTCAGGGTAGTTGCTCAGATTCAAGGACAAGGGAAAAAAAATAAGGTTTATCAAAAGGAAGAGTTAATGTTTAGTTGTTTGATCAATCTTCCAAACCTACATCTGGTAATCTGAGTGACAAATTTGTGGATAACAATATGTAATATAACAACCATTGTTAATTTTCCATTCCTGTTTTGAAATTTTGTATCATTTGTATTGTTTCATGCTGCTTTCTGTATTTGTTTTTGTTTTATTATATTTTCCTCTTTAAAATAAAAAAACTATAAAATGTTAATGAAAAAATAGAAGAACACACAAAGAAATGAAAATATTCTCATGCTCACATCTTGGAAGAAGCAGTGTTGGTAAAAATTCATATTACAAGGGCCAGCCAGATAGCTCAGTGGACAAAGTGCTTGCTTTGGCAAGTGCAGGGGCCAAGGTTCAATCCCCAGTCCCGCACACCACGCCAGCCCCTCACCAGGGGTGTGCTGAGCCGGTGAACAAGTCTGGGTATGGTGGCCCAGGCTTGTAATCCCAGAGCTGGGGAGGCTGAAAACAGGAGGTTCACGGAGAGTCCAATCTGCATGGTGAGACCCTGCACCAAATACATAAAATGAAAACAAATTCATATTACACAAAGCAATCTACAGAACACCGCAATCCCTATCAAAATGCCAATTGCATTCTTCACAAAGCAAGACAAATTAATCAAGAAAAATTAATCCTAAACTTTGTATGAAACTACAAGCCTGAATAGTCAACATCGGAAGCCAAAACAGTAATCAAGAATACAGCTTGTTTCGCAACTACGAAGTACACTCCAAGCCTGCAGTAATGAGAACAGCACGGCACTGGCCTCGCAACCCTGGAATATGGCTGGCAGAAACATGACGTAGCTCAGCTGTTGTGCAAAGCAGCATGGCAGCTCCTGAAAACCATTCAAATACCAGCACCATGTGCCATAGCAATCCTAGTGGTGGGCTTACAGCCGGAGGAAACGAAATCAGTGTGTTCAAGATTCGTCTCGACCCCCATGTTTATTTCAGCCCTATTCAAAATAACCTAGAACTGGAAGGAATTGCAGCGTCTCTCCTCTGATGAATGAATCAAGAAAATGTCACACATACTTGGTATTGCTGAAAATGTGTTTAATATTTTTAAATTAATTTCAGTAATTGTTTCAATGTATTTTGTGCAGGGTCTCACTACATAGCTTAGACTCCTAGTAATCCTCCTGTGTTCAGCCTCCCCAGTGCTGGGATTACAGGTATGCACCACCATGCTCGGACTCAGTCACCCGCACGGCATGCCTAGGGGCTGGGCCGGCATGGCATGTGGCACCAGGGATCAAACCCTGATCCCTGAGCCTGCCTAAGCAGGTGCTTAGTCTGCTGAGCCATCTCACCGGCCTAATTTAAGCAAGAAGAAAGGCTTTTGAATATTTTTATCAAAAGAGGATATCACAGTTTTAACAGAAAGATGTCTCCCCTGATTGGAAGACTGTGCAGTGTGTGTGTGTATAGAAACATCACATATTCCCCGATGAACAGGCACTTTCATGCGGATCACTTTAAGGGTCTTGAATAAGAAAGCGAGCAGCTCACAACCCGAAGAAATTGGGCTTGCTTCCCCAGACCTGGGCTTCATCCTCTGCTTCATTTATTACCTCGATCCAAGTGTCCCTCGTGAAAAGGACTTTATCGAACATAATCTCCCAAATACAGCCAGGCATATTATTCTCCGTCTCTTCTGACTACCTGCTTTTTTTTTTTCTTTTCAACCACTAACATATCTTATACTGTAAACTTATTTCTGTTTATTTTTCAACATAAGTTTTGTAAGTGCAGAACTTTAGTTATTGCCTTCATTCGTGCATTACTGATAGATGAATCAGGTAACAGAAAGTGATTAAACTAAAAGCCAGATCAAATGCCCGCTCTTTTCTGCTCAGGCCGACAGCTTCTCAGACGCAGGCTGTGTGCAGGCCTGCAAGACTCTGCCCTTCTCAGGATTCAGCTTTGATCAATCTCTGCTGTCACTGTCCTGATGCTGTTAATGCATTTAGTGTACGGTTTTGTCTTGTATTAAGCCCCGCAGTTTATGTGCCTGGTCTTATCTTTTGGATTATCTTGATAGATGAGGAGCTTGTTGCTCTTTCACTGTATCCAGTGGAGATCTGAATATCGATTTTACCCGTTTCATTTGTAATCTTAGAAAGTTCATTGGCAGTTGTTTTGAATACGGTGTGTGTGAACAGTGTCAGTATCGGCAGTATCAGCTCTTAGATGCTGAATTTCAGGCCCAGGGTAGAATGAACACAGCCAGTCTCTCTCGTAAAGACACGAAAGAACTGGGATCTCACGACATTACTCCCAAAATGGTGACTGTGAACCTTTCCTGGTGTCTTTAATAGATCATCTTTTTCTCGTCCACATGAATTTTACAACTGGAAGCTATTGTAGCTGTCTCCCTCTAGAAGGACACTTGCACTTACAAAATGATGATGTCATGTATCCAAGAACCTTTAACAGAACCATATTCAGTGGTAGCCACTCCACTGCTTGAGTTCCAGCGTATTAAAGTTTCCCCACATGGACATCTCCTCCAACCTCAGGCAAAACTTAGGAAGGTGAAGGCCAAGAGCTGCACCTCCGAAGCTCAAGCTGCATGACAGGTACACGAGGTGCAGACCGTGAAAGTGTGTGAAAGCCTCACGCATCAGCAAAAACTTGCAACCTGCACATGTGCAGAGTGGACCCAGGCAGCGGAAACAGCCGCCCGTTCAGGGCTTCTCTCCAGTGGCCTGGTGCATTTCTTTTCCACAGATGAAAAGTGCTGTTTTTCTCATGCTTGTTTCCCAGCTTTTCAGTGTGCTGAGTCTTGCTGTTATGTTTTTTGTACTCACTGGCTTTATACTGGTGAAGAAAGGTCCTGACCATTAAGGAAAACATCTTACAGGGTTTCATATTTCTTTAGGTAATTTTGCAAAATAAATACGTTCATGATTTATTGTATGTATGTATGTATGGATGGATGGATGGATGGATGGATTTGATGATGAGGATTGAACTCAGGACTGTGTGCTTGCTTGGCAGGCATATATGCCACTGAGTTTTTGCATCTTAACTGTCTTTATTTTGGTATCATTTTTTCATTTTGTAATATTTTTAATAACCACTTCCATTTAAAAAATTGTTTTTTCTGTTTTGTTATTTTCTTTCATTCTGCCCAAGAACTTGATATATTTTAACCTGAATAGTACGAGATGCTCGTAAAACATGCACTCACAGAAAACAGCTGGATGGACTTTTATTGAGCAACATCCACATAACATAAAATAATCACTTTAAGAGAAAATTCTATTGTATCGAGTATATTTACATTGTTATAAAACGTAACTTTTTAAAGTGTAAGACATTTTCATCGTCCCAAAATAAAATCCCGTGTCTACGGAAGGCCTTGGCGGTCTCCCCCAGTCCCTACGCGGCCCCGGAACTGTACCAATGCCGCGGCGTGCCCACATGGAGTCTTACAGGGCGACTAGGTGAGGAGGGCGGCGTCAGGGGCGAGGCTCACACTGCTCCAGCTGCACGTGGCGTCCCCGCAGCAGCTCCAAGTGACGCTTCCCTGCGCAAGCCACAGTGTCAGGGAAGGAGCCGCGTGGGACGGATGCAGGCGGGCCAGGAGGGAGGCGCCGCCGCCTCCGCACTGCCCCTGAGATCACGCCCCAGTCGCCCCTACTGCAGGCAGCGGGGGCTTCCTCTGAAGCCGGCCCTGCGATGGGGCGGGGCGCCCCACCTCCACTCCTGGCTGGTGACCAGGCAGCAGCGTTGGAGCAGGACGCTGGGCTGGCCCCTCCGCACCCCTCCCCTCTTCCCCACCCGCACCCTAGATCTGCGCCTGCTCTCTGTCTTGCAGGGTGACCCCGATGGTGCTACTCTGGAGGCCGAGGCGCTTCTTGGTGGACGTCAAGGCTGCCCGACTCCTGGCCTCGGAACCCCTGCTGGCGCTGCGAAAAGTAAACAGATTCTGTGCGAGTACAGCAGGAGAACCACGCTTCGTGTACCAGGTCTCACAGCCGCCTCGCCTCCTGCGCGCAGGGCCTGGAGCCCAGCAGGGTGCACTCGGGGAGGGGCAGGCGGAAGCGCTCCACCTCCCAGCCCCGCCCCGCCTCGGCCCCACCACGTCTCGGCCCCGCCCCATCTCGGCCCCGCCCCATCTCGGCCCCACCACGTCTCGGCCCCGCCCCGTCTCGGCCCCACCCACCTCGGCCCCGCCCCGTCTCGGCCCTGCCCACCTCAGCCCAGCCCACCTCGGCCCAGCCCCGCATCCGCCCAGCCGGCTCTCGGCCCAGTCTAGGCTCAGCCTTGGTCTCCTCTCCCACCCCACTCTGGACCCTGTGGCCCCTGCCTCGGCCACGATGCTTCTTGTCAGCAGCTGCAATGCCGCGAGCCCTGGCCCCAGGCCTCCCTGTGCAGCCACCCTCATCTCCTCCTGCAGGCCTAGGAGCTGGCCCTTTGCTGGGCCTGATCCCATCCCCCCCTTCGCGTCTGTCCCACAAATATAGTCACAGGAGCTCTGGCCCCTGTGCCAGCCTGCTTCCATTTAGTCAGCGTTTGGAGCGTCTAGTCACCTGAGTTAGTATTGCTGGGTGAACGCTGTACCACTGCACCGGCGTGCCGCTACTTGGCCAACTGTTAGTTTCTGGATGAGTCTTTGCACGTTTTCACCTCTTGCTCTACAGTCATAGTGATGCTGGGAACATTTACGGGTGGACAGGACAAAGGTGGTGTTTATTTTCCATTTTTTGGTTATAAACACAGCAGTGAATTGATGGCTCATGTAGTCATAGCATGCTTAAGTGTCAAGGAAGCCTTAGCCGTCGTCCACGATGGCTGAAGACCATGCATTCGCCTCAGGACTACACGAGGTTCTCCTGGCCACAACTGAGTCATGCAATCAGGAGAGGCAGGTCCTCCTGTAGAGCCCTGCATTGTCAACACTATTACGGTATTTGGGCATTGGGAGTTGGGGGATCTGTCTTTATATTTCTGCAAACAATTACGTAGTAATTTTGATAGAGATTACGTTGGATCTATCAATGTTAGGAGGAAGAAGCGCTGTCATGGCCGTCCAAGAAATACCAGGCCTTCTAATCCACGACCTCGAACACAGAACTGGAATGTCCCATCTCATGCTGCTCGTTTTTCTCTTTGGGGGCACTGAATACTGCCGCCAGGGGGCCTTTAACAGCTTCATCCACAGTCCTTTAGAAAAATGGATTTTATTTTGTAGTTTTCACTCTGCAAATTTTTCATCTCCGTGATTCAATTTATTCTATTTCTACTTATTTTTTGCATATTATGGAAAGTGGAATTTGTTTTTTAGTTTGTTTTATGGAAGTTTTCTTTCTAGTGTTTAGAAAGAAAATCTGGTTTTGGATTTTTTTTTTTTTTTTTAGTACACACTTTTATTGATGTTATTGACCTTTGCAGTGTTTCTGAGATAAGATAGTATTACTTCTTTTTCAATATTAGCCTGTTTTGTGTTTGATTGTGCCTATTGTTTTGATACCCTTTTTTAAAATTTCTCTTCATTTGAAAGTTTTTAAATTATTAGGATTATAATTAACATCATAAATTTATTCATATCCATTGTGATTGATGCCAAGATATCCTCACTGCAGTATACATGATTTCTTCCTTAATTCTTTTAAGGTTATCTCTTTACCTTTATTTTTTATAACTTGAATTATTTTAATCTCTTGGTTTGTCCTACTTAGAACTCACTGAACCTCTTGAATGAGCAGTTCACTTACTTTCACCCCCCTGAGAAAATTCTTGGTTAATATTTATAGACCCAGTGCATGGCATTCTTCCTTCCTTCATTGGGTTGCCTATAATTGGTGTGCTGATCCTCCTGGTCCTTTGGTATGAGTGCCTCAGTTCCTGACAGCCTTTTCTTTTTATATTTCTGTTCCTCAGACTAATTGAATTCAAATATCCCAATTTCACTGTTTCTTTTTTCCTGCTTAAATATGCTATGAAAATGCAGTTGCAGAATTTCTAATTAATTCTATATATGTATTGGCATTCTCTATGTGGTTTCCTTGTTTGTAGTATTTCCTTTAGCTATCTGAACCTAAATTTCTGTTCGTCTGCCTTTCATTGTTTCTAATGAGCCACACTCTCCTATCTCTTTGTATTCTCATTAAATTGCTACTGATTATTATTGAAACTTGTACACTGTAAATACTATAAGGGACAAGTCTGGAGTTGCAATTATAGCCCTTCACCATTTTTTTTGTTGGTTTTGAAAGCTTCAGTTGCTCGTTGTTTGATAATTTTTCCAAACAACTTTTTTGCATAGATATATTCTCCTCTAATTGTGGCCCTTGAGGTAGCTATTTCTTCATGACAACAGACAGCCATTAATTTGATAGATTTCCTTAAACACTGTGAACACACACAGAGATGCCTTTCCTCTGTCTTTGAAGATTAGCTTAAATTTGGCAGTTTCTTTCAACTCTCAGCCAAACCCCGAAAATTCGATGTCACTGTCATCAGATGCCACTGTCTCTGCTTCTCAACAGGAGGAAGCAAAATGATAATCTGGTGGGAAAGCTGCTGCTGCCTTCTGAGGCTGGGTCCCCTTAACTGAGACCAGCACAGAGCAGGCACAGCGCTCGAAGTGCGCTTCCTCCCTGGTCTCATCCTCTACACTGAAAATCTGCAACACCTAGAGCTCCTGTGCAGCCCTCACATGCCGAGGCTCTCCCCGCACGCCTCACATCTCCCTCTTCCTGTGTCTGCTGGTGCACCCCACATGCCAGCATCAGGAGTCTGAATGCACACCAGTGGAGCAGTTCACACAATGGCATCCTGGGTCCTCCTGAGATTGTTTTTATGTTCGCAGACCTCCTTAGAGCTTCTGGATTCATTCACCGGCAATCTTTCTGTAATATTCCCCAACCAGTGCAGCAAGAGAGGGAACCTAGAATGGGAAGAAGTGGTTTGCAAATGTCGAAGCAGCAACCTCACTGGACCACATGTGACGGTGCTGCACTGTGGAAGTGGTGACCTCTAGCATGTCCACACTTATCTCTATTGAGTGACCCAACACAAGAATGTCTATAGAGAGAGTGGTGGTACATTTCACAAATGTAGGACATATCATATATATATATATATATATATATATATATATATATATATATAGTGTTTTAACTGTTATTACACAGCGTTACTTTATCTCAATTAAAAATGCACTTACATAATTTTTCTTGAAATCATTCAGTAATGCTATGAGAAATGCAGAACGTTTCCTAAGATATCTAAAATCTCAATACTAAGGTGCTGCCAGAATATAATAAAGAAAATTTTTCAATTGTTAAGTCATTCCCCAGGGGCATGCTGAGATGGTGATTTAGACTGGGCCTGGTGGTGTGTGCCTGTAATCCCAGCAATTGGGAGGCTGTAAAAAGGAGAATCACTACAAGTCCGATCTATGTAGTGACACCCTGAACACCTTGCAGACCCTTCCCTAAATACAGAAAAAAGAAATTGTTGTCATTTTACAAACACGTAAATTTAGGACCAGGGAGAAGGAGCTGAGGCACACAGCTAGGCCTGTCAGGGCCCAGACTGGCTGCTGGAAGGAGCTGAGGTGCACATAGATGCACAAATCCTCACTAAAATACTGTCAAATAGAATACAACAAACCATCAGGAAGATTATCCACCATGATCAGGTAGTATTTAATCCAAGGAATTCAAGGATGGTTCAACACATGCAAATCTATGAATGTAATATACCATATCAACAGACACCTACATAAACACCGCACACGATCATCACAATAGATACAGAAAAAGCTTTTTACAAAGTCCAACACTCATTAGTGATAAAAGCCCTATAGCAATTTGGAGTAGATGGCCTATATTTCAATTTGATTAAAAACCATCTATGACAAGCCAACAGCCAACATCATCCTAAGTGGAGAAAAACTGAAAGCTTTTACTCTAAAATCAAGTACAACACAAGAATGTCCACTATACCCACTCCTATTCGGTTTAGTCCTGGAAACACGAGCAGGAACTATTAACTATTAGACAAGAGAGAGAAATAAATGGAATGAGAATTGGAAAAAGAAGAAGTTAAACCACCATTATTCACAGATGATATGATACTCTATATGGAAGCCTAAAAAGAGCTCCCCCAAGAAACTCCTTCAATTAATAAATGCAGCAGCATAGCAGGATGCAAGTCAACACCCCAAAATTAATAGCATTCCTCTACACGAGCAAGAAGAAACTTACTGAGAAAGGAATTAAGAGAAAGAGCAGTCTTAAAAATAGCATCTAAAAAAAAGAGAAATGCTTAGGAATTAATCTAACAAAGGAAGTACAAGATCTATATGATGACAACAACAAGATGCCGAAAAAGGAGATTGAAGATTTCAGAAAATGGAAAGATACTCCTTCGTCCTGAATAGGAAGAAGCAACACTGTGAAATGGCCATATTCCCTAAAGTTTATGCAGATTTAATGAAATCCCTGTCAAAATACCATCAGCATCCCTCACAGAACTACAGAAAATATTCCTAAAATTTATTTGGAGTAGAAAAGTCCTAGAATATCAAAGGCAATCCTAGCCTTTAAAGGCAAGGCAGGAGGCATTACAATCCCTGGCTTGAAATTATACTACAAAGCTACTGTGATAAAATCAGCATGGTACTGACAAAAAAAAAAAAAAAAAAACAGGCCTGAGGATCGATGGAGTAAATCAAAAGATGCAGACACAATTGCAAATACACTCAGACACCTTATCTTTGCCAAAGGGGACAAACACGTTCACTGGAAGAAAGATAGCCTCATTAACAAATGCTGCTTAAAAATCTGGCTCTCCATATGCTGAAAGCTAAAACTAGATCCAAGTCTATCACCATGCACTAAATTACAGTAAAAATAGATTAAAGGTCTAAATATTAAAAGAGAAGCAGTAAACCTACTTCAAGAGAAATTAGGTGGAAATCTTAAAGACAGGAAGGCAGAGAGTTTATGAACAAAAACCAAATTGCATGAGAAATACTTCAAGTAATTAACAACTGGATCTCATCTTATTCAGAAGCTGGTGCACATCGAAATAAATCACCAACAGAGTGAAAAAGACAACCTACAAACTGGGAGAAAGTCTTATCCAACAGTCATTCAGACAAAGAACTTCAATTGGCAATATATAAAGAACTTTAAAAAAACCACTCCCCCTAACTCCAAAGACCCCACCCTAAACTGGGCATCTGAGATGAATACATGCTTCTCAGAGGAACAAATACAAATGGCAAATAAATACATGAAAAACTGTTCCACACCACTGGTCATCGGAGAAATGCAAATTTTAAAAAAACACTGAGATACCATCTCATCGCAGAAAGAATGGCTATTGTAAAGAAATCAACTAGTGTGGGAGCCCAATGCTTGGCCTCATACTACAGCCTGTTGCATTTGATCTGTTGTCTTGTGACCTTCCCAGAACTAAGTTTCTGTTTCCCCTCCGAGCCATTTCCCAGAAGTCACATGCCTGATCTGCACCCTAGAGACCACCCCCCAGTGCCTCGCGACCTGATGACGTATGATCACTCCTCCCTCTTCTTCCCCGCTTCCTATAAATTCTCTGAGACTTCCTTGAATAAACGAGGCTTGATCAGAACCTTTGTCTTGCCTCCATTTCTCGTGTCTCCTGTCCCTATTTCATCCCCACTCCCCTTCCAGGGTCCTCGTTGACTAACCCGCGGGTCGGGTCAAACTAGTAACACATGCTGGGGAGGCTGTGGGGGAAAAGGAACCCTCTCCACTGCTGGTGGGAGTGTGAACTGATGCAAGCACTAAGGAAACCGGTGTGGAGACTCCTCAGAAAACTAGGACTGGAGGTCAGTCTCAACCCAGCCATTCCACTTATGGGTATTTTTCCAAAAGAATTAAAACGGTCATACCACAGTGATATATGTGCACCCACGTTTATGGCAGCACAATTTATCATAGCTAAATCTTGGAAACAGCACAAAAGCCCATAACCTGATAAACAGATTTTTTTTAAATGGACAAGTGAGATAACTCAGCGGTCTAAAGCACCTACTTAGGCAAGCTTAGGCAATCGCAGGGACCGTGGCTGGATCCCCAGCACCATGCGCTGCACCAGCCCCACCCCCAAGGCAGGCTGAGCTGGCCACAGGAAAAAAAAGATGCGACATTTTTATACAATGCAGTATTACTCAGCTATAAAGAAAGGTAAGCTTGAGGCTTTTATAGGCAAATGAATGTAAGTGGAGGCTATACTCATAAGTGAAATAAACCAGACCCACATGTGTGAACACCGCATTGTCTCTCTAGTGTAAGAACCTGCAAGAGCAAATAAAATCAGAAAAGTACAAAGTACAAAAGTAAAATGGAAAGAAACTGAAAATAAGGAATAGACAATTGAGATGAAGCAAAGGAGAAAAGAACGGAAAAAAAGAAGAGGGGGAATCATCTAACATACACGAGATGGCAGAGACGGTTGTACTACTGATTTCTATTAGTATTCAAAGGTAGCGGTTAGTGCTTGGAATGGTTTCCTTTTGCTAGCTCTATATGCTAATATCTATAATATGGGCAACTTTATTGAGAGGAGCAATTTGTGACGTACCAACTACAGTGGAATACCTTTCATCCTCTTCTTTTAAATGTGTATCATCTCTAATGTGTCATCTATTATTTTTATACTCTCTTTAAAATAAATTTAACAAATAAAAAGTAAAAAGGACAAGGAAAAAAGTTACTGTTTAGTGAAAGCAAGAGTAAATGTTTAATGGCTTGATCATTCTGACCTGCCTGTATCTGGTAATCTGAGCAACAAATTTGAGGATAACAATACATAACTACTGTTGCTAATTTTCTTTTCTTGTTTTGAAATTCTGTATTATTTCTATTGTTCTATGTTGCTTTGTTTTTCCCTTTATTCTTGTTAGTTATTTGGGGACCTTTTCTTCTTTAAAATAAAAAACATGTAAATTTAATTCATCATGGAATGACTTAGTTGACTAAAGTAACCCAAATCAAATATTGAAACATACAGAATAATAATAATCTCATAAATTTGCAAGAGAAGGCTTCAGATAAGTACGTTCTTACCTCAGTGTCGGTGTACATAAGGACAGTTGATTATAAAAGACAGCAACACTTCGGTGGCTTACCCCTGAGGCATCACCGGTCATTGCCTCTTTGCTTACAGATTTAGCAGAGCTCTTGGCAGCAGTCAGCGCTCTGTCTGGTAACTACAGGGTCCGACTCACTTCTGTCCTGCGAATTTGCCCTCTTCCACCTGGACCACGCCGGATTTCCACCTTCAGCAATGTCAAGTCACACAAGAAGAAAAATGAGGGGAAAGGGTGCCAACCCTGCTTAGTTGCCACCAGCTGACCCCAGTCTGTGTCATACCTTAGTGCAAAAGGGGCTGTTTACATATAAAACTGAAAACACTGGGAATCCAAGCACTGAGCGGCACCCTCAAGAGTCACGCCCTCCAAATTTGCCTTATTTCGTGCTGTAACACACCTGGAAAAGTCTGGCAGATATTTTAGCTTCATACCCAGAGGTTTCAGAATTCTTCCTGAAAAGGCACTTAGTAGAGTCCCTGAATATCAAGATGAGCGAGCAAGGTTCCTTTCATGAAATCTTGTTTTCTGCCAAGTTACTTGGCTTTTTCTGCTATTATAGGAAGTCAGTTAGCCAGTGATGTAGGAGAAATTTTTATTTTTTATTTTTGGCGGAACCAGAGATTGAACTCAGGCCCTTGCACTTGCCAGGCAAGAGCTTATTCCACTGAGCTATCTCCCCAGCCCCAGAAAATTTTAAATTTGAGAAAATTCCTATTTTAATCTCTGCATTGAAGTGATCTAAAAGGGCAGAAAAAAATGCTGTGTTTTCAAAACAGTTATTTGAAACTGCTTTTCTTGTATGCGATCTCATAGCCAAAAATGGCATGATGCCCATAAACTACAAAAAATTCCTTTTTTATTGCACTAAATAACCTGAATGCAACATTCCCTAAGCTGCTTAAAATTCTGTCAATTAAAATAATGTATTGGGAGTTTTACTTGTTAAAGTATGACAGAGTCACCCATTTTTATTAGGTTCTACTGAAATAGCCTCCAAACAATGATAATTTCCTAAATTCAATCTCGTCAGTTTGCTCCGTTGGTGCACAAGATGGAAATGCCTTTGGAAGAACTGTATCTTATTGAACTGAAAACCGAAGCTAGAGACCCGTAGCAAATGCTGCAGACCAAATACAGCATGTCCCTGCAGCCTGGGTGGGAGGGGACACAGGCCCCGAGCCCCATCGTCCCGTGGCTGCTGGGCCCCACAGCTCTGTGCCATGCAAGTGGGGGGACTGATTTTAATCCACAGAATGAAGCAAGCCTAGGGTGGAACCTTGATGTCACTACACCCTGAGTGCTAAAGCGAGGCTTTGAAACACAATGCTAGCTCGCCAGTCAACCTGCGTGGAATAGCACCACCCTGCTAAGAAGGGGACAGTGAATTTTCCACATTAATGCTAACATGTTAAAACACATTGACACAATGCCTTCATGAGTATTCTCTTCTGCTCAGCTGCTGTAATACTGGGCGCTGGGCCCAGGGCCTCACTCTGCTCTAGGTCTCAGGTCTTTTTGCTGTACTGTAAGACAGGCTCTTGCAATCTTCCCAGGCTGAGTTCAAACTCACAGCCCTCCTGCCTCAGCCTCCCAGACTACAAAGTACTGTATTCATTGTATATGACTCAATCACATGTCACCATGCATGCCACTGTGATTTTTAATTGAATGAATAAATACACACAATATGTAAGAGAAAATATGTTTGAAGATTTTTATCAAAACTGGGTCTTCACCACCTGGGCTGCATCCCTGGGTCTGCCTCGCTGGCCTGGAACGCGGTATCCGCGATCCCCGCACCCCCATTCCCTGTCCTGGGCCCAGAGCCCCTCCTCTGAGCTGCTTAGCACATGCACCCTGACCTCATCCTGGCCTGTCTCCTCACATAGAAGCTCTCCTGCCTGCTGCATTTGTTAAATGCAGGTTTGAGAAGAAGCCCAGAGCCAATGCTACTACCTGCCCTGGTGTCTGAGTATCCACCTGCACAGCTGCACCCTCTCCCTGTGGCCACCAGAGTCCCCTCTCTAGTTGTCACAACCTGACTGTGAACCTGCAGGGCAGGGAAAGCCATGAGTGTCCCTGAGGCGCCCCACCATCTACCGGAGTCTCCAAAGTCACCCAACCATGTGCTGAGGTGACAAGGAGACAAAAAAAAGTGGAGAAAGCCAGAACTTCTGCTGTGGCCTCACTGCCCTAATCCTGGATCAGGATTACACAGTTTACTTCCCACACCCACCCTAATCCTTCATCTGTCCTGGAGGAGGAATTTGCTCTGAGCAGTTAAAAGATGTCATGGGCTTAAGGGATTAGCAGATGTCGGAGGGAGAAACCCCGAGGATGAACTTCTCTAGCTCTGTGCCACCAGAGTCCCCCACGCATGTGAGTTTAGCTTGGAGCTGCAGCTCCCCATGGTTTTCCTGGGGCTGTGGGATGGTGGGTCTAATTAGCTCTGTGGTTCACAAATGCCTTGCTCCGCTAGTGAATAGGAGCAGGGTGCTTTGGACAAACAGCGGTGTGCAATGGCTGAGGCACTGGGCCAACTTGAGAAGTTTAGGAGTTTAGCTCAGTAACTGAGCAGCTCTATGTCCTGGGGCGTAGAGTACAGGCCTCTACCTCCACAGTGAGGGTCTTGCTCACTGTGTCAACGTGAGAGGTGAGGAAGTTTAACTAAGCGACTCGGCCGGGGCTGGGGTCCTCACCGCACACACATCTCCGGAGCCTGTGCAGAAGCAGAGCCTGGAGACGGTGTAGGTGGAGAGCGCCCGAGGGCCGGCAGCCTGCCTGCCTGCCTGCCTGCCTGCCGCACAAGCGGGGAGGAGAGCCCGGCCTTCGCTCTCCTTGCTTTCCTGGCTTCTGCTGCCCTGAGCTGTTGCCCTCACTGCGTCACCCTGCCTTGGAACAAGCTGATGAAGGACTGTAACCTGCGCAAACTGAGCTGAAGAAGCCTTTCCTTCCTTAGCTCGGCGTCAAGTGTCTTGTCCCAAAACGAGGGGAAGTAATCACCGTCACCGTGACAAGGCGGCTATTCTATCATACTTCAAGCACCCAAAGACGAAAGACACTTCCTTCTAGTGATCTGATCTAAATGAACAGGTCAGTTCACCCCAGAAGCACACGGAAGGCAGAGCGAGGCCAGGCCGTCTTGTCTGCCGCTTCCGGCAAGGGGGTGACCCGGCAAGCATTGCAAAGGATCCCTGTCTTCTGAGCGACTCCCCATCCTGCGCTGAAACTCTCTCCAGGCCGAGTTTCCTGGCCGTGGAGTGTCCGAAGCTCGCTCTTCACTTCCTCACTAACAACTCCCCAAGTTGCTGCCCTGGAACCCGAGCCTGAGCTGGTGATGAAGGCACGCGAGCTTCGCGATCAGTCAGCGCTCGCAGAGCAGGGGCCCCCAGGCACCCCTCTCCTTCTGCAGTGTCCACGCCGGCTGAGTGCGTCCCGCTGCGTCCCACAGTGCTGAGCACCCGTTTCCCCCTCTGTCTTGTACCTGGGCGCCTGTGAGGCAGGTGACTCTGGGGTGCTTACGGAGTCTACTCCACACCGAGAAACTAAGCCAGCAGCGTGGAAGCTCAGGCAGAGCGGCTCGGGTCGGCGCGGTCTCACGCCACTGTAATCGCACAGCCCGCAGCTGTGGCCCCACTCCACGCTAATTCTGCCAGGGCCCAAGGACTGGGGCATGAGCGAGACACCATCTCTCCTTTCACAAAATGTGCAGACGAACGGAGCGATGAGAAATGAACACATACCTCTCGGCAAGGTCTGGTTGCAAAGTTAGACAGGTGGCCACAGAATGGCTGGGCAGCTTCAAGCTGCAAAGGTAGGGGAGCAGGGGAACCTGAGCAATGAGAAGAAGACATGCACGCACACGCACACACACACACACACACACACACACACACACACACACCCCAAACCTGGAGGAAGGACCGCTCATCAGGTACAAAGACAGCAGAGCCTGAGAGGATGAGAAACACACTTTCTCCTCCAGTGCAGTAGCCAAGGCCGCGCTCGATCAGAGCCCTGCAAGACAGAGGCAAGCAGAGGAGCAGCAGAGATCGGGCGACTTTCTCCAAGACGCCCAGTGGACCTCGAGGAAACAGAGCGCTTCAGGAGTTCACAGAAGGGGGCTGATGCGGCCACCACCTCCGCGGTCAGCAAGGGTCTGAGGCAAGCGGTGAGATGACCTGCAACGTCCAGGCGACAAGGTAGGGCCCTGACCCGAGGCAACGGGGGCACTGATGGTAAGAGTGCAGGAACTTCGACTGCTCCTGTGTCTCAGCAGTCGGAAGGGAAAGCTTCGAAAACAAGGAATAGAAAACGGTGTCCAGGCACCCCTCCTGGGTCGGAAGGGTTCCCCAAGCTCACACACTGGAATAAAGTGCTGGGATAAAAGCATTCAACTACGGACCAAGTGGAGGACAAATTCGGACACGGTGAAGCCGCAGCACCGGCAGTGAGTGTGCAGGTGAAGGCTGATTTGTGGAAGCGCCTCTCCTTGAGGGATCAGGGCTGGGGCTTGGTCACTATCTGGTGGCCGCACTTGCCGAGACGGTGACCGGTACCTGCACTCCGTGCTCAGCTCAGCACACTCCCTGAGCTTTCTCCCGGACCTCCCCTGCCCCTTCCCTGTGAGGCACAGGCTGCGAGGCCGCTCCTTCTTCCCTGGGTCCTTCCTCTTGAGAGAGTGAATCTGATACACGTGGCCACCAACCTCCTCCTGTGCCCGTTAACTGTGGCCCAGTTCCTGGAGGAGGAGGCATGCAGCGGATTAGGCAGCGCGCTCCGCGGTGTCTGTGGGCGTTTCCAGAGATGACTGGCACCAAACCGGAGAGCTAAGGGCAGAGCTTGCCCCGATTGTGGGTGGTCCAACACATGGCCTGCGGGAAAGGATTAAAGAAGAATTTTATTTTATTTTATTTTATTTTATTCTTTTCTTTTATTGAGAAACAAATATCAATGAGACAGTTTCAAAGTTTAATAGGGCCTTTTCAATAATTAATACGTTGTACATTGTTATCCTTTTAGTGGTTATCCGGAGTACAAGAAGCAGACAGGATATCCTGTCCAAGCACTATTACTACAAATCTTTCTTCTCATTGGATTAAGCGAAAGTAGCTGTATATCTATGCTATTATGTATATACAAATGCAAAATGGTCCTTCCTTTGTAAGCTCTTAAAGAAGAATTTCAAAAGCTCCATTCTGATTAAATAGGAGAACCTTTGGCTGCTGCCCTCGCCTGTGCACCTCAGGCTCGAATACTGGAGCCTCTCAGCGCGGGGTCACACCAACAACTCTCCAGGGGCTTCGGGCCCTCACTTGGGACTGAGGCTGCATCTTGGTCCCCTGTGTTTGGAGGCTTCCAGGTTCTGCGCAGCTCTGGACGCGCCGGGTCTTCAGCGCACAGGAGGGCACCGTAGTCTCTTGGGACTCTGAATCTGTACGCCTGCCTAGCAGGTCCCCTTGCGCAATCACATTCTTCCACTTCTGCTCTGTTAGGGACCCCAGCACACGCACCTGCGGCAATGCCTAGTCCGGCTGAAGACCTCGCGGAGGCCTAGAGCCACGGCCATGTCGCCCGCAGGCCTGTTCCGGGGATGTGTGCTGGGAAGGCCCGCAGGCTGGCGGTGCGAGCTAGAAAGCTTGTGAGGTGGGATGAAGGATCTGGGCAGCAGGCCGAGGGGTCCGCACTGGAGCCGGGAAGTGACGGTGAGCGCCACAGCTCCCTGGAGAAGAACCACAGCCACCCGCAGTGACAGTGGGGTCCCGGGCTTCTCTGAGGATGAGAGCAGCCAAGCTCCTATCAGGAAGTCCAGCGCCACAAGCTTCCCTGGGAGGCTGAGCAGAGCACCATCTCTCCTTCCAGAGCCAGGAAGCCGTGCTTACCTTGAGGACCAGAGCTCCCCCAAAGTGAATCAATTCTCGGTGACAACAGGGTCCCAAGCTCCCTTGATAATGAGAACAGCCGAGTTTCACAGGAAAGCCAACAGGACAAGCTCCTCCTCCAGGAGAACCAAAAGCGCCTGCACCTTCCAGTTCTGCCCCTTACTCTGTGGGCAACAACCCCCAGGTGGGCCTCCCGCACCCAGTCCCACACTGGTTCAGGTCAGCTTGGCCCCCAGTTGGCAATCACCACGCATGCACACATCAAAAATTAAAAGTAATAGTAAAAGTTGTTTTACTCGGTGAGGAGATCATTCTGAGGCTATCAACCCTCATCCTGGTTTTCCACCCATTGCCACGTGTGGTGTAGGCAGAGGGTGATGGGGACACGCAGGCCCACCCTGACAGAGCCTGGGACATAGACCCATTTCTCCCACAGAGCCACACTTCGGGCTGAGCTTGGCCTGGGCCATTCTTATGGTGCTGCGTTAGCCAGCTTCTGGTAAGTACAGCAGACACCTGAGATAGCTCAGAAAAGGTTCGGTTTGGGTCACAGTTTTGGTTCTGATCCAGGATCAAGTGGTGCCAGTGCTTTGGACCTGCCATGAGCAGCAGGGTTAGCTAAGGGGGGAAGAGGGCTTGCACCCAGGAGCACAGGACAAAAGATCAAGACTCCAGAGGCCTCAGGCCTCCCTCTAGGGCGGCCCCCTGTGACACATCACTTCCTAATCCCTAATCAGCAGCACCTCTCAAAGCCCCTCCCCAGCACTGCCACCCCTGTCGTTCAGAGTGGAAGGGCCAGTGCTCTGCCTCTGTCCTGCCCCACCAGCGACTCTTGCTCCGAGTGATCCTTTAGCCTACTCCGCAGTTTACCAATAATTAGGAATCCACTGCATTCACAGAGGTAAAGAATGCTTGCACACGGGGAGGGCAGGACTGTGCCGGGGAGGAGGGAGATGGATGGAACTTTCCCTCGGGACAGCAAGGGAGAAAGGAAAAGCACACGCTTGCTGGGGTGCTTTAGAGAAAAGCATAGGGTTCGTGTCCAGTCTGAGGAAGCTGAAAACCCAGAGCTGAATTTCAAACACTGCTGGAAACGAGGGTACCCAGATCACACTGCATTTCTATTCCTAGCTTTGTAGGGACTGCGTGCCATTCACTGTCTGTCAGGCCTGGCTAAGGTCCGCCCGCTGGCCCCGCCCAAGTGTTCCTGTCCTCTGTCCATCCTCCCCAGCATTTGTCATCATTTACCTTTTCACTGACAGCACAGGAAGGTGAATATAGTTAATATTTCATAATATTAGCATCTCTAAGAGAGGATTTTGAGAGTTCATCATAAAGAAATGACAAGCCTTTCAGACGATTGGTACACTAATTACCTTGATTTAATTATTATCCAATGTAAACACGAATCGAATCACAGTATCTGGCAAGTGTGTACAATGATTACGCATAATCAAAAAATTAAGTAGCCAAGTGTTTCAATTGAAGTAATCACTTTTGTTCTATAAAAATGTATGATCACAACTTTTCCTAAATAATTTAGTTTTCCAAAAATATATTTATTTATATTTGAAAATTAAAAACATGGTATAAAAAAAAACTTTGAAATTGCCAACAGGTAAAATTACCTTTCAGTAGTCGCCACTCTTCCTCCTGACATGCAGAAGAATTCTTTTTGTCCATCATGTATTTCAATACATTTCTTTTGAGAAACTTTCCTGATATGTTTCTTGAAAAACTTGACTCTTAAAACATTCACCTAATTCTGCACCTGTGTCCTCACATATTAGTTTTATTTGTTTTCTTATGAACACAAAACAAATTCATGAAATTTGAATAGCGCACTCGCTATCTGAAGCTACTTAATAAAATTAGACATAAAGATATTTCATTGCCACCGATCTGATCCCTTTGTGTTGTATTCTTTTAAGACACAAAGGAGTTTGATTCTTGAAAAGAGTATACACAAGATGTCCAATTACTTTTGGAATGCCTAGTAAGGCACAGACTTATATTAGATAAAAATAAAATACAAAGTTAAATAAACAAAGACAAAATAAAACTAAGCTAAATCAAGTTACTAAATACTCAAGAGAAGAAATTGTATAACATGGTGGTAGATTAGGTAGCCAAAGAAAAACTCACAGCAAGTTGATAATTATTTCTTCAAGGTCATGTGAAGAAAATGGACAGAGGTGAAAAGTCTATGTCAGTGTGAAGCCCGGACATTTGTCCTTTTGGATGACATCATTTAAGTATTCAGCCTAACAGGCAGGGGTCTGGTTTCAGTAATTTACATATGTAAAGCCATTGAATCTTCCCGTGGGCTTCCTGGCCTTTTGCAGATTAGGGAAGTGAACCACACAGATGTTAATAATTTGTCCAAGGCTTAACAGCAGGTGAATGACAAAGCCTCTGTCCTGGGAAGTGAGTTTCAGCTACTGTGAGTCAGTGGGCCGGGGCCCTGCTTCAGGGCTGCCTGGGCAGGCAGGATGTCTGTCTGTCTGCTCAAAGTCCAGAGATAATGATTTCAAGGCTGCCGGAGCAAACCCTTCCAAGAGCAGGCCTGGATGAGTTTATACTTAAGGAAAAGGCGCAATTTTAGCCCCAAGCAGGACTTTTATTTTATTTATTATTATTATTATTATTATTATTATTATTATTATTATTATTATTATATTTGGTGGAACCGGGGATTGAACTCAGGCCCTTGTGTTTGCCAGGGAAGCATTTATTCTACTGAGCCATCTCCCTGGCCCCTAAGCAGGCCTTTTTTAAGGATCAATACTGCATATTGAAAGCTAGATTGGAATCCAAGTACCCACAACTCCCACAGAAAGTCAGGATGAAAAAGCTGAGCACATTTTCTTATACTCCACCCATTATGGAGCAAGACCCCATCAAACAAATGAAAGTGTTCTCTGTCATGAAGAATTAGGACCAAGGGATAGATACCTTTTCCACTGATGAGTATTTTTCCAGTGGCATTAATCATCTGCAAAAGAGTGACATTTACTGCCGCCAGCCCACGCATCTGCGAAGGACACATGGGCGTGCCCTTCAGTCACGGGGGCCTTGAACGCAGGCCAGCTTCGCCAGCTGCGCTTACACATCGCCCTGGCTGGAGCTGTGGGCCCTCCAGGGTCTTGCAACCGCCTTGCTGTGTAGATGTCCACCCGTCACCCGCACCCAGCTGGAGTTCCATCCCACGCTAGGGCCGAACTGTGCTTCCCCTGCACGGTTTCCATCAGCACAGGCAGCGCCGTGAGCGTCCTTCACCCAGCCACAGCCAGGAGGAGCAGGGGGCGCTGCGAGCCCTCGGCAGGTCCACAGAAGGCCTCTGGCATGTTCAGCGCAAGCAAAAAGGTGACCAAGTGCCTACAGAATAGGAGGCGAGATAAAAATAAATGAGGGAATTTTGGAATAATTGAGCTGCACACAAAATGGGAAGAAGAAGGAGAAGGAGGAGGAGGAAAAGGAGAAGAGGAAGAGGAAGAGGAAGAGGAAGAAGGAGGAGGAGGAGGAGAAGAAGGAGGGGAAGGGGAAGGGGAAGAAAAAGGGGAAGAAGGAGAAAGAGGAGGAGGAGAAGGAGAAGAGAA
>NW_004524611.1:689506-690517 GCF_000260255.1 Octodon degus
AGAAGAAGAAGAAGAAGAAGAAGAAGAAGAAGAAGAAGAAGAAGAAGAAGAAGAAGAAGAAGAAGAAGACGAAGACGACGACGACGACTACTGTCTTGCATTTTCCTGATAGTGTGTTCAGAAACAGACCCTAGATTGATAGCCGCTGAGTCTTATGGTTTCCTGCTCTCAGCAGTTGGGGTTCATTTCGCTTCCAAGTCAGGCCCTTTTTAAAAACTGTGCACTAACAGTGAGCGGTGCCCACTGGAGCCTTCAATGGCTTTAAAGAAGCAGCAAGTCCACAGAGTAAATGAGACCGAAGGGAAAAAAGGCACCGTGGAGGGCACCTCCACGCGTTCTGGAGAGAGCGCTGCTCCCTGCTACTTAGTGCGCGTGAGCGGCGCCGGTTGGAATCCCGAGAGGAAAGGGTTGCTAGGACACACCCTGAGCGTAGCTCTCTAGTTGTGTGACTTCCAAATGTATCCCAAGACTGTAGTTTGCCTTTGTTTTGGGGTTTTGTTTTTTTTAACAGCGTCTTGTACAGAGAAAATACTTTTTCTTATTTGAAGAAACCCAGTTTACCCATATTTTCATCTTGTTTTCATGCAGCCTCCAAGACACTATTTCCTGGGATTTATTCTAAAACCTTGATAGTTTTATAGAGGAAAATTTCAACATCATGGGTCGAAGACAGCGCTTTCCCCACAGGGCCGGTGACGTGGCTGTGTCGAGCACCCCTGGCGGCGTATGGGATCTCGTCTCCAACAGTGCATCCAAGGGTGTAAGGATCAGCACACCCTACTTTACATACTGCGGGCTTGTGCAAGAGCTTAGGGTCCATTTACTAATTTACTAAGTGTGTCCTTCAAATCTATTCTTCTTTTTTTTTCCATAATTTTATTGAGAAACAAATAGCAATGAGACAGTTTCAAACCAAATTGGTAAGACAGCTTCAATAATTAACACATTGCATACATTCTTCCTAGTGGTTAATTGCTGTACAAGATGCGGACATGATATCCTATTCACAAA
>NW_004524611.1:690962-693864 GCF_000260255.1 Octodon degus
GGACCTATGCAACAAGAGTTGTAGCTTTTGGGTCTGATAAGGTCAGTGAAATCCCCTCAGGATTTATCCTGAGATCCTGTACCTCAGATTGTAGAGCCTTTGTCAGTGTCAGCCATGTGGATGAGTCACTATTCTTCTTTTTAAAAGAAAGGTTTTCGCTAATTTGGTTCCTCTGCCTATTGTGAATGTATATAAAATAATGAAATAAAATCCTGGTGAAATTTTGGCTAGCATTGACTTAAACCTGTACATTAAATTTAGAGAAAATAGACAGTTTCACTCATTGCAACTTTCGATCCAAGTTTGTGGCCATTTTGTTCACTTAGCTCTCTGATTTCCTTCATAATACATTGTACTTTTGGGGGAGGCCAGGGAGATAGCTTGGCAGTCTGAGTTCCTGCACAGCAAGTGCAAGGACCTGGGTTCTACCCGTGGTACTGCATGCCCTGCTGGGCCCTAGACCCAGGCACACTGTGCCAGCCGCCTGAGTCTGGGCGTGGTGGCTCACGCCTGTAATCCCAGGGCTGGGGAGGCTGAGACAGGAGGATCACTATGAGTCCAAGCTGCAGAGTGAGACCCTGTACCAAATAAATAAAGATTAAAAATAAGAAATAAAAATAAATTGTACTTTTCTTATAAGTCCCATGAATTACACCTATATCTTTTTATTTTTGGAGATGTTAAATGTTATATTCTTTTTTGTTTTATTTGTACACAAGTACCTATAGAATATATAGATTTTTGTGCTAGTCTTTGTGTGTGTGTGTGTGTGTGTGCGCGCGCACGTGTGTGTGTGTACACACGCACGCATGCTAGTCTTACATCTGGGACTGTAAAATTCTCTCTTGCATCATGCAAGATTTTTTGATATATTGCTTGGAATTTTCTACGCAAATAATTGTGTAATTTGTGTCCTGTGTCAAACTCTGAGTTTCCTGCTGGGTTGAAATCTGGAAAAGAGATGGAGGAAAAAGTGCAAAACTTGTGTACAGTCCAGTGGCTTCAAGGCCCAGTGTTCTTCCCCACTGTACCTGGCATATTTCTTTTTCTGTTCTCAGGGCTTCTCCACGGTGCACGGTCTCCAGACTTCCTCTTTGTGTCTAACCATTCATCTCACCCAGATCCAGGCCACGTCAGGTTGTTCATATTATTTTCGGTTGTCACCTCAAAGCTTCACATCTATTATCAAGTGACAAGGAGAATCGTATAAAAAGGCCTACACCATTAGAAGTCCGTTGACATATGGCTGTAGTAACCCAGAAATCAACCCTGTGGGCTGGATCCAAGTTCTGAAACTTCATTTTCGGTTACTGCTGAAATGACTAGCACTGCTTATAGATGCCTTCCCTACATTTATAGTTTGAAAGATATTTTTGCAATAATTTCATTTTCACATATTTAAAACACAAAGACAAGTTTCAACCGTAAACAACTGTGCGGCAGTATTACTTCAATCCAGCAGAAGCTGGGGCTATGGCTCATATCTCGCTGTCCTTGCGAAGTCTCACGTGCTCACAGGCAGACGGCAGGAGGGTGAAGGGTGTGTAACAGCTGCATTGGTCCACTGGTTGATTCAGCGGAATTCTGGGTGTAGATAATGACAGTGTAACCAACAGACTGGGAGCCTGCGTGGAACAAAAAGGAGGCGAAGCTGGCGCTTTCTTCCGACCCCCCACGGACTGCTCCTCCTCTGACATGCCACCCTGCCTCAGCGTCAGCTGGCAGAGGACTGAAGCTGCTGTAGACTGAGCAAACTTCTCCTCCTCAACATGGGTGTCGAGTACGTGTTTTGATCCAGCATTGAAAAATTAACTAAGACAGCATTTCCCATTAGCTCGAGCTCTCACACTTTATGCAGTTATATTTATTATTCTGTTTACTACAATATTAAAATTTTTCTAATCCAGTGTGAATGCCAATATTTGGATGTTTTATTCACTTTCATATGACATCATTTTTAATTACAGTCTATTTGATTGTAGATCTCCCAGTCCCGAGCTGAAAGCAACCCAAAATGCTAAACTTTTTCTTAATGAACAATTTCATGTAAAAGCCAAGGTATGGGTGTTTCATTTTGCTGGAGAATCCCATGCATTTCTTCTCTAAATCACCCAAGTTTGAGAAAAATCAACTTTAGAGACTTCCTCCTTTCAGCGGGGCTGTGTCCTGGGCTCTTAATGTCTAGAGGAAAAGGGGACAGTAGGTCCGTGCCAGGCCCTGCACGCAGCGTTCGGCAGCTGCTGCTCCGGGCCTGGCTCGCAGGGCCCAGTGAGCCGGGCAGCTGTGCCCGGGCCAGGCTGGGTCTGCTCTGCGACAGGCGTGGGGGTGGGATGGGGGTGCTGCACTGCTGGTGCCCAGGGCGCTCAGCTCCCCAGGGCCGCGGTTGCAGGAAGGGCCCGCAGCCCTGTGTCTTTCTGGGGCTGTACCTGGAGCTTTCTAGCAGGTGGAGCAACATGAAGAATGCGGTGTGATCGCAGAACATGGTGATGGGTACATGTTTTTAAAATTTGCTACAGGAAAAGACACATTGCCACGAATCCCGCGCAAAATCCTCCCTGTCGAGGAAACACGCTCGTCCAGTCAGTCCTGCTTGCCACCATCTGAAGCCTCCTCGAGTCCTCTCTCATGGCTGCCTTAATGGTCCCACTCACTTGAAAGCCTTCATCCTTCATGGCCTGTCATCATCGTCATCATCGTCATCATCATCGTCGTCGTCATCGTCATCATCGTCGTCGTCGTCATCATCATCGTCATCGTCATCGTCATCATCATCGTCATCATCGTCGTCGTCGTCATCATCATCGTCATCGTCATCGTCGTCGTCGTCATCATCGTCATCATCATCATCATCGTCATCGTCATCGTCATCGTCATCGTCATCATCATCATCATCGTCGTCGTC
>NW_004524611.1:693964-707506 GCF_000260255.1 Octodon degus
TCATCGTCATCGTCATCGTCATCGTCATCGTCATCATCATCATCATCGTCGTCGTCGTCATCATCGTCATCATCGTCGTCGTCGTCATCTAAAGAGAATACAAAATAGTAAAAAAAGAAAGAAAGAAAGAAATGACACAGAACTTCAGCAAGCAAATCAATAGAAATTCAACAACGGTTGCTGTATTGCATAATCTTGTCTTCAAACAGATTATTCAGGTTACCAGATATAAACATGCAAAATTGGTGGAAAAGTTACAAGAAATTTAAAAGGACCAAAAGGGAAAGAAAAATAAAGAAAAGAAAACTCTAAGCATCGACCGCTCCCCTCTGCAGACCGCGGAAGGCAATAGCGCGGTGGTCCCAGCCATCCTGCGCGCATGCACAACTACACCTTTCTCGGCCTCGCTCCCTCTCGCGTCCCTTCCCTCATCCCAGCTGTTCCCTTGATTGGGTCCTTCCCCTTGCACAGCATCGGCCCTCTCGGGTTTATTTACTGTCGGGGTCTTCCTCCGGCAAGACGGCAGCTGCCTGCGACGCGGCTCGGGCTTACCCGCTGGGAGCGTCCCGGTTGCCTGCGTCTGAGCTCAGCGAGCGCCAGGAGCCACGCGGCCCGGCGAGCAAGGTGCGGGGCCGGGCGGGACGTTTCTATCTGCCAGAGGCCTGCAGAGGAGCTCTGGATGGATTGAAAACGTGAAGGCAGCCGCGCCAGAGCACGCAGGAGGGAGTCCCCGCAAGGGCTTCAGGAAATAGCAGCAATACCCGGACGCGCGTGTGTGAAGCGCGGGGAGGCTTCGGGGGGAAGCGCGGCGGGCGGGCGTTGGCACGGTCGCCTTGAGGACTTGGCGGCGTGGTCTTGCGAGGACGGGTTTTCACTGCGCGCGGCTTCCGAGCCTCGCGGAGCGGCGCCCCCGGGCTGTCTTCCTGCTCCGCCCCGCGCGCTCCTCGCCTGCCTCCAGGGCCCTCTTCCCATTTTCCTTTCGCTGCTAGCGATGCTGTTCTCGGTGATGTTTACCTCGCGCAGTGTTGCACGCGCGGTGAGGACTGTACAAGTGAACGCCACGTGACCAACCTTTTCTGGTCCCCTCTGCCTGCCCCGTGTCACGTCCTGGGCCACCTGGGCCTCTTGGCGTCTCCTTCCGGAAATCGCTATTTTGCGCTTTAGTTCCGCTGGGGCATGCTCAAGAGCGACGCAGCCCAGCACTCCCGCTTGTTTCGCTCAGCACTGTGTGCCGCAGCGGTCTCCACTCGCCTGCGGGTGAAATGACTGTTGGAGAGTTTTAATTCGAGCGTTCTCTGTAGTTTGGGATCGCACCTCGAGCACACCTAGATGTGCGCTCAGCCGTGACTTAGCGTCGCACAGCCATGCTGGGATCTTCCCATTAGCTTCCAACGGGGAAAACGCTCAATTAGCTAATCATTCACTCCATCCTAATGATCGCTAATCAATACAACCATGAAAATAAAAGCAGGCGCAGAGCTCAAACAAGTTAACCGTTAGTATTTATTTATATAAAAAGTAAATACCTTGTTCAAAAAGTATATGGGTTAGTTCTTCTTAAATTGCTTGAGTATGGTTTTTATTCCATTGAAATCAAATGATGCCCATTATTTTCTGTCTGTATTTCATTGGTTTTTTTTTCTATTTTCATTTTTTTTCCTCATCTTTTATGTATTCATTTGGTATAGGTTCTTGCTATGCAGTTCAGACTCATAGTGATCCTCCTGCTTCAGCTTCCCCAGTGCTGGGATTAAGGTGTGCGGAACCACACCCGGTTTTGGCGGCCAGCGTGGCACACCTGCGGTTCCTGGGCTGGCATGGCATGTGGTACCAGGGATTGAACCTGAGCCCTCGCACTTGCCAAGCAGGTGCTTAGACCACTGAGTTCTCTCCCCACCCCTTATTTTGCTTTTGTTATTCTCCTGATTTTTGTTATCATTTTATTTGCTGTATCTAAAATAGTATCCTTCTTCCAACTGTTAGAACTCTGCAAAAATGTGTACTTCAAGAAATGTGCTTCATGTCCACCATGTTTTCCCAGATGCAAACAATTCAGTAGTTTCTGGTGTATCTTTCTTGCCCTTCTGTCCTATAGTGACGAGCACATGTGGTCTGTGGTGGGAACTGCTGCTGCTTTGCGGCCTATTGTGGCGCCGTTCCCCTTGAGTTCACCCATCTCATAGTTTATCACTTCTGCCATATGTCATTGGCACCCACACCACAATCTGTTCCAACATTTTCACACGCATGAAGCGAAAGAAGCAGGTTGCAGTATTTCTCATGTGAAAGTCTACCAGAGCTTATTTTGACTTAGCCAAGTTTGGTGATGTTACCGCTGAACACTGGGGCCACATCCTGTCCCACAGGGAGAAATCCACACCCTCTTTTCCTGCAGCCAGAGGTGGGCTCGTCACCGGATCGCTTGCTTTAGTTCTTGGGCATCGTCTGGTAGTAAATGCCCAACCTCCAGGCCCTCTGACGGTTGGATTTCACTCCTTCAGGTTCATATCTAGTACGGAGGTTGTCCTGCATGTGCGGGGCGTGAGCCCCTGCCTGCGCACACTCTCACGAGGCTGCCCGGCGATTTTGGCTGCCTGGGAGGGTCTACTCTGTTTTGTATATCTGCATTCCTGCACTACACTTTCTATTATAGAATGTCAAGTGCTACTCCCTTGAAGCTTTGTTTTCAGAGGATGTTGCTTTACTCGTTGCCTTTGTTCTTTTACTTTATTTGCAAGTAAGCAAAGAAAATCCTGTATTTATGTTGGAATTGTGTTAAGTGTATCAAGTAGCTCAGAGGCACTAAACGTGGAAAGTTAAAGTAACTCATCCAAAAGGTAACTGAAAACCAAGTGAAAGTATAAAATTCAAATTAATAAAATGAGACATAAGCCAACAATACATAAGTTATAGTAATTTAATGGAATAACACATTACATACCTGAAAATAAGCTATTGAACTAGAAGAATTTTTTTCATTGATCTACCTACGACATCTTAGATTTAATGACAGATTTGGTGTTCATGAGAAGTTAATATGAAGCACTACTGGAAATCCCATATCTGTACTAGCTGACCCTTAAAAATATATATGTGTGCATAAAATATATATACACACAAAATATATATACATAAATATATGCATGTGGACATGTATATATGTATGTGTGTATGTGCACAAATGTAAATATATGCATGTAATTGCATGTTCAAGTAGAAAAGCAAAATACTCACCAGACTACCTGCACCAGCACTAAGCATTATAAGCCAGGTGAGAACTCGCTGTACTCTAAGCTGCAGGAGCACAAAGCTTGGCAGTTGTGAAAATTAATGAAGGGAAACAGTTTTGTATTCAGTTTTGCATTTACTTGCTCAAGGAAATGCGTATGATAATATGCCTGTCAAGTCTGTCAATGGTCTCTTCATTAAGTTCAAAATATATTCAGAAATCTATTAACCATTTTTTTCTGACAATAATGAGATGCAAATTTATCAGAATCAACTTGTTTTTCCTCTTAGCTTCAATGTTGCAGTTATCAGAATTATTCTGTTTATGGAATGGAGCCTTCTCAGGATGAATTGAAGCAACTCCAGTTCTGGAAGAACGTGCTAGAAAGCCTTCCTCTAGTGATGAAGTCTATCTGCGCTGTGAACAGGATGAGAATGTTCCCATGAAGGAGTCAGCAGGCTTCAGTGTACAACAGCATTTTGTAGACAAACACTTCTTTGCACGCAGCTAAAATAAAGAACAACTACATGGCTCTTCTCCTTCCCCTGCCTGACACCTTGGCAAACGACAAGCACTTCCTATTAATGGCTGTGAGAGGCCAGCAAATGCCTATGTGTATCCACATGATTCTGCAAGGATTACTTGAGGAATTAAAGTTTAGATATGTGAAAGAAATAAATCTGTTCGTGAAATTACAATTTGTTACCACGTCTTTATAATCCCATACCTCATGCTGGCCTTGTGCTACTTTTGTTATGAAATCAAGTACATGTTTTACTTTCTACTTGGATTACACTGTTCTTTGTTACTGAATGTCTTCATCGACCTTGTACTTTCCATGGTTCAGCCCCAAATCAACAGATCAAATGAGCTCACAAAATGAGTACGCTCATCTTTCCTTTTCTTCATGTAGTGACTCTCTTCCTCTTACAATGAAATCACTGCTCTTCATTTGAGATGACACCTTTAGCTCAGCAAACAGCTATTATTTGAAAGAAGCACAAGACCAAACTTCTCACAGTTTTGGCCTTTATTACTTTGACAGTTATTAGCAAGTGAAATAAATGTGTCAGAAGCTGTTTCTCTAACACCTCTATTATTCAGTAAGTGAGATTTCCAGGCTTTGGCATTTCCCACCTCTGCTGGTCTTCAGCTCAGATCTGATCCGCTCAGCTTGCTGCTCTGGTGCAGTGCTGGCCCACGTAGCTTGCTTCAGCCATTCGCGAGGTTTCACCCTTGTTCCTACCTTCCACAATCTGCTTGGAGCTGGCTTGCTTTTCTCTAGTGCTTGTATTCCTAAATACTGACGCTTAACTAACGAATTTCACTCCAGCCCTCATTTCTTGCCTCTACCTTTCATATCAGTTGAATCGCTTCATCTGGAATTTTTGAAGCTAGAAAAGATATTTAGGTCATTAATTATGCAAAACTGAAGCTAAGATTTTAAGCAAATTGATTTGAAATCACTCATTTGTCCTCTACTCTCAGGGCTTAAATGATAATGCAACATTTGATTTATTTCAACAAGTGACATTGTCAACAAATGCTTGTGTTTTGATGTTTTATAATTCAGTATTTGAATGTTAATTTAGATGGCATTCAGAAAAAGAAAGTAATAGAACAGGGACCGAGAGTTCAAAGAAAGGAAAAACAGGAAAAGAAACACCACAAGAATATGAGATGAATTCTTGAAAGTAATTCACAATTTCTAATTATACACATTTTGCTCATAGAACTATGGCTGAAACTACAGTCAAGCTGTTAGTGTGCAGCAGGAACGAATACAACAAGGTATGAAAAGATTCATCTGCTTATGCTGTGGTCACCCGTCGCACATTTCTAGCTATGTTTCCTAACAATTACGGTAGAAATGCTGGCGATTGGAGGTGGGCAGGTGAGGCTCAGATATAGCACGTGATTATATTGAAATCCATGCGGCTGGGGAGTGACAAGTGCTGGTTTCAGCTCAGGTCTGAGTTCACACCCCAGCTCATGCCCCAGTTCTGACAAAGGACATTTCCAAGACGCAAGGTGGCCGTGAAGGGTGCTTACAGACTTCTGTGTATAATGGGGAGCTGGACATCCTTCCAGAGCAAAGGAGTGATTTCTTCTGCCATACCAAAAAATAAATAAATAAATAAATAAATAAAATAAAATAAAATAAATTTCTGTTTAGGTAAGTAAAAATATCAGGCACCTCTGGGGGTTATGTTATGTTAGTGTGATTTCATGCAGGCCTAGGTGTTGGAGAAAAGCAAGGGGACATTCCACAAGTCTTCCAGGCAACCCAAGTATCTTGGTGCCTTTTCTGGTTAACCTTCTCTCCCTTCCCTCTAAGAAATGCCTGGAACCACAGAGCCCCGTCCCTACCAGCAGCGAGTGCTGAGAGAACACGAACTCGAGGGCAGTGACCAGGAAGACCCCAGGTACGTGTTGGCAGCACCAGTGAGCCGGGATGCGGAGCCCAGCTGAGAGGGTCCTCACACGGCTTCCTGCAACTCTGAGACCTCATTACACACAACCCCGCAGAGAGCTGCTCTGTAATGACTGTCCCGGAGAGGCAACCACCTGTGTCCCCTCCCTGTTCCTCTGTTTCATCTCCCACTCCATTTCTTTAGCCTCCAACGCCTGCGGTATGACTAGGATCTACTTTGGGGCCTTGTTTCTTTGACAGAAGTTTTTATTTTTATTTTAAAGAGAAGAAAACCAAAAACAAATAAGAAGAGCAAAGATGAAAACAAAGCAACAAGGCTGAGGAGACAGCTTGGCAGTCTAAATGCCTGCTTGGCAAGCGCAAGGACCCAGGTTTGATCCCCAGTACCACGTGCTGTGCTGGCCACAGAAAGCAGGCGTGGTGGTGCACACCTATAAACCTAACGCTGGGGAGGCTGAGACAGGAGGCTCATTACAAGTCTGAGCTGCGTAGCAAGACTCTGAACCTAAATAAACACATAGAAGATTAATCTTAAAAAAGCAACATACAACAATAAAAATAGTACCGAATTTCCAAACAAGAATAGAAAATTGACAATGGTTGTTATATTATGGCTTATCATAATCAAATTTGTTGATAAGATTTAGACGTGTCAGATAATTCAAGCAATGAAACATTAATTCTTCCTTTCACTAAACCTTCATTTTTTTCTTGTCCTTTTTACTTTTTTAAATTTTTTTATTAATTTTATTGAGAAACAAATAACAATGAGAGGGTTTCAAAGCAGGTTGGTAGGACAGTTACAATAATTAATACATTGCATATTCTTGTCTTTGTAGTAGTTATTCATAGTACAAGATGCAGACATGATACCCTGTCCAAACACTATTATATTAAGGAGAGTGTAAAAATAATAGGTGAGACATTAGAGACGATACACATTTAAAAGAACAAGATGAAGGGGCCAGGGAAATGGCTCGGTGGAATAAGCACTTCCTTGTTAAGCGCAAGGGCCTGAGGTCAATCCCCAATTCTTCTAAAAAATAAAAAAAATAAAAAAATTAAAAAATAGAAGAGCAAGATGAGAGGTATTCAACCATGGTTGTCATATTGAACGTTGCTGTCCTCACTGAAGTTGTTCAAATTATAGGTATTAGCAGGTAGAGCTGGTAAAAATTAAAAAAAATAAATAAATAAAAAATTAGACATTAACTGCTACTCTCGACAAACTAATGGATATTAGTAGTTTTCTTTCTTTATAAAACATGCGATTGAATTGTAAAACTAGAGGCAGAAGCCATGAACTACTTAGCGCAATTGCCCTGCTGCCCACAAATCTCAACTCCGCAACCTGGACACCCGGCTTCCTGGTCCTGGATCCCGGAGCACGACCAGGAGGACGCGCAGGCGAGGCGCGGGTGCATTTAGGCGGTCAGGACGATCCGCACCGGCGCCCTCACCCTGAGGTCCGGCCAGGCCCTTCAGCTCGGCTTCGTGACCCCACCCAGTCTCAGAGAAGCGTCTGCACTCTGACTGTCCCCTGTCTCGCCATAAGGAACCCTGGCGACGTTAATCCGCACGGGCACGCACTCTAGCTGACAGCTGCAGATGACGTCCTGGAAGGAGCAAAGGGCCTCCTCGCCACGGAGGGTGGCCACACGCGGTGGGGCCACGGTCCCTGCCGGGTCTGCTGGGCGACCCCTGCGCCCACCCTGCGCTGGGGCTATTCAGGCTCCGGCGTGGCTCAGGCCACCGGCCGCGCTCCCTTCCACACTCCCACCCTGAGCACCGGCCTCCTGGCTCCTTCAGGGATCCTCGGCAGGCTCTCGTCTTTGGGAATTTATCAAGTACATGCATAGGATGCCAAGACACATTTGCATTTCAGATGAAAGGTGACGAGGCTGGAGCGCAGGTGTGCGAACCGTGTCCCTGGCCAGAAGGTCTCCTGCCGCGCAAGCCCATCCCAGTGACCCTGTGCTTGTCAGTATCCTGTCGAATAAAGTCAGCCTTGTCGCTGTAACAGGTGCTGGAATTTTTTTCGCACGGGCGTACATCCCAAACACTGCATAAGGAGGCCAGATTTCACTGGGTCCTACATCTTCTCTGCTAGAGAAGGAAACACCGCAGACGGGGCTGGTTGCTTCCTGCGTTCAGCCCATGCCAGCCACCACCCGACGCTTCCTGGAATTTTCTGTGCACAAATGTGTCTCGACATGCCAGGCACGGAGCCTGCCTGCCTGCCACAGCTGCCAGGCTCTGACAAGCCACAGAGAGAGTTCAGGTGAGGAAAAGTCCCGGATTTTACCCACCTCGGCGGAACCAACCGTTTAGGACTGAGAGCTCAGCACTCTTTGCCAACTGGGCCAGCTCTTAGCTTTATCTGGCCCTGGCTATGGCACGAAGACACACAGTCCTGCCAGTGACCCCTTGGGGACAAGGAGCTCTTCTGTCATCTGTGTCACCCCTTTGCGAGGCAGTGCTGTGACGTGTGAATATGCATGAGCTCCTCTGTGACCACCCAGCTCCAGACAGCTCGATTCTGCCCAGCATTCCTGCCCCCCATCAGCTGGGCCTCTCAGCGCCGCCTACTCACAGACCAAAGCTGCTGGAGCAGGCCGGGCAGCCCGGGCTCGGATGCTGAGGGGCTCATCAGATTCCGCGGCTCTGGACTGTTATGGTTTGTGTATAGTTGTCCCCCCAAAGCCTCATGCAGTCTTGGGGTGGCTTTTGGAGTTTGTGATTGATTGCTTTGAGTGTGGATGCTGCCTGCCCTGGGGCAGGTAATTTGCATTACAATGTAAGGAGGGAAGAGAAGCCAGCTGCTTGAGCTGCTGCTACCCCTCCCTTGCGCTCTTGCTCTTTGCCGCCACCATGAAAGTTTGCTTTCTGCTCTGTGCTGCTCGGCGTTGGACCCAGCTGAGTACGGACTGAAAGCTCCAGTAACTGTGAGCTGAATAAACCTTTCCTTCCTTCATTTTCAGTGTCGGGTATTTGTCCCAGCAACGAGAGAAGAGCAACTAAGACATGGGCAGAACCTCGGGGATCTCGTGGGCCCCACCAAGCTCTGTCCTAGGGCTGAGCCGTGGGATCTGTGCAAGGGATCTAAGGTTATGTGGAGCTCAACACGGAAGTTGCGGTGGGACTCTCAGACAGAGACAAAGCCACTGGGGCGATGCCGGTAACCATGACAACAAGCAACAACATCCTGGTCTTCCATGCTCTTGTGTAAGGTCCTGAGAACCAGGTTTCGCAACCCACATGCAAGCCAGTTTTGATGGGTGACATTTGGCAGCTCGAGGCGAAGCTTAGAGGCAGCTCCTGGCGATGAAACCCAGCAACATCTCCAGCCTTGTGGCTTTCCAAAGACTCCACTTAGCAGACGGAGAGCACTCAGATCACAGAGCGAAGGCAGTCTGAACATCAGACTGTTCCCTCTTGAGCATTCAGTAGGAGCAGAAAGATTTTGCGTGGACTTCCAATAAAGTGATCAGAGTACTACATGGCTTTTGTCACATCCAGGGATGACACTCGAGGAATGTGAATCTATAAATATGTGTGTACATGCAAACATGCATACATACATAGGAATCATATACGCACGAATGTGGATTTAATGACCATCTTGTAAACGCATATATATCTTGCATTTTTAAAGTGCTGTCTCTCAAAACATAATAAAACAGCCCAAGGAATTAGCAGAGCCCGGTGTGGGCGTGAGCACACTTGGAATACCTTAGCTCGCGCGCTGAAGAAGGGCGATGCCCGAGGCCCTCGGGAGCGCAGGGTAAGTGCAGCAGCGCAGCCCGGCAGGACAAGCTCCATTGTCATGCGAGGTAACTGTTGGCGGGTGCGTGTGAACAGGGCCTTGTGACATCCATGGGGCACCACAGCAGGATGAGCCTGGGAGTGGCTGCCCTGTGGGCACAGGGAGCTCAGGGGCAGCCGAAGAGGACGGGACTCGTGGGCAGAGTACCACTGAGGGACAGCAGGCTGTCCCATGCACCAGTGTGGGTTTGTCCAGGAGCTTTGAAGAAGACAGAGCACAGCGGAGCCCTGCAAAGGGCATGAGCAGGGACCCTGGAGGGAGAGGGCAGGGCCAGGGCTGGGCGGGAGTCCTGGGTAGGGGAGAGGCCCGCGGGCCGCGCAGAGCAGGGCCATGCGTACTGCTCGAGGAAGCCGTGTCTTCCTCTTCAGCCACCTGGCGCTCGGGGGTCTTCCTGTCTCTGCCAGCGCGTTGGTGAAGGCTTCTTCCCAGAATCCGCGCCTCTCTTCCCCGTTAGGACATTACTTTATCTACGGATGCTTTCCACTGCTCCGCCCACCTCCCCCTCCTTTCTCGCTCCTCTTCTCTCTCCTCCTTTGCCTCCTTTTCTCTTCTCCCTGTCCTCCTTCCTCCTCTTCCATCATCTTCCATTTCTTCTTCCTCCCTCTCTCCCTCCTCTTGCTCCTCCTCCTCATCTCCCTCCTCTTCTAGTCCCACTCCTCCCCACTTCTGGGATGATCAGGCCCCCAGCATTCTTCCACGTACTCTGGGACTCCAACCCGGCACATCCAGGGAACTTAAGTGCCTGAAAACCTGCTCAATTGCTTGATCCCAGTGGAAATAACAGTCATGTCTAATTTCATTTTGGTTTAATTCTAGTTGGCACAAAAAAAATGTCCACCAAACTTCAACCAAAATTCAGGGGGTCAAGGAGGAATGGTGTGCTTATTTCAAAAATGAGGATCCAAAGATGAAACATAATTACTCAAAGTGAAAAGATTGTAATGAACAGGTTTAAAAAAGTAAAGACTTCTGGCCCCTCTCTCAGAAATTAAAATCAATTGTTTTGCGTGTTCCAGAACTTAGGAAGGTAGGAGAGCTGCCTATTTCCCAGTAATCTGTACATCTGAAAGTGTAAGATTTTTCCTGATTTTAACAATACTGGAAAATGAGAAGAGATAGATCAGTAAGGAGATATTATCCGTAAGCACCAAAATGTGAGTTATTTGATTTGTACAGCTATGTCTAAAACTCTACTTAAATTACTTTCTCTGGCTGATCTGCTACTCTGTTAACCTTTATGTATTGATGAGTAGATGGACGACTACCGAAATCATCAGCAGTGAGCTTGTCTTTGTCTCCTCTGACAGCCACGGCATTTGGCCGCGGAGGTAACTGGAGAAGAAATCATTATTTTATGTATTTTGGGGGTAGAAACAATAAAATGCTACCAAACGGCTCCACACAAAGGCTGTCTCAGGGCTGTGGATCGTGTTGTGCAAGTGATAGTTAGCCGGAGCTGCAGATGGCTTCAAATGATAGGCCTGCGCTTGTCATTTGGCATACTGATGATGACACGGGTGGAGTTATTTCTGCATTAAAGCACTTGCACGCGACAGTAAGTGAAGAATTCAAGCCAGAGAGCTCATTGATCTGAAATGCACAGCAGTCCATCTGTCGATGAAGCAGCAAGGAGCCGGCCTGTGCTCATGACCCACACATGGCTTGGAAATATGCGGGGTGGGGTGGCGGTGAGAATCACTAAGTTGCAGCATCTAAACTTTGATCGAAATAAACTCTGATTTAGGACCAGCCAGATAGCTCAGTGGATTAAAGCACCTGCTTAGGCAGACGCAGGGACGAGATTTGATCCCTGGTGTGCCCTACCAGCCCCACTCCCGAGACACGCTGAGACAGCAACTCAGACTGGGCGTGGTGGTGCATGCCTGTAATCCCAGTGCTTGGGAGGCTGAAAACAGGAGGATCACTACAAGTCCAATCTGTGTGGTGAGACCCTGTACTAAATACATTTTTTTTAAAGAAACTGATTTGAAAGATGATTTTTAAGCCTAAGTCACCTGAGCTCCCCATTGAAGGCACATTTCTGTCAGCAGAGCGTCACTAACATGTGGATTCCACCCACTGCTGCTTCCTCTGTGCCCCTGCAATGGGTCGACGCTCCTGAGCTAGGGTCCCCGTCAAAGGCAGCCATGCAGGAGGTGGCCACAGACTCCCACGGGGAGGTCAGGGTGGCTTTTCATGTGTTCTGACAACTGTCCGATCTGTGGTCCCCACTAAGACCACAGATCATGCCTGCATCTTCTCCCCTTGCCTGGGCACCTGTATCCTCCTTGTTTCAGTTCCCCTTTAGCCGTATGGTGGCACCACTCCTGCTGCCTTCACAGAACTGCTCGGTGACAAACCGTGCAAACTATGGGACATGCTCACTCGGGACAGTGAGGTTTGATTCCAGCACGCCCTTCAGGCTATTTCTGCCTCACACTGCTTGAATAGTCCCTTGATTCCAGTCTCAAAAAGCAATACAGGAGAAACAGTACATCGAAGAAGCAATATGGCCAGGAGAAGAAAATTATAGATAAAATAGTATGGGATAAGTCAGCCTCTTCCATTGGCTTTAACTATTACAACTCACAGGACCTTACAGAGCTAAATCCAAACTGGTGGGGCAGGTGGGTCACTCGGCAGAGGCCACATCTGCAGATCTGTGTGACTGCTGGTTTTCAGAAGGCATTGTCCTCAGAGATGAGCCCATGCACCGTATACAATTCGAGAAAGTGCCTCTCACCCTGGACCAAACCCAAAGGCAGAAGGCCCATCAGGAATCAGGGAAGGAGGAGAGAGGTCGCAACATCTACACACTTTTTTTAAAACTCAGTCTATTTTTGCAGCACTGCTCATTCTGGGGAGCCGGTGTGTGCTTGTGACAGATCTTCCTGCACTCCCTCCTCTCTGACCTCCTCCCTGTTCTATCCCTTTCTTCACCTCCAAAAGCGACAATTAGGAAGGATTTTCTACTAGGGTCAGAAAAGAGCCATCCCTTCTCCTTGGTGATCCGCGCTGACCCTCACCACTGCAAAGACACCAAATTGCATTGTGAAATCTATCGGCATAGCTACATCAGGGCCACGATGCAGCACAGACGCTCTACAGAGACGCCTCCATCACTCCTGCCACCTAGCGTGGTCCACTGGCCGAGGCCTCAGAGGGGCATCTCCATCTCTGGGTAGGGGCTCATTGGTGCAGGAAGCCAGGCAGCAGTTGGGACCCTGAGCCTTTCTGTAGGTGACACAGAAGGAGCTGGACACCAATAAGGACCCCCTGAGAACAAGCTTCTCCTCGCTGGAGCCCCCAAGAAAGCAAATTAACCAGGCTTTGATCCAGTAGGACTCTGTATTCTCTGGATTTCTCCCTCTGGTTCTAAACCCACCTGTGTCCATGTTACCTCGTCTCCTCCATTCAGTGTGCCTGTCTTACCTTCTGGGTTCCCCTGAGCTGCTGGAGAGCTGTGCTGCCTCTCACCATCATGAGCATAGGTAGCCCCGTTACTTGCCCTCCCGAAAAATAAGCACAGTCCTGTGGGACCCTCTCCCCTGTGACATGGGTACAGAGCAAAGGTGTGGCTCCTGGCCTGGCCTGCGGGGGTCCCCCACACCCTTTCCCTTTCCCTCACCGGGAGTCAAAGGTACTTGTCTGAAATCTGGAGAATTGCTCCATCTCTGAGTATTCCCAGCGCTGTGAAGGACAGAGGGAAATCCATAGTCCCTTCCTCACAAGAAAAAGTGGGCCGAGAACTGGGAGGCTGAGGCAGGAGCATAGTAAGTTTGAACCTGGCCCGGGGAACTTGGTAATTCAGAGAGGCCGGTCATAGAATAAAAAATAAAAAAGGACTGGAGATGTACTTCAGTGTGAAGGCTCCAGGTTCAACCTCCATACCAACACCACTAAAGAATAAAAACAAAACAGAGAGAGAGAGGGAGAGGGAGAGCGAGAGCGAGAGCGAGAGGGAGAGCGAGAGGGAGAGAGAGCGAGAGCGAGAGTGAGAGGGAGAGCGAGAGGGAGAGGGAGAGTGAGAGCGAGAGGGAGAGTGAGAGCGAG
>NW_004524611.1:707606-708633 GCF_000260255.1 Octodon degus
GAGAGCGAGAGGGAGAGTGAGAGCGAGAGTGAGAGGGAGAGGGAGAGCGAGAGGGAGAGCGAGAGGGAGAGAGAGCGAGAGCGAGAGGGAGAGGGAGAGCGAGAGGGAGAGCGAGAGGGAGAGCGAGAGCGAGAGTGAGAGGGAGAGAGAAGCAAAGAGAAAGAATACAGAAAATGATCACAATTAGAGCGGAAACAAAAGAAATTCAAAACAGGAACACAATGGAGAAAAAAAATCTATAAAACAAAATGTCTTTTCCTTAAAAAGTCACTGAAGCCAGTGAGCAAGATGAATGAAAAAAAGACACAAACCTGCTTGCGGTAATGGAGTGGGGTGAAGCTCAAGTGTGGCAAGGAAGTGGCTGGTGTAATTCAAACTACCCGGTGCTCAGGAACTCAGCAACCTGAGAATCAGACCAGTTCCTCAGCACTCAAAACCTATGTAGATTATCTATGAAATAATCTATGTTGTCTCGTAAAATGTTTAAATTAATAATAATAACCCCTTAAAAATTCTCTCAGCCCACAGGGTTCCACTGGAAAATTTGATCAGATCTTCAAAGGAGAGTTGACGAATTATTTCATAATATCCTCCCAAAACTCCAGAAAATGAATAAAAATTCTTCGCACATTTTATTCTTTTCTACCTTGCTAAAAATCCAAAACAAAGGAAAGAAAAGAGAGAGACAGAGACAGAGAGAGAGAATGAAATAGCAGTATTCCACAGGAGTATGGGTTTGAAAGTCGACAACAAAATAGACTCAGGTTGAAACTAGCGACGTATAAAATGTGTTAGACGCCGTCACCAGGTAAAAGTTCCAAGAACGCGAAGTGAGTTTACGCGAACATCAACGTTAAACATGAAAGTCAAACCATGTAGGGCGCATATAAACAGGATGAATAAAATTGTGAGGTCCTATCAGCGGACTCAGGAGCTTGACCAAATGTACTGTTCTTAGTTCAGTGTCAGCGAGCGCACGGTGAGACGCCTTCCGGTGCGGGGCGGGGCGGGGCGGGGACGGGCGGGG
>NW_004524611.1:708980-716367 GCF_000260255.1 Octodon degus
GCACGTGCGTGCGGAGGCCCGCGGCTGAGGCCGAGACCGCACCGACGTCCGTCTTGGCTTCGCGGCAGAAGGCAGTGGGGCGCTCAGCACCTCACGGGCAAGCGCGCGCTCACCCGGGCCGCGCCCTCCTCCGCTGCCGGCGCTCACCTCGCATCCTCTGCACTCCAGCCGTTCGGCAGCGCACGGCCGGCATCTCCCAGGCTTTTCTTTTGCACTTTCCTGCTTGTTTCTAGCCCTGAGCGTCTCTTCACCAACCTTTCATCGACTTCACATTTCTTCTGACAAAAGTCTGGAGTGTATCAGCCACTTTCCACTCGCTGCTGGGACGAAATACCCGGCACGCAGAATTAAGGAAGGAAAGCTTCAGGTAGTTCAGTTTGTGGAGGTTTCAGCCCATACTCGGCTGGCTCCAACGCAGAGTGGCACGTGGCGGAGGGCGGCAGCTCGCGGTGGCAGAAAACAGTTGAAACAGCAAGAGCCAAAGGCGAGGAGCAGCGGTGGTGGCGGCAGAGGCAGAGGACAAGCCTCTCTCTTCTTCCCTTCTATCTCCTGCAGTGTGCCCGCCCCAGGGCAGGGGTCGCACTCACACCCATAATCCCAGCATTGGATCATGAATTAACTGCAAACTCTAGGAACCACCTCATGACTGCAGGGGTCTTTGGGGGGACTCCTAGACACAGACCATAACATGAAGCAAGCGCTATTGGGGTCCAACATGATCCCCAGTGGAATTTCTGGATAAGCCTCTCCTTTGATAGCCTCTATTTATCTGTTGAGTCAGAAAGGTAGACTTGCTGGGCATGGTGTCACGAGCCTGTAATCCCAGCACTCAAGAGGATGAGGCAGGAGGATCAAGTGCGAATTTGAGACTAGCCTCTGCTGGAAAGTGAAGACCAGGCTGGAATAGCATGACCCTGTTCGAAAATACTAAAAAGAAAAGAAAAAAACGCAGCAAACTTTCAGCATGGGCCGAGAGGAGGACGGTCTTCGAGTAGATGAACGATGGCCGGAGAATCTCCTTAAAGTTGGGTCAGGATGGGTCCGCAGGAGGGCAGCTCCCACATCTGGGTTGAGGTGAAGGAGGCGCTGACCGAGGGGTGGCCCTGGGCAAGCTTGGCGCACCAGTGACAGTTCTCCCCGCGCAGGCGCGCTCAGAACTGAAACCCGGATCAGCAGCAGCGCCGCGGTCAGGCAGCTGTGCACACGGGAGCGCTTTCTAGCAGACTCGGCAGGCGGAGCGGAGAGGCCCAGGGCCGAATCCCTTTGGCCAAAGACTATCTTCCTTCGTGGGCAGCGAGAGCCTTGTTCCCTACCACCCGGCATTCCGCGTGAGGACAAGAAGAGCATACGCCGGGAGAGCACGCTGGGGGCGCCACCAGCCGCGCCGTTCCTGCAGAAAGAGGAAGCCTCCCTGGAGGCAGAGGAGGGCCTCTCAAGCGGGCATGAGGTTCCTGTCTCAGCAGGTATCCTGGGTCGGTCCCTCGTCCCTCCCGAGCCCTCGGGAGAGTGGACATCCCGCCCTTCTGCTGGCAGGAGGGTTGGCACGGCCAGGCCCTCGGTGGGAAGGTCAGCTCGCTTCCCCGCTGCGAGAGGCACCTGCACCCCCGCCTGGGCCCCCAGGCCTGCTGTCCGCCGGCCCCCAGTGCAGCTGCGCGGCCTTGCGGCGCACTTCTGGGCGGCTGTATGAAGTAGAGCCTTTCTCCTCCCTGTCCTGCCAGGCCCCATAAGGAACTTTTGTACTGAAAAAAGAACAAATATGCCAACAATTGAGATATGGGACTTCCCTGTTGCTGTAGCACAATCAAAACTATTTTTGCTGTGACAAACTGCAGTTGTATGATTCAGTACTATGAATCGTTTTGGTAATTCTTACATAACATTCTCCACAAAATTACTTCCCCGGAAGAGGGAACTATGTTTTGCACACATGCGGAAGCTTTCAAATAATGAGAAGCCACCGTGGCGGAGGGCTGAGGGCCACCGTCTCACCTGGCTGTCCTGGCGGCCGGTGAGCAGGTCGCTTCTTTTATCTTACAGGTGAACGAACTGAGGTCCGGGATATCAGCATCAACCTGTTGAAGGTCACATGAGACATGGTGACTGCAGCCGGTACTCTGGTTCCACAGTCTACACACACTGCATTGTGGAGACACTCCAGGTGAAGTCACTTCCCTGAACATAAATCTCCTTAACCACAGAAGAGGTATACTATTTTCCTGGATTACTACATATGTAAAAAGCATATTGCTTAAAATTTTAAATACATTAAAATGCTCTGTCTGTCTGTCTGTCTGTCTGTCTACCTGCCTACCTGCCCTCCCACCTTCTTACCTGTCTACCTCCACACCGCACACCTCTGAGGCAGCATGTACTTCTTCAGTTGGTTGTCCACTTGGATCCTGGCATAGGGTGGCATTAATTGGGCTGCCTTGCCTGATGTATCACATCGGGGCAGATGAAGCTATTGCTATTCCGTGCAGGCGACTGTTTCTGCAGTTGGGATCAGAAAGAGGACGGTTTCTGGGTGCGAGGGCCCTCACTCCGGCTTCCCGCTGCGCTGGGTCTGGGCAGCGGCATCCAGATCTGGTTTTGCTCTTGTCATCTGAGAGCTTCCTCTCTGCCCAGCAGGGAAACAAATCCTGTTGGTGGAGATCACTGCTTGATTCAAAAAATCATTTTTCTTTTAAAAGAAAACTTTATACCGTGCCTGTCTCATGACAAAAGAAAGTAAAATCCTTGAAGGATACTGTTTTCAAGTTTGAAATAGAGTATAAGAAATATTTTATTGTCTATTGTTTTGGGGCAAGCTTTGAATGTGAATTTCCTGACTGGCACACCTACCACACCAAGGCAGACCCCGGGGCAACATCACCGTCCTCTCCGAATGACGCTCGGCTTTTCCCACGTTGCCTCTCCCACATGCGTGTTAACAATTTTTAGATAAACAATTAGTATACTTAGCAATTTCCATGAGATAACAGCACAGTTCTTCAAAGACAAGTCAAAAAAAAATTTAAAAAAACAAAGACAAGTCAATATAATTGTCTACCATCCATCTATCTGCCATCTATCATCTATTATTTATCATCTATCATTTATCTTTCCATCAACCATCATCTATTTTTCTAGCATCTCTATCTTTGATTTGTTGTTTTGTTTCATTGAGACTCACTGTCACTCTGTGGGTCTGTCTGGCATTGAACTGAAGACCCTTCTGTCTCAGCTTCCCAAGTGCTGGGGCTTCAGGCAGGGCCCACTGTCCTGGCACTACAGAGAAGGTTTGTAATAACTGACTTTACATGAGTACTGATAAGCCTGTGGATGAAAATTAAGGCACTTATATAGGATTATGGGAACCATTTCTTCATTTAAATTTAAGAGAACAATCCATTTTTATCACCCATTGAAACTCATAGTCATACGAGAAACTGTTGTGCACTAAAACTTTAAGTTACACAGTCAAATTTTTTGAAAGCACAAAAAATCTTTTTTCTTTTATGCTAGGGGCTGAAACTTGGGCATTCCTGATGAGCTGTATTTCCAAATCCTCTTTTAAAACAAATTGTTTTGAAACATGGTCTAAATAAGGATGCAGGCTGGTGAGGCTGAGCTTGAACTTGCCAACCTCCTGTTTCGGTCTCCCAGAGTTCTGGGATTACAGCATCCACCCCTGCTCCCAGCAACAGAACATTTCAAGCCCAAAGATGTGCCCAGGTTGCTCCTGTCGCTAACTACAACACATAAGTCATTTTCTATCTCAGTCTCCAGGGTTTGAAGTGTGACCACATAATGCCATTTATACTTCTCCAATAATTAATATATTGCATATTGTCGTCTTCTTAGTGGTAATTTATAGTACAAGAGGCAGACATGATATCCTGTCCAAACACCATTAGAACACATCTTTCTTCTCATTGAATTAAGAAAAAGTAAGTGTATATCTGTCCTAACTATTTTGTATATACAAATACAAAATGGCCCTTCATTTGTATCCTCTTTTTTGTTTAGTTTTGTCAGAGATGGGTAGTCCATTGCCATTTAAATATTGTAGTTATGTGAATCCAGCAAAATAATCCAATATAGTCCAGTAGTCCATAATGGTAGTGGGTTCTCCGCAGGACTGGCAAGGTCAAAAGTTGTTGATTTGAGCCTTTCACAGCTCAGCATATTAATATGGCTTTACTTTTTATACCTCGTTTTTATACTTTTCTGCTGGATGATTAAGAGCAAAATAAAGCAAGACCTTTATAACAAGAAATGTAGCTTTTGTATCTGACAAGGTCAGTCCGATCCCCCCAGGATTTACCCTGAAGCCCTGTGCCGCACTTTGTAGATCCTCTGTCAGTGTCAGCCATGCGGTGAGTCACAGCCTTTGCCTGACCGGTTTGCTCTCTGTGAACGCCTGAGAGAGTGTTTTCGGTGCATGTGTGCTGCTCCTCTCAGAGGGAAACCCGTACCTCACTCTGGTTGCACATCCTTCTCACACGCAGATTCGATGAATCTGCACCGGTGATGGCAAAGCTTCCAGAGACCGCCTGGCACACTGCAGACCGCAGCCCACTTATTTATCGCAAAGTGCCCAAACTGTAACGAGACCTGAACACTGAGCGTTGAGCTTACGAAAGCAACTCATACACTGATACATTCTTTTTTTTTCCATAATTTTATTGAGAAACAAATAGCAATGAGACAGTTTCAAACCAAATTGGCAGGTCAGTTTCAATAATTAACACATTGCATACACTCTTCCTAGTGGTTAATTGCTGTACAAGATGCGGACATGAGATCCTATTTACAAACACCATTAGAACAAATCCCTCTATTCATTAAGAGAATGTAACTATATATCTATCCTAACCACTTTGAATACACAGATACAAAATGGACATTCATCTGTATCCCCTTTTTGTTAAGTTCCATCATTTAAATATTATAGGTGTGTAAACTCAACAAAATATTCTAAAAGACTTCAAAATGGAAGAAGGATTTTTTTTTGCTCCGAATGCCTTCAGGGCAGGTTTGGCTGGCTCGAGTTGTGGGGATCGAACCACGGCAACCTGAGCCTGGCTGCTTTGTTGAAGCAGCCATTTAAAGAACTGAGCTAAGGGGCAGCCCCCCAATATATTCTGTGTTAAAACAAACACATAATACCATGAGTGCCATGGGTTGGTCCCCACTGGCCTAGACCTTGGGAAACTGTGTGCCCTTTTCCTATGCCTACAGAAAAGTTAGACGCATGCTTTATATGAAAGCCATGTACCTATTCCTCTTGTTCTTATTTGGTATGCAGGTCTCAAGCACAGATTTTGTATTCATGGAACTTGGTTTGGGGTAATTTGAATTGATACTTTAACTCAACATAAAGTATAGCAACATTTACTTTCATGGGTAATATTTGTTCTTTTCTCTAGACTTTGGTATTACTTGTAGTTAAAAAAAAAAAGACCTTTTATCTTTTTATAGGTAACTGTAAAACAAAATCTCAGCCATGTCATGGTATTTTTTGGGAAAGTAAGAAGAAATAGTGATTGGTTTTCATTTTCTGTATTTTAGAAGGCAATAATGACAAGAAGATATTTCTGCACAAAGAGAAAAAGAAAGAGCTTATTTATTTTAAGGCTGATAGAAGAATTACCTTCCTGTTAGGCACTTGTTCATAACTCTTGTTATTGTTCACATATTGAACTTTTATTTCTAGCATAAAATTTAATAGAAGTTGCCTTAAAAATAATTCCCACTCTCCACCTTTTGCTATTATTCTAATCCAAGTCCTTTTTGTGGGCCATAGATACAGAACACTTGTGTTCAGATGGTTGCTTTTTGTGTTTAGAAGACTATATGTGAATACTAAATTTTGTCTGAGCTCTGAGCTAACAATAAGTATAAAAATAGCGCATTGACTAGCTGTGAATTTTTTTAAAAAGCAGATAATTGTGCTTTCATTTTCTTCTGGAATTATTCAAATTGGTGTATTAAGCAGACAAAGCAATGAATCTTTAGCTGAACTTTTAGATTTCAGCATCGCTAAACGCTTAAATGTAGAATGCGACAGGGGCGAATTGAGACCCAGGCCTAAACCCTCCCGGGCTCTGCATTCTGCCACCCCAAAAGTCATCCTGGGATGCGATGGGGCCCCAGTTCGCTCTGATGTAAATCAAGAATAAACCCGATTCTCCCCTAAATTTTGCTTTTGGAAGAATCTGCTCACCCATTGACTATTTAGGCTGCATTCAAAATCACTTTCCTCTGCCCTCTGCATTGCAAAAATGCCCAGTTCCGCACCTTTTCGAGAGCTGCTTGCTCCCGCCAACTCAAGTGCGGAAGGCCAGAGCCAGCCGTCTGAGCAGGGCTCCGAGGGAGGAAGCCCCACGCGAGGGAGCGCTGTCCAGGATGCAGTCAGAGGGAACGAGACGGGCGCCGCGTGCCCACGGAGCAGCTCCGGCTTGGCCTTCGCCCTGTTGTCACCTCTGCGCTCCGGCCCTGCCACGCGCTCCCCTGGGACGTGCAGGGAGCTCGAGGCCTCCGAAGGGCCCTCTGGGTCCCCAAGCACGGTAACCCTCTGCGCCTTCCACACTCGACTCTGCGAGTGGCCCTTGCGGGCCGACCTTGCAAACGCATGTTCTGATATCTTGCAGTGCATCCGCTTACCTGGCAAGCGCTGGCTGACACACCCTCCATTAGACAACGAGTGAGCCAACGAACGAGAGTCAGAGCCCACGAAGAGCGGGCCGCTCCCTGAAGCAGCCCGTCACAGCTAGAAAGCAAGCCCTCAACAGGCCGCAGAAGCCGCGGGTGCCACGAAAGAACGTTAAATATGCTAATTTCCGTGGGAGAGACTCGCGGTCTTCTCTAAGTACACAGTCCCTTAGTATTTCACATGGTGACACCTCACCCTAAGAAAGAAAACACTTTCTGCGGGCACCCCGAGCACACCAGCTCTGCAGGTGCTAGCGGCAGCTGCGGGACTAGACAGCAGCGCCAGCGCTAGGAGTGAGCGGACTCTCGGCGCGCTCCAGCCACGAGCGGGCTCGGGCCCTGCGCTCCCGCGGCCTCCGGGACTCGCGCGGCAGCTGCACGCAGGGGCCCGAGCCACCTCGAAAGAGCAGCAAGCGCCTTCCAGGGTGGCTTCAGAGCCGAGAAGTAAAAGCTGATGATGCCTGTAATGACGGGAGCTCAAGAATAAGAAAAATACGAGTGGCTTTAGGTTGACGCAGGAAGGCGCTTATGCCACTCATGCGACACACCTGTCCTCGTGCAAAATGCCTTGCGCTGTTTGTGCAGGCTTCTGAGAGCGTGTTCACTGGTCCTGAGCATCCTCCAGCCCGGTCAGTGTGTAGTAGTGGTCAGGAAAGGGGAGAGAAAAAGAAGAGAAAGGAGAAGGGAAGGG
>NW_004524611.1:716467-752972 GCF_000260255.1 Octodon degus
GGGGAGGGGAGGAGAAGGGAGAGGGGAGGGGGAGGGGAGGGGAGGGGAGGGAAGCGAAGCGAAGTGCTGGCACCCTCTGCCTCCCCGTCCTCTCCTGCTTCCAGGCCTTCTGGGCTGCTCTAGACCGGCAGGTGTCTTGAGCAATCCACTCCATCCTTCATTTCATCGGGTCCAGAGTTAGCACGGTCCGCTTCTGCACTGTCTCCTCTGCCGTGACAGCAGTCCAATTTGGAGAGCCTGAGCAGCGCTGGCGGGCACCGGGCCTTGGGGATCGGCAGCGAGCTGACGCGCGAGTAACTTCCTGCCGTGCTGCGAGCTGAGCTCGGCCCCTCTCTGCTCAGCTGCGTCCCCAGATCTGCTCTGGGCCAAGCTGGACTTGCACTGGCGGTCCTGCTGCCTCGGCTCCCCAGGGCGCTGGGACTAGAGATGTGCACCACCGAGGCTGGCTCAAGCTAGCGACATTCCAGTAGAACATCAGCTATGAATTGTATTTTTATCTCTGAAAGTAAATATTTTTGAATATGAACATTTAGCATATGTACACCACCGTGAAGTCGCCCAATTTATTCTGGAGCAATTTCAGCATTCAGCCCTGGGGTTTACTTTAGCTATTTTAGTTTTTTAAACTAGCGTTTCTGGTTCACATTCTGATGAATTTCTGGGTTCCATGGCCAGGCACACTCCAAAGGACCACGTACATTTAATTATTTTTTAGGGCTTCCCCAAACTGTTTCAGAAATATGTTTTCTCCTTCAGCCTACATCCACGCCTCAGTCAGACATGACCGCCACTTTGAAGAGGAATTTGATTCTCCTGCACAACAGACGAGGGGACACGGTGCCCACAGCTGTCCTCCAGCCCTAAGGCTTTCACTTCAAGTTAATAATTAGGGTTAGATAGGACGTTGGACATGTGTACCCTTTGAAAGTTGAGTTGTGGGGTGTGCGTACACACACACACACACACACAGGACATTTTAAGCTTTTTCCTGTTATTCTCACCCTTGGCATCTCATACGGCTATCCAATCATAGCTGTTCTCTGCATCTTCGCTTACAAAGAGACAGTGGTGTGAGCACCAGGGAATCCTGGTGTCTAAGAAGGACTTCTGCCTGGGAACGCTGAGCCTCGGCTCATCCCTGTGCATACTCTCAGAGTCATGCATCCTGGGAAAGAAAGCAAGACTCCAGAAGGCCTCGAGAGACAGAACTGCAATTTGTCAAGTCAGGCTGTTGGAACTGTGGTGCTGCAGAGGAGACGAAGCAGAAGCCAGGTGGAAACCATGTTCCTGCTGCTGCTAGGAAACATCAGCCCTTGAGTAGGGTGGGATGGAAGGTCAAGGGTCGGAAGGTTGGCCAAGGTCACTCACTGTAGCTGCATGGGGTCCTCCTACCTGCCTAGAGTGGTTGCTACACTGTGAGAAGCTTAGGAATCTATAAAGCAACTCAGCAAGGGAGCATGGTCCGCACTTTGTAAACATCCTCATCGTGAGCCAGAGGAAGGCTCAGGGCAGGTGTGAGTGCTCCACCCCCTTTTGCGTCTCCCCCCTTGCTCTTGCTGCTTTTGCTGTCTTCTGCTATCTTAAACTGTTGTCCCCGTTCTACACCACCCTCACTTTCTGACACCTGATTACGGACTGAAACCTCCACAAACTGAGCTAAATAAACCTTTCTTCCCTTAATTTGGGGTATCAAGTATTTTGTCTCAGCACAAGAGAAAAGCACATAGCACACCGCCTGTCCTGCAAAGCTAGCTGAACATGATATAGCCGATCATGCAAACACTACAGAGACGTCCTTGTAGAATTTATATTACACTCATTCACCCTGGTGCTTTTGCAGGATTACTAGAAGGAGAAAGTGATAAAGCATATTGTATGAAAATCTCACTCACTCAGCATCTTTAAGAGGTGTGCGCATAGTGTGAGCTCTGGCATGCAGATCAAGGGGAGCCCCAGCTACTTAGCGAGATGCGATCTCCACGCTGTGAACTCCGTGACTCATGAGAACCACGGCATTTTCTTATTCCAGTTGTGTCTGCTGTTCTGTAACCATTCACCAGGCCATGAAACCCTTCCCCATAGAGAGCAGTTCGCTGTGTAGACCCCTGAACGAGAGATCAAAGCTTACAGCTGTGGAAATGCATTCCTGACTAGTGATGATTTCAGATCATCAAGCTGGCATTTAATCTACCGCGCAGTTAACTGGTGCTAAGATTCTGCTCACCCTGATGTCCTGGCTTTCAGATCCTTCGAGGGTTCAGTGAGATTTTCAGCCAGTTAGTGCTGAAGCTCAGACACTGGGTCCTGCCATGACCAAAGATGAATGCTGTATTAGCGAGTTGACAGAAAAGAAGCACTTGACTCTTTGACGTGCATGATTGGCATTTTTCTTGACAAATTCCCTAATCATTATAGTGGTCAGCATCTACCACAGATTTCCTGCCACTAATCCCTGTGGCCGTGGATAATCTCTCACCACTTAGTTTGAGTGGGCCGAGTGCTTTTCCTCTGGCTGAAATGCTGCAACGTGGCTGTAATGGCTTCGCTAGAGGCTCTGCCTCCCCCACTGCCATGCTTCCTCCTCTGCTCTCTAGGAGAGATGCTGACTGCCCACACGGAAGCCCAAAGGTCACATCTGGGAGAGGCCAGTGAGGAGCCAGGAGTCCAAGGCAGGCAAATAACTGGACCCAACCAAAATCAGTCATTGTAGCCAATCCCAAAGTCCAACCAAAGGCTGGTTTGAAACCTTGGGAGAATGTTGAGTCAAAGGATATGACTAAGGGGCCAGGGAGATAGCTTAGTAGAATAAGCACCTGCCTGGCAAGCGCAAAGTCCTGAGTTCAATCCCCAGTACCACAAAAAAAAAAAAAAAAAAAAGATACAGCTAAGTCGCAGCACAGTTCCTCTTCTACATGAGAGAGTGAAGACACAAAGACAAACACACAGGGGCCTCGGTTCCCATGCCAGGGGCTCTCTGTCCTCTCGAGTGGAGGCTGACCCAGTCCTCTTACCAATTTGCTAGGTGGCATTTTAAATATCTATGAATCTGAAATGGAGAATGTGTCATTCACTGATCGTGTTCTGTGTGCTGGGCTGGTAGAGTGACAATTTCGTTCTGCTCTGTCCCTGCAGCAGCTGGTGCTTCCAGGAAGGGGCAGTCATGGTACCAGGAAAGAGAAGATAGAGAAATATTATTAGCCCTAAAGGAGTAAGGAAGAGGCAATGACAGAATTACAGGGTGTGACTGTTGGGTGGGAGAAGTCCATTGGACTTGCCTAGGAACTGCCTCTGGGTCATCTGGATGGTTCACACGTCAGGGGCAAGCTGAGCGGGAAGGCCCACCCTGGATGTGTGTGGCACCAGCTGAGGGCTTGGAGCAGGATGGAGCTGAAGGAAGAGAAGAAGGAGCTCAGCCTTTGCTTCAAAGGAGCTCCGGCCTTCCCTACTGCCCTCGGGTGTTGGTGCTCCAGGCGCCCAGCATGGGCCCTTCCACTTTGCAGCATGTGCTCTGTTTGGAGAATCTGAGCCACTTCAGCCCTTCCACTGAGACTGCTACTGGGTCCTTTGTTGTCCCCAGCTCACAGGTGACCGCTCTGGACTCCTGCATCTCTGACCAGGCCAGTGTTCATCTAGACCCTGCCAATTCTGATCCTGTGAGTTCACCTCCTAAATTCCTCATAACTCATCCCTGCAGTCTATGCCCAATCTGCCCCTCTAGAGAGCCCTAAGTAGTACAGGGGAAAGGTGAATCACAGATGGCTCTCCAGAGGACTCAGGCAGTGAAAAGAAGCCCTAACGAATGAAATGTGCTCAGCCACATCATGGCCTGAGAGTTGTTCTAGGCAGACTCAGCATGAGGCGTGGCCAACGTGAGGAAGTAGAAATAACCAGAAAGGTGACAGAGTGGTGCGAGTGTGCAGAAGCAGGAATTGAGAGGTCCTGGGGCAGATGCTGCCGCCCCAGCGCTGGCATGAACCACGCCCTCCACAGCTCTCAGGAAGGGTCTCATGTGGACTGCACAGACTTGAGTAGAAAGTCTAACAAATGAGCAAGGACACAGCACCGGAGGGTGGCAGACACAGGTGGACGTCTCCACCAGGAAGCAACCCCAGTAGCCAGGGCGGAAGCAGTGGTTGCTGAAGACTTCTCCCAAGAGCGATCGGCAGCTCTGTGAGCAGAGAAAGCAGGCCGCGTGCTGGTCCGCAGCTCAGCCTCCTAAGAGACCCAGGCAGAGACACGAATCTCAGGAGCTCAATGCCGGCTAAGTCGTGCGGAAGGATGCTCGAAGAAGCCGTCAGAAAAGAAGGAGAAGGGCACAGGAGACCAGAGACTGGAGGTGTCCAGGAGCCACGGAGCGTGCTGCCAGCGAGGGGTGGGCGGCAAGGCTGCGAGGGGACCCCTACCCCGCCGTTAAAGTCAAGTGCAGGTGCTGATAGAAATAAAATAAATCTTTGTCCTTGGAAGGTCCCACAATCTTAGTTGGTTTTTTGTATCCTATATTTCTTTGGCACTAAAATAGTAAGAAATACACCCATAATATGTCTGTTATTTGGGCTACTTCCATTCATCCTCAAATTCTGAGAGGTCACCCTGCAATCGGGAGCCAGTCTGTCAAGCAACTAACCTTTGGGATGAAATTAGTGAGGGGCCCCTTGCCTGCCTCTGGGGACAGCTGCCACTGACTTTTTTATTTAAAAATAATTTGTCATAGCATTGAAAATCTGTTTAAATTTAGATGATGCATAGAACTTAACCATTCAAAATTGTCCTCCTTTTAGGGAATTTCTCTCTCATTCCTTTCAAATTAATACTGCCTGTCAAAATACAATGAACATTTGACTTATAGCTGCGGCGTGATTAATATGTTTCTCTAAATTAGAGAGAACCTTGCCCGCCACTTCTCCAGCAGGAAGTCATGGTTTCATTCTTCGCTGTTTGCTTGTTTTAGCTTTGGTTTTTGTGGTACGGGGAATGGAACCAAGAGCCTTTCCTTCCACTGCGCTAGTTGCTGGGCCTTGTGTGTATGTGTGCATGGAGGGGTGCTGAGGCTTGCACTCGGAGCCTTAGGCATGCTAGGCAGACACTTCACCCCGCCAAGCTTCTCCATCTCCTTCAGTATTTCAGACAAGAGCTCAGTAAGCTGCTAGGGTCGCCGAAGTTGCTCGCTCTGGGTTTGACGATGCAATCTTCCTGCCTCGACCCATGGAGTGCTGGGATTATGACAAGGTGTCCCCACGCCCAGCTCCGCTCCTGATCGCTGTGCTAGGCCTGGGCATCCCTTGTCAGGGGACCTCCAGGTCAGCCCCGACCAACTGTCCTTGGCAACAGTGCAGCAGCTTCCTCTGCACGGCAAGCAGCCCCTCACCAGCAAGGCAAGGGCTTCCTGCACGTGAGTGACACTGGGAACCTCTGAGTCCCACTTGGATAACTGAATAACTTTTTAATGTTCTTCTTTAATTTCTAGGAGATGCTCTTGCTCAAAACATGCATTCTGATTTTTTTTTTTATTAAGCTTTCTCCATCAAGATTCTAGTGGGTCTGAAATTCTCAAGAGTTTTGCAAGGAAAACTGTCTTAAACATCACTTCTGGCTCCAAATAGTGTGGCTCATGCCAGATACCAGTTTATTATCGTCTGAAGAAATGCCCAGAGCTCTAGCATACCTGTAGGAAGAGGGGGATGCTGCTTGAGGGATGCCACTCTGGTCGCCCCCTTCATCACACTTCACTTCGACACACTGGAGGCTTCATGTTCTGTGTGGCAGCCAGCATCCAAGCCCTCCATCACTGTGCACACAGCCGCACGCTTCTCCCCTCTGAGCCAACCCTCACAGCACCTCCCACACAGCCTTCCACATGAGAACTCATAGTCTTTTCCACTGGAATCCAGCTGTCTCCCACCTTATGATAAAAACCCTGAGGCTTTATCAAACACTGAAGGAACTTCAGGGTCTCTGATTTCCTTTCCAGAGACAGCTGTTTCCTAGAAATGCACATCTGCCAGTGCAAAGCCTGGCCCACTTTGGGGCCTTTCCTGGTCAGTGGCTTCTCCCTATCTGCTCCTTAGCCCCGCCCTCTGTCCCTGAATCGGCTCTCATGGAAATGTACCCCATTCTGAGGTCTTCGCTGGTCACCCGTGAAACAGCTTCTCTGTCCCATCTTCTGACCCTACATGCTCCTGTGCCCCTGTACATGGTCAACATAGTGTCTCCCCCCTCCCCGGCTCAGCCATGCCCTGAGGGTGGGGCTGGCACAGCGTGTGGTGCCGAACCATGGTCCCCTGTGCCTGGCTAAGCTTGCTTTAGACCACCGAGCTATCTTGCCAGCCCTGGTCAGCATAGCATCTTAGAATTTGGGTTAGAGCTGATCCCAAAGACTGAGAGCTCTCTGATGATGAAAGTCAGATTTCTTTTCTTTAAATATAATTTTCTTTTATTTTGAAGAGTAAAACTAAGAGCAAGAAAAACAAAACCAAAGACAGAAATAGGGTAACATATAACAATACATGAGTTATAGATTTTCAAAAACAAAAGAATGGCTGATTCACAAAGATTGATATAGTACCTATTTTTAATCATCAAATCTGTTGCTCAAATTAACTGATATAGAAGATGGGACATATGATTGAATATTACCACATGCCTTCAAGAAAACTTAAATTTTTGTTCTTGTCTCTCATTTTCTTTTATTGCCTTTTAAAAAAAATTATTTTAAAGAAACTATAGAAATGATTAATATGACATTAGAAATGGTATACATTTAGAAGACCAAGATGGCAGATATTTCAAGCATGGTTTTAGTATTACATACGCCCTAGCAAATAGAATGTAGAAAATCATCAAGAAGATTGTACACCCTGACCAGGTAGGATGGTTCAACATATGCAAATCTATAAATGTAATGCAATATATCAATAGAGCCAAATCCAAAAACCACATGATCATTTCAATTGATGCAGAAAAAGCTTTTGACAATGTCCAACACACATTTATGATCAAAGTCCTACAGGAAATTGGAATAGATGGCCTCCACCTCAATCTGATAAAAGTCATCCATGACAATCCAATGGCCAGCATAATTACAAATGGGGAAAAACTGAAATCTTTTACTCTCAAATCAGGTACAGGACAAGGATGTCCTCGATCCCCACTCCTATTCAATATAGTTCTGGAATCGTTAGCTAGAGCCATTAGACAAGAGAGAAAAATAAAAGGAATCAGAAAAGTCAGATTTCTGTGTTCAGTTTGGTTGCCTTTCAAATTGGAATCACAAACAAGTGATGCAAAAAGTTACAAAATAAAACACGGAAAAGCCGGACTGACTTTGCCCTTCCCGTGAGCCTCTGCGTCGTGGATGCGGAGACAAAGAAGCAGCACGAGGGCGCTGCAGATACAGGGCAGACTCCTGCGGGAGGCGGGAGGAGCCCTGCTGTGTCACCGCTCCGAGGTGTGCTTCTTGGGACGATGCCTCGGTCCTCCTCTGATGTCCCCATGGTGGTCTTGCTGCGTGCAGGACCCTCAGCTGCCTGGCCTGCTCTGCCCAAGCTGCGATGGGCCCCCGACTGGGCTGCCTCTCTCGAGGAGCTTCTACTTGGGAGCACGCTGACGCCTGAATAAGAGAAACACAGCGTGGAACCGGTTCGCCTCAGGGAAGGGAACCCTGAAGTTGCTTGCACTTCTGACCTGCTTGGTTCTCACCTGTGATTGGAATGCCCTAACTTACTGTATTCCAATGGTCAGTTTAACAATCTAGTATTAGTTTTAGTTGCATGGAAATAGATCTCTATCTGCTTATGCATGGTACATTTTCTCATCTCTGCATCCACGTCGCAGAGGCTCACGGGAAGGGCAAAGTCAGTCCGGCGCTTTTCCCTGTTTTATTTTGTAACTTTTGCATCACTTGTTTGTGATTCCAATTTGAAAGGCAACCAAACTGAACACAGAAATCTGACTTTTCTTACTCCTTTTGTTTCTTTCTCTTGTCTAATGGCTCTAGCTAACGATTCCAGAACTATATTGAATAGGAGTGGGGATCGAGGACATCCTTGTCTTGTGCCTGATTTGAGAGTAAAAAGTACATGATCTTTCTACTTGATAAATTGAGAACTTTGGATATAGAAAAGGCTTTCTTTATCTTTAAATTTGTCCCATTTCTTTCTTCACATTGAGATATATTTTGGGCCCTAACTAACTTTCTGAATTTCTTAAGCCAATCTCAAGCTATATATTCATCATTTCTTTGCATTTAGAATAACAAGAAGTTATTTCAGAGGGGACCTTTAAACTATCACAGTAAAGCTGGCCAGTGTCAAGCATTCTGAATCAGGCCAGGGTGCAGCGCAGTGACAGAACGTGTACGGCAGGTACTGAAGATGCGCGCACACACTCACACATGCACACACATGCACACTCACATGCACACACACATGCACTCTCACACATGCACATGCATGAACATGCACATGCACACATGAGCACACACATGTTCATACACATGCAACATATTCACATGTGCACACATGTACAAGTGCACACTCACATGCAAGCACACACATGCACATGCATAGATCTGAAACACATTTAACATCACTCATGGAGTGTGTGGTAATGTTCATTCAGTATTTCGAAAAATGGGCCCAAATAGCTCAATGGATTAAAGCACCTGCAAGCAGGCACAAGGACTAGGGGTTTGATCCTTAGGACTGGTGCCAGCCCCACCCCCGGGTTATGCTGGGGCACGATGGTGCACACCTGTAATCCCAGCTCTTGGCAGGCTGTAAACAGGCAGATCACTATGAATCTGATCTAGTAGTGAGACCCCGAACACCCTCTAGGCCCTTCCCTAAAATACATAGAAAAAGAAAAGAAATATGGGACCTGAGTTAAATTTTTTTTTTTTTCAGAACCGGGGATGGAACTCAGGCCCTTGCGCTTGCCAGGGAAGTGCTTTTTCCACTGAGCCATCTCCCCGGCCCTGAGTTAAATTTTAAATGGGATTTTTTAGGCAATTAACGGTAGTTATTACACTGCATATTGTTATCTTCAAAGTAGGTGTTCAGATTACCAGCTATAGGCATGCAGAACTGATCAACATAATCCTTAATTGTTCCCTTCAATTAACTAATAGAAATGAAATTAGTAATAAAACTACTTTCCTTGCTTCTTTTCTCCTTTCCCCTACCTCAGTTGTTCTTTCCTTTGGAGCAGTGTCTTTCCCTTTCACAAGGCCCGCAATACCTTTTGGATCTCCTTTAGCCTTTCAATTTCTTACGGTAGCGAGACAATGCAATGTTTGCACACGTAGGTCAGAGTATGATCTCTAATGTATCCACAAATTCCTGGAGTTCACCTCTCTTCACAGGTGGGTCATACTCCACTGTGTGAACACACCACATCTTTTTTGTCCATTCCTCAGGTGATGGGTGTTTGGGTTGCTTCCCAGAGTCAGCTGTGAGGACTTGGGCTGCTCCACACCTGGGTGCACACATAGCACTGTGATCTTGTGATTTCAGTTCTTCTGGAAATGTCCAAGAGGGGGACAGCTGGACCCAATGAGCCCGCTGATTCTCCTTTTTGAGGAATCTCCACACCGATTTCCACAGTGCCTGGTGCCAATCTGCACTCCACCAGCAGTGGAGAAGGTCTCCTTTCCCCACAGCCCCTCCAGCATGTATTGCTGACTTCTTGATGACAGCCATCCTTTCTGGGGTGAGATGGAATCTCAGTGTTGTTTCAATTTGCATTTCTTGAATGACCAATGATGTGAAACAGTTTTTATATATTTATTTTCCATTTGTATTTCTTCATCAGAGAAGAGCATATTCATTCATCTCACATGCTGGTTTTTGGATTAGAACTTTGAATTTTGGGAAGTCTGACTTTTTAAATTTTTTATACATTCTAGATAGAAATCTTTTGTCTCATGGACAGTTGGCATAATTTCTTTCCCCAATTCGTGGGTTTTCTTTTCACTCTGTTGGTGATTACTTTTGATGTGAAAAAAGGGTTTAATAATGTGCAAACCCAGTTGCTGATTCTTTGAAGTATTTTCCAGGCAGTTTGGGTTTTGTTTATGAACTCTGCCCACCCCTATGCCTCCAAGTTTTTAATCTACTTTATCTTTCAGTAGATTTTTCTTTAAATATTTAGATCTTTGACCTATTTTGACTTTAATTTTGTGTATAGTGACAGGCGTGGGTCTATTTTTAGTCCTCAGTGTGTGTTTGCATTTTGAACATCAGCAAATATATCTTCTTTCTTGATCAGTATTTATTTATTTATACATTTATTGTGGCAGTGCTGGGAATTTGAACCAGGGCCTCACACTTGCTGCTTAAATACTCTGCCCTGAGCTACATCATCAGACCTTGATCTAAATGGGGAATTTTCATTTTAATAAAAACTTCACCACACGTCACTTAAGTATATGTTAAAGTGTGCTGTGCAAATGCTGTGTTTCAAGCATCACTTTCATATGTATGAACAACTAGGCAAGGTATTGACGTCCCTAAGCTTCACGTTCCTTGGTTGTTGCCTAATCAAGTGACAGCGTAGGTTGCGTATGTTAAAATTCAGGCAAAGCAAGGATCAGAGTCATGGCCCATAATAAGGAAACTCCATTAACAGAACATTAAGGGCCAGCCAAATAGCTCAGCAGATTAAAGCACCTGCAAGCAGGCGCAGGGGCCGGGGTTTGATCCCTGGGCCTGCCGTGCTGGCCCCAGCCCTGGTTGGGGCGCGCTGAGATGGCAATTGAGACTGGGGAGCTTGTAATCTCAGTGTTGGGAGGCTGTAAACAGGCGGATCATCATGAGTCTGATCTAGTAGTGAGCCCCTGAACACCCTGTAGACCTTTCCCTAAAATGCAAAAAAAGAAAAGAGAGAAAACAGATCAGTGCTTTCTGCATATGTGATATAGAAGTCCTACGCTCAACCTGGCCATCCTACAAAGTAACAACCTTCTGATAGACACACATAAACATTTCTTGAATGATCGGTAGTGCACATGCGAAGCCTGTGGAAAGCCTTGAAGTTCTCAGAACTTTAGCAGAAATCACTCAGCGCCGTATCGGATTAGCACCGCTCCCGCACTGATAGCTCTGCCAGCAGGGATTTATGATGGGATTAATATTGGCCTCAATTTATACTTTATTTGTTATGTGGCTCAAGAAGTTATGGGCTATCAAAACTACTCAAAATTAGAAATGGCACTGTCTAAACTACAGAGTAATTGATAAAAGTATGTTCTGCTCTTCTTAGTCTTCAGCCCCCATGGCCACGACTGTAAAGCCTGTCAATCCGAAACCTTCTGAGCACTGTTACGGGACTCAGTGCCACATTAGAGAGCCCACGCTCAGTTGCGCGGGCATTAAAGACTGCCTACAGCCTTGGCTGTTACTTTGCCTTTTATCTATTCTGAAAATTCTTCAGCAGTTTTGTGCGGTTTGAAGTCCCCTTCTCCCAAAGCTGTGAGTTTGTTCCAAGAGCCACACTGGCGGTCCTCACTTGCCTGAGCTCTTTGCCCTTCGGCGGACACGTCGACAGCCTCGTGGGGCTGGCTGGATTCTGCGTGTCCCGGAGCACACGGTGGTCCTACGTGAGGGCCTGAGTCCCGCCTCCGCACCCCTGCGTTCACCGAACTCTGATCACAGCTGTGGAGAAAGCAGGTCTCATGCCGAGCCTACGCAGACTTCAGGGTCGGGGCATTATTTGCTGCTTGTCTCGTCTTCGCAGGCGCCCAGAGACCTCGTCTGTGCGCCAGGAGTGCGTTCTAATTTTCCAGTTAAAATATCTAAAACGAGCTGTTAAAAATTGAGATTTCTGGGTCAGCCTGGTTGCTCCGCAGACTAAAGTGCCTGCTTAGGCAGAGTGCAGCGGCCGAGATGTCAATCCCGGACGTGCTGTGCTGGCCTCGCCCCCAGGGCACCTGAGACAGGGATTGAGACTGGGCGTGATACGCGCACCTATAATCCCAGCGCTTGGGAGGCTGAAAACAGGAGAATCACCATGATTCCGATCTATGTAGTGAGACCCTGTAGACTCTGTAGACTCTGCCCTAAATGCAGAAAAAAAATTTCAGATTTCTCAATGGGCATGAGACATCCATGACTATGACAAGAAACAATAAAGAGAGTGATTTTTTTTCCTGTCATAAAAGAAGAAAAAAAATGCAAGATTGTCTTTAACCTCCAAACTAAAGAATTTTATTCTTATTTAATGCCTGTGCTCAAATTAAAATTTGAAGTATTCTCACATAATTTACGCCATCCTTGTAAATAAATCCAGCCAACATACATACAACATTGGTCTACAATCTTTTTAGAAAATGTATTTAGTACAGGGTCTACAGGGTCTCACTACCAGATCTGACTCACAGTGATCCGCCTGTTTTCAGCCTCCCAAGTGCTGGGATTACATCACGCGCCACCACGCCCAGTCTCAGTCTCTGTCTCAGCACGCCCCGTGGGTGAGGCCGGCACCATAATCTTATCATCCCCTGATTTCTGATTTGGGATCAAAGTGCACTAAATATAAGGAAAAATGTAAAAGAACACAGGAACTTTCAACACCATTTCTTATGCTTCCTCCTTTTCAGAGAACTGCGTGTTTGCTCCGTCTCTGAACTCTAGACTGCGGCCCATGTCGTCCCTGGTTTTCGTGATCACATTAGGGGTGATGGACGTGTTTCTGACCCCTCCGTCCCCTCAGGAGAGGCATGACCGCACTTCATCAATCGCGGCTTCACGCAGCGTGCGCGGCTCTGCGAGGCCTCCGTTGTCCTCACCCCCTTGCGCACGCGCAGGGGCCTTGCACATGTTGTTGTTCCACGCCATAAACTGGCAAGTGCTGGTCCTCATCCATCATATTAATGGCCCAACTAAGGGCGCATGGCACACCGCGCTTCTCTTCGATTTAGCTTCCATAGCAAACAGGTGCGCAGTCTTCCCGGTTACATTCCCAGTATGGAGGCCTTCGTGGAGCGGAAGATTTAAATTTGCTGTTTCCCTCTTGAGAGCGCTAGCCATGCCGGAAGCAGCCGGACGCCTCTAAGTACCCTCAGTAGCACAGCTCAGCAGCCTTGAGCTACAAGGGCTCTCCGCACCTGCCAAGAAGCCGATTAATTCTCCGGTGCTGATTAGAGACCCTCAAATAGGTGACATTTCCCAGTGTGCGTGCCTAGACCTGCCGTGAGCGTTTCGATGGTACCGCCAAGTCAACTATGGAAGCCATCGTGTGCCTCTAGGGCGGCTGCAACTGAGGGCCTCACATTCCTGCGCAGTGCAGTCATCTCCACAGAGCCAGAGCCTAATCCGCGTAAGGAGCAGCGTTCATCAGAGTCCGGCCGCACTAATCAGGGTGCAGACACTGCAGGCCCTTCAAAAGTTTGCTGATGAGAGCCTCAGAAGGAAGAGGATGAGTCTATTAGGTGTAATAACACTATTCACGAGCATCCACTGGAAAAATTAAACTCTAGTAAGAAAGACCAGCGCCACAGCCCCCTATAATTACCCATGAAAACTTCTTCCACCATGGTCAAAAATTGAATGTATTTGCGTCATCCACAGGGTCAGTGCACGCAGTTCCCAGCAATGGCCAGTTGGCGGGCTGTGCCCCAGGCTAGCGGAATGCTGGACGTCAGCCGCTGAAGGAGGCGAGGTCTATTTGCTGTTTCTTTTCTGTGTTTAGCACCAAACAAGGGAAACGTGAGGAAGCTCCAAATGAATGAAGTAAACCTTCCAGTAAGGTAGGGAGTAGACCAAGGACTGCGCAGAGGCGGGGAGGGCTACGGCCAGAGCTGATCCTGCCCTCCTGTATTTGCCCTTCTGCAATTTTCCGCGTCACTGTGGTCCCAGGCAGCGCAACCCCCACGTCCACCCGGCAAGACGCCCATGTCTTAGTCCCAGGAATGTGGCCTTACATTAACTGGCACAGCAAACGGACCTTCCAGATGTGACCGCTGTTGATCTTCAGATGGACGGGTTGCCCTGGGTCACACAGGTGGGCTGGGCAGACTCCCAGGGGTCTTCGGAAGACACGGATGACAGTCAGGTTGCAAAGCGCTTTCTAGCTGTGCTGGGGCCTCGAGGAAAGATCACAAACGAAGAACAGCAGAGCTGTGGAACCGGGAAGAGGCCAGAGAAGGCACTGTCGCTTAGTGTGCGCAGGAGACACATGGCTCTGGAGACACCTTGATTTCAGATCCTGATGCCCAGGCTGCCTGATTGTGCCTGCTCTGTTAGCCAGATTAAGAGATGCCCATGGTGAGGAGCACCCGCGTCATCTGTCTGTGGTTGTTTCCAGAGATAAATGGCATGTGGGCCAGCCAGCAAATGGAAGGAGACACTGCCTGGAGCGTGGGCACACCAGCCAGTGAACTCACAGGCTGGAGGGCATGAATGCGGAAGTTCATGGGAAGCACATGTGTTCCCTTCGGGAGCCCCTCCACCACTCCACTGCAGACCACCAAGGAAGCAAGCCCTGGCCCCCAGTGCCCTCCCTGAGCACCTACCCACAGCACTGCATCTCAGAGACAAAGACCCACCCAGGTCTCCAGGAGGCTGAGAGCCTTGCCGCACACCCTGACCCCTGGCTGCCTCGCTCCCATCCTGGGCTCCAGAGAGTCATTTTCCCAGAAGCCTTTGCCCTAGCCTTTATGTTTCTGCAAGCCATTGAATTCCCCTAACATCACTTACTGTTTCCTTTAAGATTACTGACCCCTGCGTCTCCTTGTCCCCAGAGCAAGGGGAGGATGAGCTTCCGGGTCACGCCAAGTTGTGAGTGCTCACACTATGGGCTGGCCTTTGTCACACAGCACGTCTGTGTGTCCTTCCTCATGTTCCTTCTGTCTGGATCAACAGAGCCGGCTGCGGGGAACCTTGAGCAAATGCAGGAAGCCTTTCCAAATTTTGCTCCTACAACCATGTGTCGGAACCTGGCCATGATTGCCCCCAAGCTAGGAAAGCGTGCAAGCGCGTGCTCCAGGAAAGGAGCTTCATTGCAGACAGAGTCGGCAAATGCAGGGCCATCTGGGCACACAGCTAATTTAATTTGGGAGAGTATCCTCCTGTTCCTCCCCAGACCTGCAATTTATTTCGAGCTGTGAAGAAACAGAGAATCACAGAACCTCGATGACAGAGACTTGCACCCCCTGAGAGCCCACTCTTCTCTCCCCAGACCATGCTCATTTCTGCAGCACTGGCTGCAGGGCCGTGGCCACGCCTGCCCACGCTGCCTGTCTCCCCCGTCTCCAATTACTGCTCCCAGCAAAAGCTGATGAGTGTGGAGTTGCCTCCGATGCACACTGGCCCAGCCAGAGACCCATCACGTGTGGGCGTGAGCTTGTAACTGATGGCTTTCCCCCTAGAAATCAATGCCTGCTCGCCCACATCCTCGAGGCATTGATTAGGCATCACAGATGTCCCTGCTCCAGCTCTAATTAGATCATTATCTTACCTCATAAGGGATCTGGCCGCCAAGTCCCCTGGAGGACATGGTCGGGGCCATCTGGCTGTCCATCACAGTTCCGCTCTGTGTGGGCACCATTCCTTGTCCTCACCATAAGGACTCCTGGACTCTGGTGGTCTCAGTGTTATAAAAACCTTTCTAGGCTTTGAACTGGATAAAATTATTCATGCAAAATGCAGAATTTCCACCAAGTAGTCCCGATCTGTACTTTCAGGTCTTGTGGCTGGAACACGTGTAACAGCCCCTCCCTTGCAGTGCCAGGCAGGAAACGCAGCCCAGGGTCTAGCCAGTGAGGTTCAAGAAGTTCTCTCCCTGGAGGGCTCTCTCTAGCTTGAAGACTGTCGCTCTCAAGGATGGTGCCTGACCCCTGAGCCAGGAGCCAAGTGACCCAAGGAGCAGAATCCCTCTGGGTGTGAGAAAGACATGAGATAGCAGGAAAAAAGAAACCTGGGTTGTGTTCAGCCACTGAGATCTGGCGCTGCTTCTCTCCTGCGTCATCTACGCTGACTTGAGCGATCTGCACTGCTGCGTGCAGGAAGTGAGGCGGCAGCAAGAGAGAGGGCTGGCGTGGCCATGGTGAGAGCAACAGGGATGGCAGAGTTGCGCGAGCCCAGGAGCCCTGCGCGTTTCCCCTTGTGGGCGCGGGTCGCACGCAGCGAGCCACCCCCACCTCCCAATGCACTGGAGGGCGCCTTCGCAGTGTCGCTGTGTCGTTCATATTCATTGACACGCAGGAAGAACCTGTATCCACTGAGTGTTTAGAGACGCATCGCACATTTTTATTTCAAGGTAGCATATGTGGTGCTGTAAATACACTTGTGGACATTAGCAAAGGAAAGTGGAAGTATGGATGTATGGAAGAAATTATTCAGCCTTCAGGCCACGTGCTGGACGTGTGCAGCACAGACTCTAGCAATGTTTCACTTTTCCACACAAAATATTTAGCCCTCAGTCCTAACAATAGTAAGACCCACAACTGGGTCAAAAGCCATCATGGAGGACGCCCCACAGGAGCAGGCTGCACTCTAGTCCAGGTTCTGCACTCCCACCCGCTTCTGCCTTAAGGAGTGCTCCGGGTCTGTCTCCTGCCGCTCCACCTGGGGCGCTTCCACCACCGCCACTAAGGAAGGACCCTGTTGGAACATTTCTAGGCCACTCTGCTGTCGCCTTCCACCCAACGCCAAGAGCGAGATGCACGATCCGCTGTGGTCTCTCCTCATCCTGCCTACAGGATGCTGCCCAGAGCGCCGCCGAGTCGCCGAGTCCCAGCCCGGAAGCATATGCACAGAGCCCGCATTTTGTGAAGAGCAGGGTTAGGAGAGAGACCTCAGTTTCCACCCGCGCAGGGCAGCAGTTTCCATGCAAGGCAGACTGGGAGTAGGGCGTCACGGGGACCCTGGGTACAGAGGTGAGGGGCCCTCATTGTCATTAGAGATCGAGTGCTTCTTTGCCATGTGCTGTGTGACTCACCGTGGCTCATCTGGGGGTCTTTGCTCCCGGAGCCACTGTTATGAGTGTGTGGGTGGAGTGGGCGGGGCCACGTGGAAATGGGCACTGTGGGCGTTCACAGGGACCCGGGCTGGCCACACTGAGCTCAGTGAGCTGCCCGCCGAGTAGGTGAGCATGCTGGGCGAGGGAAGCGCACCAAGGAATCGGTTGCCCACACCGCCAAGCACGGAGGGCTGCTGGCCGGGTCTCCGGTCCCCTCTGGGCCGCCCGTGGCCCTCCGTCCAGACACCATCAGCATCGCTTACCTCCCCCGGTGGCACCGTCTGTCTTCTCACATAGCTTGTGGCAGGCTGCGGCCAGGAGCAAATCTGCTTTCACGCTGATCCGATTTCGAGTTTGTGCGCATTTACCTGGGAAGGTGTCTGTATTTCTTTTCTTTTCTTTTTTTTTTTTTATTACAATACTTACTAGATGCTGGACAATCCTCTAAGTTTTTTAAATTAATTTTATTGAGAAACAAATAGCAATGAGACAGTTTCAAAACAGGTTAGTAGGACAGTTACAATAATTAATACATTGCGTATCGTGGTCTTTGTAGTAGTTATTCATAGTACAAGATGCAGACATGATATCCTGTCTAAACACTATTAGTACAAATCTTTCTTCTCATTGAATTAACAGAAAGTAGCTGTATATCTATCCTAACTAATCTGTATATACAGATACAAAACGGTTCATTTGTATCCTCTTTTTTGTTTAGTTTTGTCAGAGAAGGATAGTCTGTTGCCATTTAAATATTGTAGGTGCGTGAATTCTGCAAAGTAATCCAGTATGTCCAGTAGTCCGTAGTAGTGGTGGGTTATCCGCAGGGCTAGCAATGTCAGAAGTTATTGACTTGAGCCTTTTACAGCTCAGCGTGTTAATATGCCTTTACTTTTTACACCTTGTTTTTATACTTTTCTGCTGGATGGTTAAGACCAAGATAGAGCAAGACCTGTACAACAAGAAATGTAACTTTCGTATCTGCCAAGGTCAGTCAAACCCCCTCAGGATTTACCCTGAAAGCCTGTACCGCAGTTTGCAGATCCTTTGTCAGGTGTCTGCTTTTCTATTAAAGGAACTACTGTACGCAGAAACGGGCAGCTCCTGTGCAGCCCAGGAGCCGCTGTGTCCGGGCTCCGCAGGGCCCTTTCCCTGCTCCTCCTCCTCTGTGGAAGGCTGGTGAGGCTGCTTCAAGAGATCCTCTCTTGAGTTTTGAATTAAAGTTCAAATTTTAAAAGCACAGAAATGCATGTTGGAAGTGCTAAGGAAAGGGTTGTTATTTTACCTTAACTCCGGCTGAATTCCTTGCAGATTTTACACCATAAGTGCCTGCTTGGCTTTAAGTTGGATCCTCACTGGGAAAAAGCGCCCCTGGGGAAACGGAAGCGGGGCCCGGAGCACGAGTGGCCCGGTGCATTTCTGAGTTCCAATAATAAAGTGAATGACGTCGTCTGAAATATTTTCTAGAGAAGCTAGCAAAATTAAATGTCACCAAGGCTTTCAAATTTTTGAAGTTTGGTGAATTGATTTCTGGTATAGAAGTCTTCCTGTACCTTGAAAAATTGCAGCTATTATGTTTAAAAATAAATCCAGTCTGTCTCTAGCTCATGATGGTTTGATGTACAATTCCGTGATTTTACAATGAGGCAAAGTAACACGCACTCAGGAGAAGCTGAGCTTCGAATCTTGATCACTTCCTGAGCTATCCATGCTGTCTCCATCCCGGGGCGGCCCCCAGTCCTGAGAGAAGCGAGGCGTGTGCACGGCATTGCCATACTGTGAGGCGCAGAGCATCAAGCAGATGTCTGATGGTGGGTGTTTCTACTTGTTACTGGCAGAGGAAAACAGAACCCAGCACAAGGGGATGCGCATCTATACTCTGACAGCTGAACCAGTACAGTTTTCCTCTGACTTTGATTAGCTGCATGAATAATATCCCAGCAATAATAAGCAAAATGGTATGAGTGAAGTCTTGTCACTGTGCTTTTGCACTGCACAAGCACTCTGAGCACAATCAAAGCCATGACGCTAACTGTATTTAGTTCTGTCCATTCAATATTATATCGGAAATACCTCAGGTTGCTGTACAGTCTTAGCGCACCCAATACATTCACAGTATCTTAGTGCCATCATTCTTCAATCTACGGCACGTTTACGTAAGTATGCTAATGTACTCATCCTGTCCCCCATCTCTGGACATGCATTATACTTCTTGATAGCCAGTATTTCAAATAATGAATACGTGTGCTAAATATTTTCAATGGAGAAAAATTTGCTTCAGTTGGGTGCTAAAGCAAATTCTCGAATACAACTTTAGCTGTTTCAATGTTATGCGTCACCTATGTGCGGGCACAGTGCTCACGCAGGTGTCGCTTCCACGAGGCGTGTGGAGTCAGTGAATGTGGTCGGACCTCCGTGCTTCCTCCCACGCCGCCCAAGTCTCCGCACACAGCACTCTGGACACCTTCCTCAGGTGCGGCAATGACCCCAGGTAGAAGAAGGGGAGGGTCACCCTTCAGGTCCTGGTGGCTACTCTCAGGCGGGGTGATAGATGATGTCCCATTGAAGGGACCCTAACCCTCAGACGAATGGGAACCCTGAGTCTGAACTGGTGGAGGCCAGAGAAGCTCATCTCAAAACACTGGCATTGCCCCCACTCCTTTCAGGAAAGACTCAGGACCAAGGGAATGAACGGAGGTTATGCTAGCTGCACGCCCACCCTCCTGGGTGCACCCTTGTGCACACTGGGCTCCAGTACTAAAGTGTCAGCGGGGTCCCAACTGTGGAAAAGATGTTCATCAGTGTGACCGGATGTGTACAGCCCCGAGACACACGGCTGCAGTGCAGGAAAGCAGCCTGGACAGACTCTCAGGAGGTGGGCTTGGCAGGGTCCCAAGAGCAGCCTCCGGAGGCAGGCCAAGCAGGCCTCTCGGGCAGCCAAGCGTCTGCTGACGCAGGAGCTGGGGAGCGTCCCTGAAGCTGGTCTGCAGGGAGCTCCAGAGGGAGGGCCAAGGTCTGAGGTCAGGCCAACGGGGGTGACAGAGCCTGCAGCGGTGGACTGCAAATCTCCCTGCTGACATCCACATGCTGAGCCACCTGGGGAGCACTCTGCTTGGCCAGAAGAGAACCTCAGGAATGATGCCGACAGAAGTCACTGGTTGTTCTTTGCACTTCTATTGTTTTGTTAGTAGAAGCTTGGAATTCGTCTTCATTCCTGCAAATCTCTCCCTCTGTGATGCTGATGTCCCCGATAAGCCTAGGGGAGAGCATTTGTCCTTGAAAGGCTGTGAAGGTCAGGAGTGAGGATGTGGGCACAGGATGCTGAGGGCCGCAAGCGCACGTGGGCACCAGGCGCGCATGGGGCACGGCTAGCACAAGCGGACCCTGTGTCCCCCCTCCGCACTGCAAGGGCCTCTGCATGCACGGCCGAGGCCTCTGCTCCTGGCTGGAGGAGCACAGCCAGGCTCGCGCGGGTCCCAGCTGCGAGCCCTTCCTACCGTCCCCTGCCCACACGTGAGCTGTGCATCCTCGTGCCCATTGCTACTGTGTCTCTAACGCTAAGTCTAAAGTTGTGGACTCATCTCTAAAGGAACCAAATGACTCCGCTCCTTTTGCCTGACACGAATGCTTTCCCATTTGATGGTTTTATACGGCATCTTCGTTCTGTAACTTGGAACTGTGCGCATGATCTATTTTCAGTTGACCTATTATCAAAGTACAGTTAATACTTACATGTAATATTTTTGCTTTTTCATCAAAGTGCAGAAACACTCGGCCCCCGCACACTCATTTCTGTGATACCAAACTGACACCTGCTTTCCCAGTGACCCTTTCACTTCCTTCCTTAATGTCTGCTTTGCTGGATAGCAAACCCAGAGCAAGACACAGAAAGATTGCTGCCCCTTGGAGCTACCCGTCCTCGGGTGTGTCCACGACGGCAGCGATGGGAGACATTCTCTTGCAAGGTGCTTGAAACTCGGTGGAGAAGATACAATTTTATGATTCTTACAGGTTGACATACACATTTACATTTGCATGTACGCACACAAGAACAGTCTCACGCTTTTTCTCTTAACAAAGTCACAGTCCTCTGATTGATTAAAAACTCGGGGTTCTTACACACATATGTAGAACGTACATATATGAATATATATGTATAAAATGAATTTTGCCTTTCTTACCATACTTTTATTTAACACCGCCATTAAATTGACCTGTGGTTCCATTTGTTAAAATCTTCTTGAGAATAGCTAGCTATGCCTCGGCTCCTTACTTCCACAAGTGAAGCGTGTGGCTCATGACTGTTCAGGCACCGTGTGGCAGTGGCCCACGCACACCTTGTCTACAGCTGCACACCTCGGGAAACGTCAGTGCTGGGGCAGCGTGTGACCCTGCAGCAGCAGATCACATGGAGAGAGTGTGTGTGGCTATTGCACACGCGGGAGGACGCTCTGCCCTGAAGAAGGCAAAGCTGCGGCTTTTGCAGGCCGGCAGCTACAGCTGGAGGCCACAGCGCTAAGCGACATAAGGCACTCGCATAGCCTAACTGTCACAGTGATTCCTCCTGTATGAGAAACAGGAAGCAAGTAGCTTAGAGAGAAAACTAAAAGATAACAGACAGCAGGAAGGTAGACCTACTGCGGAAGGGGAGGAGGCCACAAGGGAAGGGAGCAGGGTAGGACGAGGGGGCAGGAAAGGAGGTCTTTAAGGGAGCGTGGTGAGGTGCGTGCACTTACACCCCCTCATAATTAATTATGATGGCTGCAAACGTTTTCTAAGAAAAATTAAACTAAAATTTAACAGGAAAATATTTGTTTCTACGTTTAGCTTTTCCATTGTGTCATCTAGTTCATCGGCAACAGAGGTCCCCACGAGGGCTCCTTACCTCTCCTGCGCTCAGCATGCAGAGGTCTTCCCTGCTGCCCGCCGCCCAGCCCTCAATCCTCACTTACTGTTGCTGGAGGACGTGCAGCAGGTGCGCCTTCCTGGGGTTAAGTTCTGGAGTCAGGGAATGAAGCAAAAAGACAGAGTCCAGGCCCGTCTTAAGCTTCCTCTAAATAATTCATGAAGCAAAGAGAATCCAGGCCTTTGGAGTGTTTCTCAGTCCATCCACGCAGGCGAAGTTGATGAAGCCAGGTCACCACCCCCTGAGGAGGAAGCTGGGCTGGACGGAGCTCCCTGGAGCCCTCACCGACCTCCTCTGCAGAGGAACTCTCATCTTTTCCGCTTGTTTATTTGGGGGCTTTTCTCCCTTCTCTGCCCACATGTAGACAAACATCCTGTATTTGGAAAGATAAATGTCAAAGGAGGCTCCTGAGTCAGTGTGTGTGGAACAGGTCTCTGTCGTAGTTGCCTTTCTTTCATTGCTGAGACAACCAAAGTTAGAAGAGGAAAAGTTTGGCTCACAGTGTGGAGAAGGTTTAGTCCGTGATCATGTGGCCCCAAGGCAGGGTGGTCAGTGGATGAGAGCAAAAGTTCATAGTGGCCAGGGTGGAAGAAGAAAGCAAAACCTGAAAGAGACAGAGAGAGAGAGAGAGAGAGAGAGAGAGAGAGAGAGAAAGAGAGAGAGAGAGAGAGAGAACTGTTTCTGCCCCTGCACTGCAGGCAGGCTGCCTACTGTAATGGGAGGGTAGCACTCACACCCTCAATCCAAGCACTGGATCATGAATCAGTCACAAACTCTAGATTTATGTCCACAAAAGCCCCATTTAAAGTGCACGAAGCCTGGCCAGGAGCTAGACACAAGCCGTAACATTTCAGCCCTAGCCGCCCAAAGGCTCATGTACATTCTTTTACACAAAAACTATTTAGCCCCTCTCTAAGAGTTATTGGAGTTATAAGGGTTCAGCACTGATGAAAAGTCCAAGTCCCAAGTCTCCTCTGAGATTAAGGCAAACTCTTAGCTGTGAGCTCCTCTACAGATTAAAAGAAAGTGAAACACCTCACCATCAATGAATGGCACACGACAGACATTTCCATTTCAACAGTTACAAACTGAGAGGCTCATAGGGGTGGAACTAAAGCAATCCAAACACCGGAGAGGCTGATATCAAGGCATGCAGTTCCACGTGCAGCATCGCAACAATCTGTGAACCCTGAGGGGTGGCTCTGCCCCGTGGCTGTGGCCCCCTTGGCTCTTCTGCTGGGCCCACTCTGATCCTCCTTGCGGGTTTCCTCAGATGGCCATGTTCCTGGCTTCTGTAGACATGCGTGCTTTCCACTGTCTCTCTGCTCCCACCCTCACAGCCGCACACGCTGCCATCCCAGGGACAAGCTGTCTGGCCTTCCAGGCCCTTTGAATTCTGGGCGGAAGCCGTTCTGACCCTACAACTCTTCCAATATGCGTGCATCTGAAACCAGCACCACGTGGACAGTACCAAGGCCTGCTGCCAGCGGGAGCAGTGGCCAGGCGCACCTCTCTCATAGATGCAAGGATCACATGCATCGATAGCTGAGCACTCAGAATCCACTTCTGAGAACGAGTTCTCTGCTGCTGCCACTCTGGAACGTGGCATCCTGGAGCTTTCTTCTCAAAGCTAAGTCTTCTTCTTCTTCTTCTTCTTCTTCTTCTTCTTCTTCTTCTTCTTCTTCTTCTTCTTCTTCTTCTTCTTCCTCTTCTTCCTTTTTTTTTGTATTTTAGGGAAGGGTCCACAGGGTGTTCAGGGTCTCATTACTAGATCAGACTTGTAGTGATCCACCTGTTTACAGCCTTCCAAGAGCTGGGATTTCAGGCGTACACCACCACTCCCAGTCTCAATTGCCGTCTCAGCGCTCCCCAGGGGCAGGGCCAGCATGGCAGGCCCAAGGGATCGAACCCCCAGCCCCTGCACCTGCTTGCAGGAGCTTTAATCCACTGAGCTATTTGGCCAGCCCAAAAGCAAAGTCTTCTACTTTTCACAATTTTGAGGCTGCGAAGGATGGAGTGCTCTTACATAATCTATATTCTCATGTTTTAGCAGCAGAAATCTCCCTTCTCTGTCTTTGTAGTCCACATCTTTACTGGATCTTCCTTAGTGGACAACCTTTCAACATTTTAAGTCATTCTGCTGGGCTCTTTGCTCTTGATTATCAACATAAATTTGGCTAAAAGTAGCCATTGCCACTGCCTTAACATTAGACTTCCTTGAAATTTCTTCTGCCAGATTAATTAGTCCACCACCCTTATTCTCAGTCTCAGCCAAAGTCTCTAGGCATGAGCCTAAGTGTAGAGAACCTTTCTGTGAAGCCATAACATATACTGCCTGGGGTCCATCAGCCAATGTTGTCCTTCTTCCCAGAAGAAACCTTCAGTGCCTGGTCTTTACTACAGCTTTTCTATACGCTTTCTGGTCTTCCAAGACCTTATCAAAATATTCATATAGAGGCTGGGAAGACAGCTCACTGGAATAAGTGCTTGCCTGGCAAACTCAAGGGCCTGTGTTCGATCCCTGATACCACCAAAAAAAAAAAAATGCATATAGAACTGTCTATGGCATTCCAACGCTACTATTTCAGCCAACATCTCTGAAACTTTCCAAACTCTTTCCACAAGCCATTCTCAAAGGCTCCTGACCCATGTGGTCAGGTATAGCTGTAGCAAGGACCCCACTCTTGGTACCAAATTCTGTCTTAGTTATTTTATCAATGCTGAAAAAAAAAATACCCAAAACCCAAATTTAAAGGAGGAAAGATTTATTTGGCTCACAGTTTGTAGAAGTTTCAGTCCATAACCAACCGGCTCCAGGGCTGATGTCATGTGACAGAAGGGCAACAGTTAGTGATGTTGGCAGAAGAAAGCATAATCAGAAAGAGAGAGAGAGACAGAGACACCTTTCTGCCCTTATATTGCATGCAGGGTACCCACTCTACGGCAGGTGTAGCACTCACACTCTTAATCCCTGCAGTATATCATGAGTTGACCACAAACTTGAGATTCAGCTTCCTTCATAAAAGCCACATCAAAAAGTGCATAAGATGTTGCAGGGACATCTAGCTACAAGCTGTAACAGTCCCCTGTCGTCCCTGTGTTCCCAGGCCCCATCTCTCTCCATGCAGTAGGAAGACTGCTGACACTACTTCTCGTGGTTTAGGGCTAGCTCACGATGGCCCCAGATGGCAGGCCCATCCCACTTTCTCTGCAGTTATGTACTGGCCTTTGCTGAATCGTCCTGATGATTTCACGGAGTTGGAAAGTAAACACACACGCAACCTGCTGGGTGGAAGGAAGTGTCCATCTTGTTCAGTTTCCATTGCTGATATAAAACACCAGACACTCACTGCTTCAAGGCGGTGAGGCTGAATTTAGTTTACAGCGTCAGTCCATGGTCAGCTGCCCCAAGGCAGGAAGGTGATGTAGGAAAACCTGTTCAACCCATGGCTGCCAGGAAGCAGAGGGGAAATGAGGTGCTGGGGACAAGAGTGCGCCTTCCAGGTTACCTCGTGCGGACCATCTCCCACCAGGTCCTGCCTCTGGCAGTACAGTCAGCCCTACACTTGGCCATCAAAACATCCACTAGTGCAAGTGGCGTCCCATGATGGACTCACCTTCCATGCACCAGAGTCTGTAGGGGGACATTTACATATGAACGTAACCACCACTTCTGTATCTCTCGTATCATGCTTTCCTTGTTTTGCCACTAAGTCTTTCACTTGCTTTTCTGCCTCCCTAACATCCTTTCCCTCTCTGATTTGAATTTTTCTACCATTCCTTCTGTAACAAAAACTGCCATGCAATTCTAGGTCATTGCAGTATAGATTAAGCCGATTGTTTAAAAAATAATCAGATTGCCATGAAAAAAGAAGGAAATGAAAACAACAGCAAGGGTAGTTTAAATTCACACATTAGTAACAGGAGGGCCACAGCTCTGAGGCCACCAGGAAAACAGCCCTTGTGCAGCTACTTGGGTTTATTAACATCACAGAGAGAAGAATGACCATGCAAAACCTCAGGACGCTAGGATAAGGGCGAGGCAGAAATACTTACTAGTAGGTAATCTTGAGTTTTTAATGAAACGGCACTGCCTGCAATGAGGAGGCGGGGTTATTCTGTGATTAGTTCTCTTATTTAGGTGGAGGGAGGGTAGACCAAAGTTAAAGTTAAGATCATGATAAGCAAAGAAACCTAACTCCTTTATGCCAGGATAGCGAATTTTGGTTGTTTTGCTCTCCTTTGGGCTTGAACAGTGTTTCTGTTCTATGTGTGTAAGACATGATTAAGGTCTGGTTCTCACTGTGTCCCAATTCCAGGAGCAGCAGGATCATCTCGTCCACTGACACATTGTGCCGGCTGCGACCTGGCAGTGAGCACCGGGCAGTCCTAGATTCAGTGGCTCCCTTCTTTGCCTCAACTGCCTCAGAAATTTATTATGAAGAGGACTCAGTGCTGTCCTCCTTCTTGTACCCATTGTACATTAGGCCGCTTCCGTGTCTGTGATTAAATGCCTCAGCCTGGACAATTCACGGCAAAGAGGCTCTTGGGTGCGTCACAGCTCTGGAGGCCAGGGGAGCCCCGAGGCAAGCTGCAGGCCTCTGCTGGGCCTCTGCTGAGGCCGCTCTCCCACCACAGCGGGCTGCGTGTGCAGAGGAGCTGCTCTAGCAGAAGAGACGCGGGAGGGGAGGCCGCTGACATCAGCTGCCGCAGTGACCGACCCAGCCCTGCGGGAGTGGCCGCAGCCCTCCGCACGGCCTGCCCCTCTCACAGGCCCCGGCACCTCTCGCCACCTAAACTGCCAGCCAGCTTCCCCACGCACGACACGGAGACGAGCACCCTATCCCTGGTGCAGGTCTCTCATAAAAATGATTGAGGGTGACAGCAAGAGGGATTTTTATTTCTGTCACACTTTAATTTCTAAAAAGACTGTGTGATGTTAAGCAGCAGCGGAGGATAATGGGTAACACAATACAGTGAAGACGAACGGAGAATTCCAAGGCGGGAAGCCTGGGTACGCCAATTACGCTCAGCATGGAAGTCTAGGGAAGCGTCAGAATCAAGCCCTTGCGCGGTTTTTCTCTGTGAGGTGAGTCAGTGATTCATGTTTGAAATGTCCCCTGGCGGCTCCAACAGTGGCAGGCTTCTTCTGCGTCAGACCTCGCAGAAGCCTGGAGTTACCCAAAGCTTCCAGTGTGTCCCCTATTTTAGTTTCGCCCGCCAGTCTAGGAGCAGCCGCCTGGAGTGCCGCAAGCCCGAACTCAGACAGCGTCTCTAGGGACAAAGCCACATTGTGCTAACTGCACATAGAAGCGCACTGAGGAAAATATAACGAATTTAAGATTATAAACCATTTACTGAAATTTTTAAGTCTCACAGGAAATGGATGCATGATTCCATAATTTTGCCACGAGCGTGAGACTTCGCTACCACCCATAACATTTTATTTCCTTTCAAATTATTAATTCACTTGAAACAATGCCACAGAGGTATTAATAACTAGGAACGCTTGAGGTAATCTGTCACCCCTGCAGTATTGATTACCGATGATGCAGTGACATTAGTATTTTTAAATCAATATTTTTAACAGTCAAAGTCTTATGTCTGAAAAATTAGTCAAGAAATACTTTCATAGCTCTTTGCCTTCGAGCGACACTTGTTCTCGTTAGAGGAGAAATACTTTTCAGATGGAAGCCCCCCCTGGAAGGAGGGGTCCTGCAAGCCCAAGCAGGGTCATTTGTAGCTACCCAAGTCAGAGACAGACCCCATGTTAAGTGGACATTACGGAGATTCAGACTTCGTGGGACTCAGGGAGGCAGGGTGTGCGTGAAGTGGAGCTCTGGCTCCGAGGACAGTCCCCACCCTTGCGGGGACGAGGGACAGGGTTTACAGAAGACAGCTTTTCTGTCAATGGGAGTGCCCTTGTGGGGTGGCAGGTTTGGGATGCTTCAAGGGCCACAGTGTGTGCAGTGCACAGCAGGGGCTGTGCTCAGACAAGCTTGTGCGGCGGCTGATGCGCTGGGGAGGGCTCGGCCCGCATGCAGTGACGCTGAGCAGGGAGCACGGCACAGGCTCGCCTGCTCTCAGCCCCGCGAGTGCCCGTTCTTAGCCAGGCAGCGGCTTGGGGCAGGGAGGCCTGTGCTTCCACTGGGCATTCCCCTCTCCCCGGTGGCCTCCACTGTGGCCAGGCCGCTGCCTCCAGGCACTGAGCCCTGGGCTCTGGGACTGTGCGGGAGTGAAGCTGCTGGGTCTTCCCATCCTCCTGTGCTCCCGCGGGCCTCCGCAGTCGTCCCTGCCTGCTTCTCTAGCTGCTGTGTGGAAAGCCAGATGGACACGGTCCCTGGGTCGGTCAGCTCAAGGGTGCTTACTAATCCTGACTGTTAGCACAAATGACTAAAGAGGTGATGCAAAATGTATGTCATGAAGGTGATTTAGGTGAAAATATTAACAATAGGACCAACTGAGAGCACGTAAGTTACTGAGGGCTCAGCACAGTTATAACACACCACAACAAATAATGAATTCCTCCCCGCACGGCTCGGGCTTTGTAGTTATCATTTCCTGCTCAATGGAGGCCAAGAAATTGTTTAAGAGATGATCTTTGCCCTGTATCGATTCTTTAAAGTTAGATCCCTTGAGTTCTGCTGTAAAGGATTTGGGGACCCACGTTCAATATTTTCAGTTACTGCAAGTTTCCAGTCCTCAAAGAGATGTTGTTCTCAAGGTCGTTCAATAAAATCTGAGCACAGAGCACAGCTTACCGGCAGAGCTGTTCCAGAGCACGCGCGAATTAACTTGGTCCTGGAGTGGCAGCGTCTACTACGGAAACCCGGCGCGCTGAGTTGTTCAAAGACCATTTCAGGCACTGTTTCTGCCGTCCTGAAGAGACCTTCGGGGGCACAGAGACTCAGGGTGAGGTCAGGGTGTCGTCCGTGAGAGAGATGTGTTTAGCTATAGCTACGTTATCTTCTAAGCCATCAACCCCATATCGCCTGACCTATAGTTTAGATCTGAAATGAGTCCTGTGGAAGGGAGAGGAGGCAGCTGGTCATCAGGGGCAGTCCTTGAAGGCTTTTGGGGTCTCACCCTTCCTCTCTCACTCTTTGCTTCCCAGCTGCCGGGAAGTGAGTATCGGTCCACCTTGTGTTCTCGCTGGGATGTGGCGGGCTACCACGGACACAAAGCAAGAGAACAAGCACCACGGACTGAAGCTTCAGGAGCCACCAGCCAGAACAAATCATTCTTCTTTGTAAGCTGATTGTCTCAAATATTTTGTCACAACAGAAAGCTGACAGATGAAGCCTCCTTCATTCATCTTAGGAATCTGAAAGCACTAAACTAACCACAATGATATTTCTGGGGGTTAAGACTGAATTCTTACGCAAAGACAAGTTGCGTGTAGCCGAGTGACCCTGGGGCCAGGCAGCATCTCGCCCCTTGGTTCTAGCTCCCTCCAGCCCACAGCGCAGGATGAGCCGAGCTGTCCCAGCAGGCACCACCAGCCCCTGCCTGCAGCCCGGCTCTGACCAGTGCTCTGGGAGCGAGAAGAGGATGGAGGCAGATGGAAAATCCAGACTGAAGACGGAGTGTAAAGCAATATTGTTTTCACTTTCTTTTGATCTTCCCAATGTGTTGGAGGTCAATGCAAGTTTGTTGCCTTAGGTACTGTGATAAAAAGAATGTTTGTACTGTGTCCAAAAATCTGATGCTGAAATCTTAACCTCTAGTGTTAAAATGATGGGGGCTTTGGGCGGTACTTAGATGAGATTTGTATCCTTATCTTACAAAGGAGCTCACTGGAGCTTCACTCCAGGTACAGCCCACCAAGGGACCTGCTGTGCGGCAGGAGAACAGCAGCCGCAGACACCAACCTCTGCAATCCCTGGACCCCTAAACACACAGACATCAATGCGTATTGTCTAAAGCACTCGCTGGCGATGTTTGTGTTTGATCAAACTGCATGGACCGTGCGGGTGTCTTTCCCATCCCCAGCACCCACCGGCCGAGACCTTCAAATAGACAGACATCTAATCTTCCTCAATCTATTTGCTCAACTAGAAAACAGCAATGATCATAAGTTCCCACCCACCCCAACCACTTAGGGTGAAAATCAAACAGCATATGTAAAAAATGGCTACAGACTTTTCAAAATGGAGAAATCAATGAAAAAATTTATGATGCTCAAAAGCCGCATTTCTGAGAGATGTGCTTTCTCACAGAGCACTTCCAGCGCTCTGTGAGATGCGCCTTATTTACTGCCACTGGCGGTCCACATTCAGGGAACCCTGAGGTCCTGTAATGCTGTGTTTTTCCTCTGCACCAATTTCTATGCTGATTACGCTGGATGGACAATTATATGGTTACAGTTCATGGGTCTTAAAAATTTAGATTTAAAAGATCATGAAACAACACAGTGAGCTTGCTGTCAGCATAGAGGTGAGTTGGCAGCCATAGGCAGCGCCGCTAAAGTGTACTGGAATGGGTGGGATGAAAGCTTTTGCACGCTGCCCTGCCGCCCCTGAGCTGAGCCTCTGCGATTTCCCGTCAGGGTTGCTCAGATGAAGCAGGATGTCTGATAAAGTCACACAGGCATTTGTGACTGCAGGTGTAGTGTCGACTGCACCACGACCTGAGAGAAGGTAAGGACGGACCTGAACACATGGGTAGGAGAGGGAGACGGGCTGTCTGACTGCTTTCTGGGAGGTCACTGCAGACCCACAGAGTCACACACATGCACACTGCATGGGGAACCCATTCTCATGAGTGGAAACAGAGACAGTTGCAGGGCAGTGGACGTGGGTCGACATGAGGGTCACAGGACCCTGTTATGTCCCGGGAGACAGTCCCTGCAGAAGGAGGCCTTGGTCTCACTGCGCTTGCGGAGTTTGTAGGTTGCAGGTCAGCAGGAAGTGATTCGATGTTTCTTCCAGCACGTGCAGACGCCGCCCTGCTTGCCACCCCAGGCACTGGCTGCAGCCCTCCATGCGGCACCCGCTCAGAGGCCCTGTGTGGTCACAGCCACTTGACTCACACCTTCCCCACCATGGCCAAAGCAGCCATCAAGGCTCTGGGGAGCGCGGGTCTTCCATTCCCTGAGTCACCGAGTTGTGGCGCTGATGTCCTTGGGCGAAGACTGTGAGGCCAGCACAGCCTGGCCCTGTCAAGACAGCTTCACTGGAGCCGGGGCTGGCTCGAAGGGTGCTGCAGGGGCCTCGCGCTTTCATATGTGGGCTGCACAAGACTCTGTCCCAATCCCTTTTATCTCTGCCTGCTCTCGGTCTTTTCCATTGTCTCTGCACAAGCAGAAGATACCTCCCCTGCTGCAGCCTCAGCTCCCCGGGTCACCTGCTGGCCCTTCAGGGACTTCTCGCCTCCTTGAGCCTCCATTTCAGTGTAATACTCATGCCCTCACCTCAGGTGTGCCCAGCCTGGACGCTGTCCTCCCAGGTACCCTGGGATGTGGGCAGGCTCCATCTCACCCTTGGACCCGGAGTCAGGTTCTTCTGATAGGGATTTATCCACAAGGATGAAATTTGTAACATGGAAACTGTCCTAGCTCCAGAACCAAGAAATCCTAAATTCCAGTCTAGCTCTGCCGTGGAATACCTCTGAACCAGGACAAAAGTCCTGGGTTCTCCCTCGGGAACATTTCTCTCACCTGTAAATTGGGGATTCGAATGGCGTCTTTCCAAGTTCAAAGGCTTCAGGCTTTCTGTGTGTGCACTGGGAGCAGAGAGCAGTACAAACCCTTGACCGTGGGGGAGGAGGGTGGCACCTGGGTTGTGCCGGCCGGGGCGGCTGGTGTCCTGCCAGCTCCCTCCTCAGCCTCCAAGGGATGGAGGCCCTGCTTCTCAGCACAATGCTGAGGTATTGAATGAGTCTCCTTTTCTGCACCAGGGACCAGATCCTGAGCCCACCCACTTAACAGAGAGGAGTTTATCTTGGCTTACAGTTTTCAGAGGATTCAGTCCGTGGGGTTCCAAGGCGCAGTCAGCAGGGCAAAAGGGTCTGGCAGAGGAAAGAGGCTCACCATGGCTGCCAGGAAGCAGAGAAGGGAGGAGCAGGGACAAGAACAAGTCCTTCCTGTCATACCCCGGGGATCCTCTTACTCCAGGCCATGCCTCCTACAGCACAGCCAGCCCTGAACTTTTCCACGATGGACCCACTGATTAGTGCAGTCAGTGCCCATGAGCCGTCCGCTGCCAAAACCCCGCACGAACGTGAATAACTGGAGGGAAATTCCAGCTGCAACCCAGAACCCGCTCGAAAAGCATTCAGCGCTTTCCTACTGAAGTAGCCTGCAAGAATAAAATGAAAACGTCCATTTGCAAAGACACGGCCTAGAACACCATGCTGGTGACTAGTGGTGGTGAGTCCTGCCCACAAGCCCGAGAGGAGCGCCCTGGAAGGAGATGACAAGCAGCAGCAGTCATCAACTAGCGTGAAGGGATGAGCCAAAAGCCAGGCACTCGTCCTCACGGAGGCCAGCAGGATGAGAACCCTTGGAGGTGGACCCCAAAGGACACCGCCCCCTCACAGCAGCAGGAGGGCGCCACACGAGCAGGGAGGAGCCAGAGGAGGTGTCCATGGAAACAGAACTCAACTCAATGCCCAGAAGGCAGCGAGGGGCCCATGGATGAGTGGGGACAGGCTCTGGGGAGCACAGCCCAGCCCTCCCACTGGCCACCACAAGAGCCCAGGGAGGAGCCCAGGCCACCTGCAGCCACTGTTGAGCTATGAGGTACAACACAAAGCCTGCTGCCCCAAGGGCTGGCGTGTGCATGGAAGCTGGTGCAGAGCTGGCCCCGTGCTGGGGGCAAGGTCCTCTTGAGGGCCCCGGTCCTCTCCAGCCCCAGCACACAGCACCAGCCCCCAGACCTGCCTGCAGCCTTCCCTCCCAGCCCTCAGCTGCCCCTGGCCCTCACTTCCTCTAATCTCTGTCTCTACGCTGCTGTTTTGCTCTGCCCAACGCAATGCCTGCACTTTCTTTTCATCCACTTTTGTTTTTATTGCAAATGTCTCCACATACTTTGGAGTCTCACAGAGCTCTGCACAACTCACATAGAGAAGTGTTGACACCTCTTATGTGCAGGCCTCGATAGCTTTCCCTGGGCCTGACTCTCCCCACGAGGGCAGATCTGGCTTGATGCCCATTAAGCTTCCTTTCTGACCCGAGTCCCACTTCCTCTCCGACTTTAGTTGCCTCCTCTGCACACTGCACCTGCCGCATGTGACCGACGACCTCCAGCCTGCCGGGTGCTGTGTTAGGAAGAAGAGTCACGGCCACATCCACACCTGTGCCTACTGACGGGCACATGGCCACGGGTCAGGGTCTGCTGCAGTGAGTGCGATGAACGCAGGAGGCGATGTTAAGGCATTTTCTAAAGACAGAGATCTCGGAAGGGCAGCCTTGGAATTTTCTTTAGGGATAAGCACTCCCAGGCCTGTTCCTGGCCCTGAAACTCTCAATGGAACACAAGCAGGCAGGGCAAGAAGTACTTACAGTGAGCATGTGCCTCTCAGACAGGCTCATGAGGATAAACAGCAGGAAGTACAAGCAGCCAGCTGAGCACACCCCTGAGGGAAGGCCTTGGGTGCTGGTCCACCAAAGCGGATGAAAAGAAAATGCAGATTTCAGCAAGGTCCCTGGAGCCCGAGGATAATTGCTGTATTAATTCAGCTTATCACAATCCACTGGGAGCTTGAACTCGCTGCACTAACAATTCAAAGCGTTTTGGCTCTTTGGCTGGCCGTGGTTGGCTTTTGAGCTCACAGGTCCTTTCAACCTGCTGGGGGTTGAAAGCTGCAGAACAACAAAGATGCTTTCAGGTTAAGAACAGGTAACTCAGGGCATTCTCTGTCAGTAACAAAGGGGTTCCCTGGCAAGCAAGCTACTGGTCGTTTGTGGACGGGCACCCATGGCGCTGTCTTGTTTCTCGGCTGGGAGGAGCTCTCAGCTGTGGGCTCCCTGTCTGTGAATTGGAGCTAGTGGTACCCACTTCTGAGGGGCATTGCAGGTGGTAGCATGCCAGTCCAGGAAATGTGGATGCACAAAGCCCTCCAATACCAATCTGGCATCAACTGCCCCCACACCCCTGCCGGAGCTTTATCCTTTCCACTTGAAGTGAGTAACGAACCCCCGTCCTAGTGACTTGATTTCAAGCTGAAGGTCTTGGTGTGGCAGATTGTTTGATTAAGCATTCTGTGAAGAGGTGAGCTCACAATGCTCATTACTGATGACAATTAAAACCTACTTAAAGAAAGGACTGTTTTGCAAGGGAGGATGCTAAAGCCTTGTGATCATAGAACATAGATAAACAGTAACATCTGCTCCCGAATAATATCCATGGTCATAAACAGAACATTTTCCATTGGAGAAATCATTATCTAGAAAGGCTCTCCTGACATTCTTTGTGTAAAATGCCCACAGCATATTAAGGATTCTACAATTTTCCTGTCCTGTGATCACCTAATCTTTGTCCTGCTCGATGTCTTTTGCTCGTGCTAAAAACACCAGATATCATTTTCAGGTCACAAGGTGCCCACCATTGCACTGATCCTGTTGTTTATGTCAACAGAGCCTTCAATTTCATAAATAAACACACGTCTGAGCGTCGTACCTCACGGGCTATGCACGAACGTGATGCTGTTCTTCCAGTCTGTAGTTTCGAGGTCCTCTTCACCTTCATGATTTTGCTTATTTCAAAAGATGGATCTTAGCAGACAAGGTCCCCCAAACAGCCAGATTTGTTGGTATTTCGACAAACAGCTGCATATATTGGATCAGTTCAGAAACACAGACTCTCCCTGGCTGGGGGGACAGCTTAGCGATGGCCCGTATGGTGCGATCCCGGCATCCCATGAGCAGCACGCAGGCGTGTGGACAGTCAGATTCACCGGGCCAGCTCAAGCCAACCACGGCCAGCCAAAGGGCCAAAACGCTTTGAATTGTTAGTGAAGCGAGTTCAAGCTCCCAGTGGATTGTGATAAGCTGAATTAATACAGCAATTATCCTCGGGCTCCAGGGACCTTGCTGAAAAGGCTTTGAAAGGGAGCAAAATAGCTCCCTGCCCCATGGGGCCATGTGTTCTAACACCTGCTCTTTTCCATTAGAACTAATGAATCATCCTAATGGATCACTCCAATGGCCAGGGATAGCTGGCCCATGACTGCTGATGGGCAGTTTTGTTTTTATTTTGCTTTGAATTTTTCACTTTAGAAAACTTTCTTCAAAACTGCTGATTTAAAATCAGCCATAGCATCCTCAATTCCTACAGAATACTTCTTAATCATAACTGCAGAGGCAGGCAGCATGGACCTAATGAAATGCCAGCCCAGTGACAAGGAGCTAGCTCTCACCCACCACAGCCCAGGCAGCTACTTTTACTCACGAGAAGGTGGAGCCTCGGGGTAGCTCCTGGTCAAAGCTCTCTTATGTTTTAAGCAATACTGTGACCAGAAGAAGACGTTGGTTGATGAAGCTCTTTGTGCCTCCTGGACTTCCCCCACTGCATTAATAAGAAATGAGGAAAAGCCCAAGGCTGGAATCTCGCTTCTCCATCTTCACTCTGACAACCTGAGGCTTCCAGGTCTCCGGTGGATTCCCAGCCCTTGCTTCCTGGACGCTGGTGGGTGGGCTCTGCCAGTCTTCCTGCAGGCCTGGTGTTAGGGCTTCAACCCAGAATGGCTCCCGAAAGCCTCCTGTTCAGAGGTGAGGGTTAGGGCACGTGACTGGGGCTCAGGCTACTGTACTCATCATGGATGAGTTCCTGGCTGAGGGGGCTGTGAGGAGCGCCGGACGAGGTGGCCCCCAGGACATGGCCCAAGCGGGCAAATATGTCCCTGTCCCGGGGCCTTGCTGCGCTTGCTGAGTCCTGCCTCCGAGCGTGGAGCAGCCTTGGTTCACCACATCCCTCCCGGGGTCTTTCTGCCTAGCAGCCAGCTGAGAATGGACCAAATGCCCCGCAGCGTGAGGGAGGTGGGCCTGTCCTCTTTTCAGTCATGGGGGTCGGGTACTCTGCCAGCAGTGGTAAGGTGACTGCCGTACCTGGCCTGAGGCCAGAGAGCTCCAAGGGCCACACGGAGCAGCCTCTCTACTCCTTGCTGCACTCATCTTTCTGTCTCGTTTCATCTGTTGCACCCAGCACCAGGGTGCAAGCCCAGAGCTCAGGCGCACAGGCAAACGCCCACTAAGGAGCTGCTCCACGTTTCTTATTAATGCAGTGGGCGAAGTCCAAGAGGCACGGAACAGCAGCTACTTCGCAGTTCTTGAGGATAAGGATTTGGGGAGAAATGCATGATAATGTGGCTATATCTCTGGATAAATCATTAATAGGACTCATTTCAAAAAAGACAGAAAAAAGAAGACAGCAACTATTGTTATTGTCCTAATAAAGATGTCTATAAATAGATACATGTGCTAAATGCCTTCTTGCTTGCCTGGTTTTCTTCTGATATGAATTGGGGAAAAAGTCAACACCTGCTCAGACAAAGGACTTCTACCTAGAACATAAAAAGAATTAAAACTTAAACCAGCTATTCCTCTACTGGGAATTTTCCTGGAAGATCTGAAAACATCATATCATAGTGATATATGTGTGCCTATGTTTATAGCAGCACAATTTGTGATAGCCAAATCTTGGAAAC